>NC_056470.1:30696844-31029143 GCF_008729295.1 Plectropomus leopardus
CAATAGTGTCTTTTACTCTCCAGTCATGGCTGTGACAGCCTTGGCAGAGCGGTTCAGCAAGGGCGCCACGATTCGGCTGCTATCTGATATGCTGTCATTCAGATCGCACTGTGGCAGCACTGAGAGCTCTCACCACCTCTATGATGTGCCTCTCTTCCTTTTACCCTCCTCTATGTCCCCGGCTTTTTCATTCCCCCAGTTATCTTGTTCCTGTCCATTGCATTGAAAGAGCCCCCCTACCCCCCACTTTTTTTTCCCTCTATTGCCTACTTCTCTCCCAAACATCAATCAAATTCTTTATCTGCAATGCGAAAATTCTCATTACTGGTATCTTAAGAAGTCATAACACTGCAGAATCACAACTCTGCAGCTTGAACTTCTTCTTCCCTCTCTTTGTGCAGCTGTGCATCCTACCACAGCTTTTGTTTGGAGGCTGTGTTGAGGTGTCATCACGAGTCGGCGACCGATCACATTCAGATTCTGCCATCTAAAATGACCTCTAGACTTAGGCGGTATGTAATATTTCATACCTTCATGCCTTCCTGAAATTTCACCGGGGCATTCACGGTATATGGCGGTATAAGTATGCAGCACTAACCCCCAAATACACAATAGAAACACACAAAATGTTAAGAAAAGTGATATGCTCACACCAATTTTCATTATTAAACAGAAAAATACAGCTGTTCACCTTTTGAATTCAACTTTCAGTCACAGAAGACTGACAAGGCTTAACTGCTTTGTTAACTCATCATAAAACACACTTTAATCATACTCAACAGACACAAAAAAAAAAAAAAAAATGTACTCTTGCTAGTGATCTAGTAATTAAGTCCACTGTTCCAACAATCACCAGTTTGGTCGAAAAAAAATCCTTAATTCACCAAATTACAAAACATGCCATTATTCCCCACTGTCTCTCTCTACATGCTGGCTGCCGGCTGTTTACAGTCTTGTAACTTCTCTGTCCACTACTATGTATCGGGGTGTCAGCTCAGCTGCCTGTTCCACCAGTAGAGACCACAGACTGGGCTCTTGTGGTGCATGCTGTGCACTACATACAATGAGTTTAATAGAGAAAGGAGCACCTGTATTCATTAGATTAGATTTCATTGTCCG
Source organism: Plectropomus leopardus (assembly GCF_008729295.1). Lineage (NCBI taxonomy): Eukaryota > Metazoa > Chordata > Actinopteri > Perciformes > Serranidae > Plectropomus > Plectropomus leopardus. The sequence goes on from NC_056470.1 coordinate 30,697,964, forward strand.
AAATCCTTTGAAATTTGTCTTGTGTCCCAGGAGGTTGATAGTTTCACATACACACAACAATAGATACATTTAACCAAACAACAAAATAATACAACAAACGCTGCAAATCCCCACAGACATTACGAAAAGTGGATGCAGTGCCACATATTACTCATTACCTATTAGATTCAGTGTTAGACTCAAGAACAGAGGCTACTTAGCAGTTATACTCTGATTTAATAGGTTGACAGACTGAGGAACAAAATAATTTCTCATCCTATTCAGTCGAGCCTGCAGAACTCTAAATCTTCTGTGTGATGGCAAAACCTGATATTCCTCAATTAACGTATGAGAGGGAGCTGATGTAATATTACCAGCCTGAGACAACATTCATTTACGATGGTACTGGCAAAAATAGACCTTCGAGATTTCTAAATACCCTGGCATACCATAATAGTGCGACACTACCCAAGCTAAGCGTTAATCTGACTCCTAATAAATGACACACTATTAAGAAAAGTGAGATATGAATGAATTTTTGCAGGAATGCAATGACACAATCATGACTGTGAGGGTCAAAAGTGCATTTGCCTATTACATTTTTAAGTGGGTTTTAATTCCCTGTCTGATAGCCATCATTAGCTAATGAGTGACTACTGACCCATCGTTATGCAGAGGAAGCCACAGCTCTGCCCAGCCAAAGAGCCGCCTTGCCTTTTTCCCTCCTCTCCTAACCGGGGCCCCCTGATGGTTTTAAGCCTCAGGATTTGCCCAGTTATAGTGGCTTGGAACTAAAAATAAACACACAGAGGAACGACCCAAAGGCTCTGACGCCTTCTGCCCGGTGCACGCACTCACACACCGCAGTCTGACCAACGGTGTCCTCAGTCAAAGGAGTCAGCGTCCTTGAGAGAGTGGCATGTTGGCTCACTTGGCAGCTCGTTCTCTCTCCTCCTCCTCGCTCTTTTTTTTGTTTCCCCTACAGCAGGCCGAGCAGATAGTTAATAACAAAACAGTGTTGGGGAGGGAAAACGGAGATTGGACATGGACGCCTCTTCTATGCCAGCTGATCCGCTTTATCTGGGTGCCAGCACAGAACGACGCTTGTCCCACAGTGGGGGGACTTTCTGACAAAATAAGAAAATGGAATGAGGGTTTTTTTAATCTTGCCTGTTTGGATTTATTTTTTTATTTCTTTGGCGCTGCTTCATGAAATAGTTGCTCCCTCAGAGATTAAGCAATGGTTTGCCTTGGAAGGAATTTGGGATATTCTAGACGCAGAGCTGTTGAGGCTGTTTGACTAAACATATAATCTAAAGCAAGGTTCAGAGGAACAGCCACACCACAAAAATATCAATCAAAATATCCCCCCTCCTCAGCTCACATAAACCACAAGCACCAAACATGCACATATACACAAGTAGTGATGAACAGAGTCTGGCAGATACTGGATTTCTAGAGCTGAAAAAAAAAATCTAATCATGATACTGATATATTGGCAAACATTATATCTATCGATCTATATCTCCAGCTCTATTGCTATATTTATATCTATATATATATATATATATATCGGTCGGGCTGTAGTGATAAAGTCCCGTCTCAGGGCTCATTTTTCCAGAGGACCATAATTCTGAGCCACAGGTTCAGCAAAGGCACTTCCTTTGGTCAGAACTGGTCAGAACGCCTCACAATCCAGTTCTGATTTCAGATCAGGCCACTATGTGGCTGTTTGAGGTCCCATAAATAGCACAAAATAAGTAAAATCGCTGGCAAGAGCAACAAGCAGGACAGCGAGAGTCAACAGATGCATACAGAAATGCATGCTCAAAAACATTCCCACACTGTCTTTGATTTGTGACACAAGGTGGTCCGATTTATTCACCTCACTAAATCAAACGTCTGAGACAGGCGCAGTCAAATAAATCCTCCATTTAACAGCTTTCAGTAACAGTGCCGCTGAAGCACATTAGGCTCCGCAGAGATCATGCATTAACATTCAATCTCAGGGTAAAGTACAATCGATCAACCTTTGTTTTCAAATCAATGGTTCTAATAGTGCTGTCTGTAGACGGGGGTCTTAAAAAGGTTTACGAGCACATGTGTAACAGCTATGTTTGACTGTTTTTTCATGTATGTGGAGGCAAGTAACCTACACAAATTAATACTTCATGAGTGGGATCATGACTAATGCTGTGTTTACATTACCAGCAACAGAGCAACAGTCCAGAAGGCATTTTCAAAGGAAGCAGCGGCATGAAGCTACAAAGTGACGACCAACACTTGTCACTGCAGACGGGCACGCTGACATCAATACCAACTGAGCTGACCTCAATTTGTTTTTCTCGAATGCATAAACAGAAAATATCAAATATATAGATTTCTTGATTGAATGGGTACCATATTTAACAACAAAACTATATCAAAACAAACCCAGCAAACAATTTTTGGTTCTAAAAACGTTCGGAGAATGGTACTGGTAATGTTTTAGCGATGTTTTCAGTGGCAAGTTTTGTTTTTATTTCCCAGAATGTTCTTTAATTTCGGGTAACACTCTCTATAAAAATCAAAAATTGTTATATATTATTACTTTTTCATTTTTAAAAAATGATCTGTAAACTCAGGCCTCAATAACATGTTCTGAATGTTGCTTTGAAAATGTTCTTCCTTTGTTCTCATGTAACATTGTGGAAATGTTCTATAAAAGAACGTTCTCTGATCTGTCAACATCCTCAGAATTATAATGTTACATCTCATTTAGTATTTAACCTTATAAGGACATTATTTAATATGATAATCATCCTCAAAAGGATCTTTGAACATTAGATTAAAATGTTTTCTTTAAAATATTATTGCAACTTCTAAGTAACATTAGCCAATGTTAAGGGGACGTTCCCTACTAGCTGGGCCTATCAATTAAATTCTCACATAACTTTTGTAATATAATCCAAGTCCCATTTATCCAGTGCTTCCAAAACACATGCATTTCCGCAAAAACATTGGTATTTAAAACTGAACTGAAAGTGAAACTCATCTACGCTCTCTTCAAAGTCACACTGCAATTTTTGTGATGAGCAATTTTAGTTTACTTCACAAATTAAAGGAACCACAGCATGACTAACTGTAACATAAATGTTTATTTTGTGGGTGAATTACTCCTTAAGGCAGGTGTAATGTTAACCATGTTCACCACCTTAGTTAAGTCTGTTAGCATGCTAACATTCACTAATTAGGACTAAACAAGTACAGCTGAGGCTGATGGGAATGTCATTAGCTTTGCAGGATTGGTCCTCTGTGTACTGCATAAATTACATGAGAGTGGTGCTAGAAGAAAAGTCAGGGGATTACCAAAATTAGCAGGTTCATCCTCTGAGGAGCATCAATGCCTCTACAAAATTCAATGTCAATCCATGTGATAGTTTTTGAGATATTTCCGTCCCAACCAATGTGGTGGATCGACTGACAAACTGATATTGGCATCCCTGGAGCTATGCCGCTGGCATGGCAAAACAAAAAAGAGAAAAAAGCCTGATCACAGAAGGGTTTTGGGCCCATTTCCTCAAATTTGTGGTGCTAATTTACTAAAGGGAATCTCTGTTGTGAGTCCCCCTGTAACATTAACCAATCAGACATAACATACTGTAATCAATCTGCTCCAAAATACCCACAATGACAAGCTTAACTAAGTGATTTCCATCCATCCACAGCACACAATGAACAGTTGCCTTATTAAAATTGAGATATTGAACAATGGTGGCAAAAGCAATATTTTTATGCTCTTGTTTCTGCTGAATGTAATAGCTGAGCCTCAATGTGCAAGAAACACTTTGTCCTTGGCGCTGGGTGTAAATACGAGATTTAAAAAAAAAGATGCAGCGCAGTCCAATCATCTGCACGACAAGCCATGCTCCATGCTCAATCAAACTTCTACATCTATTGATGTCTGGCGGGAAAAAAAAGAACGAGAGGAGCTCTGACAGACAGGAGAGCAGGAATGTTATACAAGGTCAGATGCTATTGTGGGCAGAGCCTGTTATAGTGTCCTTTTCTTCTGCAGGGCACAAAGGAGGTCTGCACACTGTTTGGCTCTAATTAAATTGTTTGTTTGTCCTTTTCGCTCTGTCAAGGCGACATTTTGTGTCCTTTTTACCACAGTTGTTCTGAACGACAGGCAGAAAGTAGTAGTTAACCCTTTGAAAGCTGAGGATTTTATTTTATTTTCAAAAACATGGGGAAAGGCAATGAGCAAATTATTATTATTATTATTATTATTATTATTATCATTATTATTATTATTATTATTATTAAGACATGGCCCAAAAATTTGCAAAAAAAAGTTTTGTTAAAAATTGCAAGAAAACTGCAAAAAAAAACAAAGCAACTGAAAACAAGCAAAAAAGGGAAAACAAAAACAAACAAGAAAATGACCTATTTTTTAATTATATGTATTTATTTTATATATTTCAAAATATTTTTTTCTGTAACATAATTTTAAATATAATTTGTTACAGTTTTAAATATAATTTTTTGGACATTTTCCCCTATTTTGGGGGAGGGAACATTTTCTAATCAAATTCATTTTTAGGTAATTTTCTTGTCATCTTTTACTAATTTCTTGCAATTTGTGGGACACTTCTTGCCAAGTTGGTCATTGCCTATTTCCCCCATGTTTTCTGAAGAAATCAAACCAATTTGTTCAAGTTTCAAAGGGTCAAATAGCTAGTGAAATGCGTCTGAACACAGCACAAGAAAATTGATGTTAATCTAGGCTTCAAAGGGTTAATTATCTTTATTTCAGCCTTATTTTTTCCACTGAGGAGATCTAATCTTCAATTATATTTACTTTAAATTTAAATTTTAGTTCTATCACTAAAATATCACTAATATCTACAGAGGATCAACAAAGGAGAAGCCTTCCAAATGTTTAATACCGGAGCCAACTGAGCTGACATTTCTGTGATTATATTAGCAAAAGATTGTGTTTGCTCAACAGCACCAAACGCAGCTCTTTGGAATCGGGTTGAGATGACAGATATTAGCACAAATACTAACTGCTTCTAATAATGTGACTGTTTTTCAGCCACACGCAACCTCCAGAGTGTCTTTTAGTCATTAGGATTCCAGCATTTATCCATGACCCACAGGGGTAGTGTTTCTAAACCAAATGTGTGGAGCCACTGCCATGTTAATTGTGGCTCCGACACATACTTTGAAGGGAAACTGCAGCGTATGCTAATTGTTGAGGTGAAGCGGGGCCTCAATCAGCCTCGAACATCACTTCTTGGAGCCAGCGGGATGTTTGTTTTTACCCATTCAGAAACAGGAGATCAGCTCAACAAGGGTTCATATTTAAAATCAAACAAACCTCAAACAAAAAAGGAACAACACCACCCCCGCATTCCTCACTCTGGCTACATGGCAGAATGAGATCCTCGCCTCTTCCCTTCAGCACAGCAGTGTTGTGTCTTCTTACGCATGCCGCTGACAGCTTGCGCCACACAATCTCTTGGGCAGCCTCATTTCGCCTCATCTGAATATTTATGAATGTTGTTAGGCGGCCACATTCCATTATCGGGGAGATTGCCTGGCATGGGGCTCCAAATCCTTTCACCCTGCTCACGTCTGTCTGGGAGCCTTGCACTTCATCCAATTGCAGTTTGTGTTTCACCGTGCCTGGCTGCCACCAGCGTTGCCGGTGTTATGGAGAAAAATGGGTGGCAAAAAACAGTATGAGGAGGGGCGAAGGGGGGCAAGCAGTCATGTCAAAAAGGAAATCCATACAGGAGAAAGATGAATGACGTCTTCAAGGTTACAGAGCCTAAATTATATCAACTAATTCTCTGAGGTGGAAACACATCCTTGCAGGCGTGGATGTATTACTGAACGGGAATATCGGGCCAGGCTGCTCTCATGCACTGCAAGGACGTTTTCCTTTGCAATTTAAAGCAACAAAATTCATGACCAACGCAGTAACAGGAGAAAAGAAATTTCCTTCAGGACTTTCCCTCAAAGGACAGACCAGGAAGAGACTCAAAATAACCCCAAAGACACACAAAAATCCACAGAGACATCAAACAAAATTACCTCAAAGAGACATTAAACAACCACAAAGAGACACACAATTACCACAAAGAGGCACAAAACAACCATAAAGAGGCATAAAGTGACTACAAAGAGACACGAAAACTACAAAGAGACATATATTGACCTCAAAGAATGACAATAAAGAGACACAAAACAACCAAAACAGACACAACAAAGCCTAAAAGAGACATAAAATGAATTCAAAGAAAAACTACAAAAAAGGGACACATAATGACCCAAAAGAGACACAAACTGACCTTGAAGATATAAATTGACCTCAGAAAGACACAAAATAACCCCAAAGAGACAAAAATGACAACAAAGAGACACAAAACAGAAAAGACACACAATAAGAGAATTGAGAGACACAAAACATAAACAAAGAGACACATTATGACCTCAAAGAGATATAAATTGACCACAATGAGACATAAAATTACTAGAAAATTTAATGCAATTTCAAGAAAGACACAAAAAAGAAAAAACACCATCAAATCTGTGTGTCTTGATCTTATGTAGGAGAGGTGGTGGGGCCTTTTGCATATCTGTGCCCTGGGGCCCCATTGTCTCATAAGCCACCCATGTTGGCAGGGCGCCTCCTCCCTGAGAGAAGTATGAGTCAAACTTTCGGGGGCAAAGGTCAAACAAGAAACCCACCAATTAGAAGAGATGTGGAGGCCTGCCAGTGCATTTACACTTCTCCCTCTTTATCTGCACATCCTGTAAGGCACTCAGGACAAGATCTATTAGCAATCTCAGCTCTCGACAAGACCGAGCAAACAAAGGTGGTCAAGGAGCTACATCGACTCCACTACCGCACAATGTTCTCATTGTTCCCCGTCTGGTTTAGAAGTGGGTGTATTTGACTAACATCCTCTATTCACCCTGCTGAAAACAAACACTGGTGAACAGGGGAGGGGAAGGTTGACCCAAAATTGCCTGATAAAAATCAGCACCAGGGTTTTTTTAACCCTTCCGTGAAGTTTTCTTGAGTCGATATCAGATACATAAAAGGTCAACAGGTGAGGAGGTTTTATTGGAAAGTAGTAATTAGCTACATGAAACAGCTGTGAACTTCTGCCATTTCGATCTCATTGTAAGAAATCATGTGATTAGCTTGACCTCAGAGGTGTAACACCAGAAACACTCAATGAGAGGAAAGGGCAAGGATTCCAATTTTCACAAAAGATCTCTTAAAAGCATTCATCAGCAGCGCCGCCGCCGTACAGCACTGCGCATTCTCCCTCGAAGGCCGCTCGCTTTTCTTTCTTTTTATGGATACTGTTTAAGAACAAACATGACAAATATAATAAATGTTCTTGTCATCCTACTCAAATAACCCGACGGAAACGCTGATGAATAAATTTGCTGTGGCTCGAATAAGAAGAGAAAAAAAAAGTGGTGGGATGTTTTGAGTAAAAAAGAAGAAAACAGAATAAGAGCCAAAAATAAACATGAGCATTTTTTTTTTTATGTGAGAGGCGTGATTTCAGTGGAGTCAGCTGTGACAGGAGCTGCGAGCACGCACACATACACACACACCTGATTTTGCAGCGTGTCACTTGTCCGCCTTCTCTGGTGTGCAATCTATATTAAACGTAAAAGGCAGGAGATGTGATTGCCGACAGGGACATGAGAGTAATTTAAAAACAATTCAAGGCCAGGGGGTGAATATGACGCCGTGGTTAAATGAGGAAGCCGGGATGAGGACAGGTCTTAGACTGGCGATGGATGACTGCAGAAGAGGACGCAGGGCACGTAAGAACCTGGATATTTTTCGCTGCACCTGCTGCTTGTGCGATTACTCATTGTTACACATTCAAGGTCTCCATGTGAACCGCCTCCCTCCTGCATAACAACCTCCACTTTATAACCAAGACCAGTCTCCCACTAGACACATGGATCTCCTTCACCTCCTCATACACACACACACACACACACACACACACACAAGTAAATAAATATATCGTGCCCACAAAACGCAGACGCACACTTAATCTGATCAGCCTGTCAACAACTGTTCAGCCTGCTCTCACACATCATTCTGATGTAAATGCACATTTATTGCTGAGATGTGTGAAGTGCAGCTCATGATGGACGGCCTTCCGCGTTCTGCTCACTCACTCAGACACGTATCGACAGCAGAAGTCAAGGTCAAGCACACGGAGCCACGCCATCCTTGTTTGTGCTCTGCATAAGTTCACGAGGGCCAGCGCGCGTCACACAAAGCGCCAAAGAGCTGCGCGTAATTGGGATACAATGACGTTTAGTAAACGCCGTATATCTTGTGTAATATCGTGGCCTTTCACAGGATGTCACTCTCATTTGTTTTTGCTCTTTGAGGAATGACCTTCCCAAAAATGTCACGTCTGTCTGACGAGTCCTTGTGTCGGAGCAAGATAAGACACGAGAACGTGCCCTCAGTTGGTAATTAGTGCTTGGGCTGGGTTTGGGGTGGTGGGTGAAACTACAAAGGGCACAAGTGGTTAGTGAGGAAGGAAAGCAGCGCCGAACGTCTCACATTCTAACGGCCCGAATTTTCTTAACCTGTTCAGATCCCCCGACCACCAATGGACGAAACTCTAGGAAGTCGACATCTAACTGTCATCTGACTCCACCTAAACGCACAGACTTACTCAATGGCATGTACATAAACCAATCACAGTGTTCGACATTATCAATGTCTTTCCAAATGAATCACCCAAGTTTGAAAAGACGTAACCACTAAAATTTTCTCCAGCTTCCACACTGCTCTCTAGTTTCAAAAAGCCTCTTTTCAGAAACATTCAAGCCATCCAATTTAAACCAGGAAAAAGTCATACTCATCTGCTAGCAATCAGAAAGGACTCTATTGCCTTCTTTTTGCTTTTAAAAAATTCATGCACTCATTTTGGTGGAAAAGGGGTATATGAGTTTGTGCAAAGAGATGTCACTCTCATTTGTTTTTGGTCTTTGAGAAATGACCTTCCCAAAAATGCCACGTCTGTCTGACGAGTCCTTGTGCCGGAATGAGATAAGACACAAGAACGTGCCCTCAGCTGGTAATTAATGCTTCGGCTGGATTTGGGGTGGTGGGTGAAACTACAAAGGGCACGAGCGGTTAGAGAGGAAGGTAAGCAGCGGCAAACGTCTTGCATTCTAACAGCCTCAATTATGTTAATACTGTCGCAAAGATGAGGCATGAATGGAAATGTAAAATATGAGAGAGCTCATCCATCATGATAGAAAATGATAAGACTGTTTTGCCAAAATGATCAGACAGTGGAAGCCGTGCACACATGCGGTTGTGTGCAGAGATAATGATCACTGGCACTTTCTGGACCGCGACCAACATCACAAACACGTTTGCTGCACGGTAGGTTTTCACATGCAAGGATCTAGCCTTAGCAGTGTGTCAAAAAACCCAGCTGACTCATTCATGTCCGTGATACCAGTCTGTTCAACACAAAGCACTTCAGCAAAAGCAACAGCAAATCAAGCTGCAACAAAACACATCAAGCTGTATTTAGAGTTGTGCATTAAGTGGAACATGTTTCTGACTTTTGTTGAAGACAACATTAACCCTCAGGGACTGTTTGGCACATTTTACACACTTCCCATTCTTCTTTTTTGAATGATTTTGGCTGTGTTCATGCATATGGCTACATTTTGGCAAGCTTTTGTATTTTTGTTTAATCTTGGAATTTCCAGCTTGGCTTCATAAGTCTAAAATACACTAAACAACATTAATACTGTTAATGCAAAAAATGTGCCATTGAAACACATTCAAATTGCAATTTTTGATCCCACAGCCATCAAAGCATAAAAACATGCAGTGTATTATTTCTGGGTGTCTTTCTGGGGTTTTGCCTTGGAATTTGTAATTTTTCACTATTTTTCGCCTGATGATGTCATTTTTTACCATATTTGGCATACGGAAAAAATACATGCTATTTCCACTAGAAGCACTGTCACAATCAATGTTGCTGCAAATCAGTGACATAACCCAGGCTGTGATAAGTGAAAAATAAAAATATAAAAATGAGGCCCTGTTTTGTTTTTCTCGGACATGTGCAGCACACAGAACACCCCAGGACATGCAGCAAGCTCCAACAAATGCAGGGACATCATCCATGGATGACGCGTTTGACAGAGTATAGATTCAACATGTTTACTGTGCAACACTGGGTGAAACTGAAGAATTCCCTGCACGCCCTGCCCCGTGATCTGAAGGGTTCAGATGAGCAGCTCTGAAGTGATTAAGTCTGGGTGCAGCGGCCTGTGTGGCAGAGCAAACAGACGGAGACAGGCAGCAGAATGAGGCTCTATTGTGTGAGCGTCGGAGGTGGAGCAGAGGTGAGCCTCGGTGGCCTCACTTACACTCCAAACTGTTAGTCCACATTGTTTGGCTCTGACCTGTTTCATTTCTTTGTTACAGTGCAAGTTAATTTGAAATCGCTGTGACGGAGCGGCCTCGTCATTGACTGCGGGAGGCGCACACATTGACACACACACACACACTCGCCCACATTTACTCATCCCCCATTTCTGGGTGCACACTCTTTTGTTCTGCCTTACATGTTTGCTTTACTGTACGATTACCCATCATCCAATCTCAAGGTAAACACTGTTGTAGCCGGGATGCATCCTCCAGCATCAGCTTAAACTCGGCGCGCTGCAAGAAATGAATCAGGCAACATCCGGTTGCCCTACTTGACTAAGACTTGGGATGAATGACACCAGGCCGAATAAACTGGCCTGATTCTGGCTGCTGACTCTGCAATCACTGAGCCATTATCAAAAATGACCTGGCCCTGCATCGGCCCAAACTCAACCAGAAGAAATAAGTCAAGCTGCATCCCGTTGCTGGGACTCAACTGAGACTCGGGATGAATGAGGCCCCAGATTTGAGCCAAATAAACTGGCGTGATTCCGGTGCCTTTAACTGCCATCACTGGGTTTGGATGACGTAACAGTGAATATGGTGCATTAAATGCTTTAATTGCATTTATTTCAGTGTGTAATCAATAAGCCAGATGGGGTTCAGAATTTAAAAGGACTTCCTCAAGGATGGAGGAGTCCTCCTCAGTTGTTACCGAAAGGGTAACATCTACTGACTTACACTTTTAAGTATATGCAGAACTCTTGTAGATTATTATTTTTATTTTTACATAGACACATTTATTTGCACAAATCTGAGAGCCAACACCATAAACCGCCTCCATTACTACATCTGCAATGATGCCTGTGCTCCTTTTAACGTCTGTGTGTGAACACGGGCACATGTTTCGATTCCACCTTGGGAAATGATGTAAGGCCTTGACAGTCCTACAACATAAAGGCCTTTTCTGACGCTCCTTGAGTTGTTGACACGACAAAGGGTGTATGAAATCATCGGCCACAGCCAATGAGGCAGCAGGAGGACGTCCGACCCCTCCTTTCCAGGAACAAGTCGTGTTCCTCAGAGAGAAGTCGTGCTGCAGCAAAACAGCTCCTTACAAAGACAGGAAGGAAAAGACCGAGAGCGGAGCAGCTCTAAGGCACCTGGATCTGGGCCATGTGAGTAATTGAAAACAATAGTTGTACAACACTAATGAGATTACGTCATATTTCCCTGAGTTAAATGCTTTGAGGTGCAGCAGGGAATTACTTAAGGTCTGAGTGAATGTATAGAATAAAAACTGAGTGCTGGTGGCTCTTCTCTAACGCTGCGTCATGGTGTAAATGGCCCCTTACATATCATCTTCTATGACTCCCCTGTTGCTGAAACTCCACGATTGTCACCACGTTTATTACTTTCATTATGCAAATTAATGTTGGATCAATCAGGGCGCCCAGTGGCTTAGCTGGTAAAACGGGCGCCCCATATAAAGAGGCTATGTCCTTGCTGCACGGGTTTGATTCCGACCTCGGGCCTTTGCTGCATGTCGTCCCCTCTCTGTCCCCCTTTCAGGTTCTAATGAAGGCAGAATCTTTCAAAAAAGGTTGTATACAGTCTGAGTTTTCTGGTGTGCCTTCTAGTGGGATCTTCCAGTCACACATGTATTACACAGGTAAGCATGTGAACAACGCGTGCACTACGCACCCTGATATGTACACGATGATATGTATATGACACTTGGTTACAAAGCAACTCCAGCCTAAGTGAAAAACAGGTTGTTCAGAAGTGTTGGATGCACACCTCCTTGAGCCATGTGGATTTTATTGTGTCAAATACTGTTATTTCCAACTATAAGTCCAGAGAAATGGAGTCTGTATTTCTGATACAGTAAAAGTAGCACAAAAAGTTATTTCCTATTAAAAACTTGACATGAACCAGTGAATCACACACATCTACACTGTGCTTGTATTATCTCGAGGCACTCCAAGTCCATTTCATTTATACAGCGCAAAATCACAAGTTAATCTCAGAGGGTTTTACAGACTGTACAGCATACGTTATCTTCTATCCTTAGACCCTAAACTGAAATGATCTGAATTCGTATTTGCACCTTAAAATCCACTGAGATTCCACGGAGGTGTTAACAACATCTGTTGGCTGAAAGGCAGAATTTCTTCTCTTCTGTTCTGAACTTTAGCTCCAACCTGAATATGAGATCTGAGCAGTAAGATATGAAATTTTGATCAAATATTTCTCACCGACACAATTAAACCTGGATGACCCCTGGGACAAGCGCATTTATTTTTCATTTGAGTTTTAACACCAGACTGAGTTTTCTTGATACTTTCTCCCTGAAAATACCCAATCTTTTGATTTTGTTATTAGTTGGTAAAACTGCATTTTTTCCAAAAACATTACAGCACCTAAGAGACCACAAACCCCAACGCAATTGTTATCTTCAAGAAAATAAACACTATATATGAACAGTGAATCGCATTTAATGAGACACTGATTTAACCGGCACACATCCACAATAAAAATGCAGCAAAGGAAGAAACATGTTTGCCCTTTCAGGAAATATGCTATGTGCAGAAAATTGAACAGGTGCTCACTGGGAGCCGATTTTAAAGTTGTTTACTGGTGGCTCGACAGAGCTGTTGTAGGATTAAAAGCTATTGATCATTGCCTATAGTCTTAAATGTTAGTAATGATTTCCCACTACAGGTTAGTTCATGCGCGCCTCAATTCATCCATCACAAAATGCTTCACAATAACACATACACAAAGACAGAGGAGGGCAGGGCATGCACTGCAGGCACACACTTGGGTCAATACTTCCTCATCAGCTCTTAAATTAATAAGGGTGGTCCAGACAGCGCTTTGGTAATAAGATAATTAACTCCTCATTTGGCACTTTTATGCAACAGCTTTGTGAAGCACTGAGCAGCCACGAGTGCAGGAGTCAGGGAGAAGGAGGTGGGGGTGACAGGGAGGTGATGGAGGACGGATGAGGCCGAAACAGATAAACAACTTAATTCAAGGAATGTCAAAGCCGCTGATGGAGAAGGTGAGGGAAAAGCGAGAGAGGGGAGCGTAAAAGGCCAAAGAGGAGGAGAAGAAAGCTGGAGTAAGAATGAGATTGATCGAGAAGACGAGAGAGAGAAGGAGAATGAGCGGGCATCAAAACTAAAGCAATTACCCATCGAGCCATGTTCCTGTTCCCCCTCATCTATGCAGCACTCATGGGAGAGGGCAGGAGGTGTGAGAGTGCTCTGAGCTGTCGGCAGAGCAGAGCTGTGTCTTCTTTGACTCCATCATCAACAGGACGGTCCCTGGGTGAGCTACGGGGCACTTTTAGTGTGCATACACTACGGTATACAGCTGTGCATCACGATGGAAACTCAGACAACATCCAACACCGGGGAAAAGCCACAGACGATGGAATAGGGAAAGTCTGATTAGAGCTTTGACTCTCTGCTTAAGCCCCATTGGGCTCAAATCGACCCGCTGGGTTTGGGCAGGTCCGGACTTTAAATTTCTCTGTACTCCCCCAGGCTTGAATCAAGTCGCCTTCTCGCCAGTTCATGTGTTTATTGTTTTTTTTTCTTAATGAAACTGGCAGTTCTTGTGTGTAAAATGGTAGGAAAAGCTTGGACTGAATCAAAAGAAATAAATAAAGAAAGAGGGTGTACTGCGATAGAGGGAGAGTGATGGAACATTGAAGTAATATAGTGGACTAACAGGGGAGAGAGATACATCAAGCACAAGAGAGGGATAGAAAACAATAGAAAGAGAGAAAGAGGGAGGGCTGCAAGGTGACTTGGTTGACAGTGTTTGCTTCTGCCTCCCCAGCAGTGGCAAAGGTTTGCTTAACATGCAGCGGAGGACAGTGACAATCATATGTGCACCTGCAGATGAAGACACACTAAGAGGCAAAGCCTGCTCTGCTGAACTTGTTTGCTAGACGCTTCTGAGGACAGACAATAGATAAAGCTGAAGTGGAACGAAACATGTCAGCCATTAGCTTTTAATACATGACTTGCTATTAATAAGAATCTATGTGTGGCGATACCTGACACACAGAGGTCTTCATGAGTTCTTTTTTCCCTCAGTAGCAGTTTGAGGAGCTTGATTTGGGAGTGAATCATTGATCTGTTTAATTGTTCCAAGCCGGTTACATCACAATTATAGATGAGAGGAGCAGCTGCTGCAAGCGAATGCAAACTTTTAGAATAAGCGAAATTAACAAGTCTTACTTTCACTGCACCTGGAGTTCTGCTGCTCCATCTGTGCCCAGAGTACACTCTGCACTCCGCGAGTATAGTGCAATGAATAACTGAACTGTATATATATATATATTTCAACAGCGCTCGTAATGAACGGTCCAGTTATAAAATCAATATGTGGCGGCAGATGCTTTAATTTTGGCAGGCCGCCACAAAAACAGAAGTGTGTAGGAAACTGTAATTCTCTTTGTTGCAGTAGAAATTTGGGTTTTTAATTGGGCTTGAGCCCAAAACTGCTGCCATGGTTCGGGCTTGGGTCGGACTCTTGGAAGATTGAGCTATTCTCATGTTCCATTGACTATTCAGATTGATGTGTCAGTGTATGCGATTCTTTAGCGAGTGGGAAATCAACATCCTTTTGCAGCAGAACTGCTGGCAACACAGCGTCTCCCTGGTGTGCTCCTACGCAGTACAGCATCTTAACATGACAGTCTCCTATTGTATGTCCAACCAGATCATTATGGACATCCACATTTAGCATCTAATCACGTTTCAATAAGAAACACCATTTCAACACCGCCCGGATCAATGCTCCCGAGTGTTGTGCGTGGCTCAGGACAAATCGATGCGCCCTTTGTCGGACGGGACTCATTCGTGTGCTGTCGCTGTGTGGTGCAAAATGCAGATGCCTGAGGACGGAGTTGTATGAAAGAGGTGTTGCTGCGTCAGGAAGACAGAGAGGGAAAAAGGGGGAGGATTATTATGACGTAGTATCGATCCAAGTTGGAAAACAAGCCCAGGTTGCAGGAAGCTGCAGGGGGAACGGATACTCAATCGATCCGATCCTCTATGCCAGACAAAGCACAGGATTATGGATGTTTGCATGGAGAAAGAAATGGAAAGAAGAATGCATGGATGGGTCAGACTCAGACTGAGTGATAAAGACAGATTGGACAGATAAATCCGGGAGGGAAATGTGAGCTGACTCACAAAATAAACCAAAGAAAAGAAAATGTGCTGCAGAATTTACATCACGAAAATGTCAATCTTAATACTGCGGATGTGATTTTATGTAAAACCGACTCTACAAATGGTATTATATAACAGTCAATTGCAATTAGCATGGAACAGCGTGCTTGGAGCCGAGCCCAGTCATAATCTGGCCAATGTGTGGACAGAGAGCATCACTAGGCCTGCTCGCTTAATCCCTCTTTCCCTCATACTCCAAAGAGCAATGGGGACATTTGATGCCTACATATAAGAGTACAGAGTTCATACGATGATGAAAAATGTGGAAAAGCCATGGAATTTGCAAAAAGCAAATTCCAGGCCTGGAAAAGTTTTGGAAAACTAAATATAACCTAAATGTTTTGGAAAAGTCATGGAATTTTGTTTCACAAACCTGTATAATAACACATGGTGTGTTTAAGGACAGATGGAAATTTTAAAATCCAAGAATAATTCCCGTTTTTAGTCTTTCTGTGATAAATGGTGGGAATTTTGGTGATACATTTTACTGATTTTTTAAAATTAAAAATAATTAACCAAATGTTTTCTTTAAATATCGGCAAGATTTTCTTTAAAAAATGCCAAACTCTTTAAAAAAAAAAAATCAGCTTTTTTTCTTTAAAAAGTGACAAAAAAGTAAAGTCTAACAAACAGCCGAAACATTTTTTAAGAAAAAAAACCTGGCCAAATTTTTTAAAGAAAACATAGCTTCAAAACCCACATGACAGCATGTTTTCTTTAAAAATCAGTTATAGAATAAATACAAATACTGCTTTAATCCTTTCCCTCCTTTTTGCACAACCCCCGCCCATCTCATCAATCACAAATGGCCCCTAATAATTAAATAATCCTGTTCTGAAGTCATTTTTATTTTTAAATAATACTTATTTTAAAAAAGCTAAAAAAACAACAACAAAATGGAGAATCGATGGTTTCCTCAAAGTCATGGAAATCATGGAAGTTATGGAAATGTCATGGAAATTTATTGGTAAAAATGTGTATTAACCCTAGAGGTATATTTGATTAGACGCTCTTGAAGAGATGAAAATGACGAGCAGGTTGTATCTGTTGTAAATTCCACCCATGTTGCATCTGCTCTTGCTGGCAGTTTCTGCATGGCGTTGGAGCAGACCGTCGATGATGCAGAGCCACAGATGGGGAGCGATGTCGACCAGATTGCGTCTCCGCAGCCTCGGAAAAAAAAAGACTTAAAAACCTGCGGGGATTACTAACGTCTTGTAGGAAATTGGCCTAATCCAAAACAAATCCAGCGGGATGTGTTCTGGTGATTCATCGATTGTAGCGACTGTCCTTTTAACCGCACGTTTGACAGATCTTTTGTTCTCACGCTTCACCAGCTGCGGCCTCAAGACATCACTCAGACAGACGCCGTTAGCCAGCCGGGACTCGACTTGATTACACAAGAGCTGCATTACAGACGCCAGATAAATAATCCCTCGCATATTAATGATATAATGCTTCAGTTTGAATACCATCAGTTTAACACATGATTTATTATAATCTATGGACTGACATCTTGATGGCATCATCCATACTGATGATTAACTGTTATTTCTAACTAATGATTTATTCTAAAAGGTTTCATCTCAACTGTGCAGTTTACCTGTGAAAAATTAACGTTTCTTTTTCTGGAGTAATGATATTTAGTTATTCAGTCATTATATATTGGTCTGCACACATGCACTCACGGAGCAACAGGCTGGTGGTGTTATTAACCGCTGTGTCATGGCAACCTTTGTTAATTACATCGCATCTGCGCCTCTACCTCCCCCTGCTTCCCCCTACCCTCTTCCCACTCCTCTCGTTATTGCTACACTCCCTCCTCCTCCTATCATGGAACCAACAAGACCAGATCTAGTGTTACCATATGTTTTGTCAGAGCCCTCCGTAAGAGCGCCATGGCCCCTGCCCTCCTCACCTCCATTTCTTATCACCACGGGGTACCGGTCACCCGCTGCCAATTAGCCTCAGCTTATGACCCAACCCCTCACCGAGCACTTCCTCCCTTGCAAAACCCCTTACATAAAGAGATCAGGAGCAGGACATATGCCCCTGTGTCTCCTGACGCTGCTGCAGACCCCACGCCCCCGCAGCCAAAGCTGGAGGATGACAGATGATGTGGGGAAAAAAGCAACAAGGACGGGACAATACAGAAAGGAAGCACAAAAAAAATCAAAGGACGGAAGGGATTGATCGACCCAGGCTATGACTTTTATCGCTCCACAGCTTTAGTTTTTCTCCTAACTAATGGTAATTTAAAGGGACAGTTCAAATGTTTTGAAGTAGGCTGTATGAGTATTATCCTCATTCAGTGTTTGGAGAAGCAGGCTGGAGTCCAGCATGGAAGCTAATGCACTTTAGCCACCTAAAAAAATCAATAAAAGTTTAAATGTACACTATATTTAGAATATTTTAATCACTTTACCTTACCAGAAGATGAGATTGTTGAACCTATGACTTTCCATGGCCGTGGGAACCCCGCTCATACAACCCCACTTAAAAATATCTAAACTATCCCTTTAATGGTAAAGTGATGGAGGTTGTCATTTAAGCCTTTTTACAACTTTTTTAATGCTACTCAGAATAAAATTTAAGACTGAAACCAGCATAACCAAAATCGGGTCGATAAAATGGGAAAAAAATGACCTGTCACAAAATATTTACTTTAATATATAGCATGACTTTTGGTTGACAGCAATGCAAGCTGTATCCTGTGAATTTTTCTTTTCTTTTCTTTTTTATAGTTACTATTATTTTGAGATTTAACAATGCAATGTTAAAAAAAAAAAGATTCATAAAATCCTACCTTTGTGCTTTTAATACCGATGACAAAATAATTTATGACATCTTAAGACCAATTAAGGCCTTATTTTTTAGGATTGATTACTTCAACACCTTCAAAGACTTTTTAGGAATCCACTGGGATCCTGGGTGATCTGGCATTATCTGTTGTCTTGCAGATCAATATAAAGCATGATTGAGAGGTTTTATCTTGGGAATTTACAGTCCCTTCCCACCCCAGGCAATGGATTGATCCATTTTAGGAGAAGCAGCAGAATACACCATCTCTTCTCCTGTGAACATGACAGAGGGGAGTGGGAGGACCAAAGGTGTTGCCATGGAAGGGCCTGTGCATAAAAAACATGACTGTGGGGGAAGAGGGCTGTTTCCGTCTGTTCACGCTGACATACAAACTCTGAGGATGTCTGATCTTTCACACCTGAGTCATCAGCTCTGATCTCACCTGCATTTTCTGTGGATGTGGCTGAAGTATTGGTGCAATGTCCCGGTATTGTTAGACAAGGAACAGAGGGAAGAAGAGGACAGAGAGTCCTACTTGATGAGACCAGACCCAACACCACCACAAGAGAGACCAGGAGTACTCTTATCAGTCAGGCACTGTCCAAAATTCAAGCCTGTTCACTTGCGTCTCACAGCCTCATTTTTGCATCTCCTCATGTTTTCTTATCCTTATCCACTTTCTTTCTTTCCTTCCTTTCCTCCCCTTGTCTGCACACTCCACTATCGTCCTCCATCACTTCACAATTTCTGCAGCAAAGATGCCGTTACAGTAATAAAAAACACCTCCTCTAAGCCAAATTGCGTGTCGCTTTGGAGCCCTGCGAGGAGGCGATTGCGCCACAGATTGCCGTTTGTGACCTGCAACCTTGAGGTCTGGTACATGTTGACCTTCATGTGGTGGTGAACAGCAGACTGATATCTTATCTTCGTCTCAGGAGGGGTGATAGTGATGATGGATGCCTACCTAATGGGCCTTTTGTTTCACTCTGGATGAACTCTATTAGACGACACTGCCGGTGTTATTGATCTACAGCGTTCTATCAGGTTCCTTAAGGGGCCTAAACAAAGAATTGAAGGCCTAATGTTTTCTTGAATATTCCAAAGCTGGGAGACGGTGGTGCAGTTTTCTCGATCATGTAAGTGGTCTCATGGCTCCAAATCTGTAAGATTTATTTTCATTTGCAAGTGGTCACACTGTTGGTCGAGGTCATTGCTCTCACGGTCATGAACAGCCGTGGTTAAACCCCTGAGGGCACTGCAGCTATTTGACTGGCTAAGGTGTGAGGTGGGGACAGTGTGGGGGAGGCTGATTCAGGAGAATGACAGGCCAAGAGTGGAGCCAAAGGGGGCAAGTTCACCTGAGGGAAAGATAAGCCTGCGTGTGCCGGAGGCTGACGATTTGAAGGTTACAGTATTATCTGGTTTTGCAGGTTGCACTTGAGAGAGTAGAGAGGAGTGAGTTTTATCACATACAGAAAGCATCTCCTTGGAGTTTTTTTGTTTTGATTACAGGGAGTGAAATTTGAGTGCAGAGGCCAGTGCAGTAGATAAGATTACGGTAGTAAAGTACTAAAACCTATTCCCCTTTGTTTAGCTCACACAATCACTTCTAAAGAATCAATACGATGCACATGGTTCTTCCGTGAGTGCTGTAAACTGCATTTCCACCTTACACAAAGTCAGGTAGGAAAGAAAGAAACAAAACAAGCAGTTTATTATTGATTTGGTCAGATCATTACGTCTAGGGACCAATTTAGCTTGGTGAGGCTGGGACTTCTGACACGCTCTCTGGACAGAGGTTTTCAATCAGTTTGAAAATGATCAATTTGCTGACATCAAAGTGCAGCTTGTGAATAAGTTTTTGTTCATTAAAATAAACTTAAAAAGCACTGAGATGTAATACTAGCCCAGTCGCCAGAAGAAAACTTTGGCATTGTACATTTCTGCACACCAGATGATACTTGTACATTTCATACATATATCAAAATTTCTAAAGTGACGTAGCTCTGATAACATGTATGAGCTGACTCTGTTATCTGGGTGGGGTGGGTGTTGGATGGCGTGACACCTCAGCGAGGCTGCAGACCCCTCTTCAAGCCAACCAACAACAATGATTGTTTTTGGGCGAGATAGCGCTGCTTTTCCAGCAGCAATTGTGCCACCACACCTGTTTTTTTTAAAGCATGAACAATACTCTTCCTAACCATAACCCAGTGGGTTTGTGATGAAATATAACCACATATTAACCACAGTGTTGTTGAAACTTTAAGTTTCAATGTATCCACTACATCACCATAATCACTAGAATAACTGTTGTCATAGTATGTTCCCGGGGGGGGGGGAGAATCTAAAGTAGTGGTCTGCTGGTCTGCAGCGTGGAAAGCATGTCATGTGACACTCCCTCTAACTCAAGATGAAAATGTCCGCTCCATACTGTGTCACTACAGAGATGTTGATATGATACATATGAAACATGTAAGGGTAACATATTCTGGGTTTGTAGAAATGCACAATGCCAACAGAGGACTATTTAACAACATATCATACCCTCTGTCCTTGGACCCTCACAACAGAAAAGGCAAAACTCCAAAAATGAAAGAAACCTCAGGACGTGCAACAGATGGTGTGTGTATCATTTATCAATCTGGGCTTTGTTACTCACAATCTGACTACTGAACAAACTTTAAACAAAGTCCATAAATGATTGTGTAGTATGCAAATGCAAAAAAAGCATTACTATTGTTTTCCGTCTTCATACTATGTCCCAATGTTATACTTCTTATTATGATCTCCACTTTAAAATTCAGTTACATCAGCACTACACTGTAAATAAACTCTATTCTATAAAATCAAGGTCAAAATGAGTTTAGCTGTGTTTACCCTCCACCACATTTGCATCCATTATAACAAACCAGCAGCTCTTCCCTCCTTTTTCCTCATCAATGAAATACTGCGCATTCCTCAAAGTGCTCGAAGCTTTGCATATTTTAGCGCTCAGTGTGAAGAATTACAGAAATATTTCAACTCTCAACTATGGGCCATGCCTCAAACAGTCTTTCAGTGGTCACTTAGCAACTACACCAGCCTCTACCAATGCAAAACATCTGATCAATGCTACTTGGAAAAACAAGAGGTGCCTTGCCTCAAGGCTTCTGATTGATTTAATGTTTTCTAGCAGCAGGGCCTTGTTTTCCTCCTGACACATGGACTGCACAATGAGCACGGCAAACATAAAGGGCTATTGTTCACATGTTTGCATGCACTTACAGGAATGTTCAGCGTCTCTCCCGCCGATTGTTTCCTTCAGTGCTCGAATTCCACACAATGACCAAAGTGTCACAAAGTTCGAAAAGTTTGAAAAGAAAAGGAGCAAAGGCCTCAGATGTGATTATTTCTATCTTGCTGTGCAGCAGGAGGACAAAGAGAAGAGGTTACTGGCTCGGATGAGCTGGGGGCTGACAGCTCTGACAGGCTCTGGGCAGAGGTAGATAAAGATATCAGAGTGGTTGCGTACGTACTGACAGAAGCTGGATGGGAGCTTTTTATGACTCCAAATGCTCTGCGTTTCTGAATGTCTAGAGCAAAAATATTCAACCTTAGGCCCGTGCATCAAATGTGGCCCTAGATAGGGTGCTGAGTGGTCCCCCAATTTTCTAGCTCGCAATACAAATAACGTGATTAACAATGGGGATTGCTTTTGTACTTTTAGGATACATAAGGTGCCATAGTGCACAAAAGAGCATCAAAATAGGGCTTGTATATCAAACATGACAGAGGTCCTAGGTAAGCCCCTAATGTTCTAAAATCCTCAATAAGTGCTAAAATTCTAAAAATGTCCTAACATCTGAGACATGTCTTGAGATCCTAGAAATGTCCTAAAACAACAAAAACCTCCTAAAATCCTAGAAAACACGCTGAAGTTCGAGAAATGTCCTAAAATACTTGAAATATCCTAAAATTCTTAGAACTTCCTAAAATCCAAGAAATGTTCTAAAATTCTAGAAATGTCCTGAAATCTGAGACATTTCCTTGTAATACTTGAAATGTCCAAAAATCTTTAAAACATCCTAAAATCCTTGAAACATACTTAGATCTTAGAAACGTTCTTACCAAAATGTCCTAAAATCTAAGAAATGTCCTAAAATCATACATACATGTATGGGGCTGCTGTGAGTGGCCCCTGGCATCCTGTCATTTCAAAAGTGGCCCCCAAGTAAAGCAAGTTGAGTATCTCTGGTCGAGCATGTAGAGGTGATAGGGAGGCAATAAAGAGAAGATGGGCAGAAACAGACAGCAAGAGAGGACAAACTAGAGTTTTGGGGTAAAATGGAAAAAAAATGCATATATGTTTTGCTGTGACATCATGTTATGGCATAATTGCACAGAGGTCGGCGCTGGGTTGTTATAGCGTGCAACAGCGGACTTTGCCCTTCAGCAGATCTGCACCTGTAGGGATTTTGTGAGGCCAAAATGTGATGCAGTATTGATCAGCAGGCCAGTAACTGCAACTCTGGTCAGCACTTAAGAGCACCGCCACTGATCGATACTCCTCAGTGTAGAGAACAGTACACTTTGCCGTACACTCTTTACGTGCACGGTAAAAAAAAAAAAAAAGCTGATGGGCAAACACACACATACGCATGAGAATGTCTCTAACATAACAAATCAAAATGTTCCTGCAAAAGTTTAAAAACTCACAGCATTTACTTTTAATCTATCTCCAGAGAGACAGCAGTCAGGGAGAAGAGAGTGAGGCGGCAGTGAGGTATGCGTGGAAAAAGGCCTTGAAATCAGGGAGCGTTGGAGTGGGAATGGCCAGGGAGATCTGTTAGGGAACACTGAAAATCTGGATGAAGTGTATAAAAATTGCTTGGAATTTAGAGACATGCTGCAGCTGTCTCTACTGAGCACACACATATAAGATAACCACACAAAACTCAGACAGATCTAATCAACACACACCTGTACACACACACCTGTTATTGTACGATTACAGTGAAAATGCGCCACGGCTCTTTCATTACACCGTTCTACCTCGATAGACTCTCTTTGGGATTTATTAGGGTAAAATCCAGCCGGGCCGAGTGAAGCAGCGAGATGAGAAAGACACAGACAGAGAGAGGGGGGATAATGCACGCAACATTAATGCTTCAATTCCCGCACGATTCATACTTGAAACACACACAGGTGCTCGCAGAAGAGGCGCCTTGTCCCGACAAATAGACATGACTACGCTGCACTCGTCTACACCCTTTCCTCCAAAACACACACACATGCACACTGATCCATAGTTCACTTAACAAAGAGTTGACTCTGTGCTCACTGAACTGCGACTGTGTGTGTGTGTGTGTGTGTGTGTGTGTGTGTGTGTGTGTGTGAGAGAGAGAGAGAGAGTAGCTGTCCTTGCTACAAAATGAGGACTGAAAAAAGTTTTTAAACAACAGAGAGAGATTGTTTTTGAAAAGTGATTGGGATACACGACCATGAAATTCTGGGTCACTACCTGTGTTTAAAATAACAATTTGGCTAACAGACAATAGTAATACTAATAATAATAATAATAATACGATTTGTTGTTTTTATTGTTGTTTACTTTCTTTTTGTTGTTATTTAGTCCCCCTTTGTGCCAGGGAAACAAAAAAAATCTTCATTATAAAAGAAATTACTGAATTGTAAAATTCTGTGAAGCAACCTTTAATATAAACTTCTTTCACATGAAAAACTTTTTTTTAAATAACTGCTTCAAAGGCTTTTTTTTAATATATAAAATATATCATAATCCCTTTCTAATATTTATTTTCTATTGCTGTAAAACAAGTAAAACAAGTATCATTCCAAGTTTCTTGCCAAAAATTACATTTTAAAAGATCAAATTGAACACATCATGAGTACGTTATAATTTACCATCAACAAATACTCATTTTTACTGAATAAAGCTTGAATTTATCATAATGGATACTCTGGCACAGATGGGCTGCTCGTAAATTCGGAGCGTTGTTGGAATGAACCTTTTAGTTTTTCAGAACACCACACTCTCGGAGAGGCAGAGCGCCAAGCAAAGTGAATGTATGATGACCTTCACCGTTTG
Source organism: Plectropomus leopardus (assembly GCF_008729295.1). NCBI lineage: Eukaryota > Metazoa > Chordata > Actinopteri > Perciformes > Serranidae > Plectropomus > Plectropomus leopardus. The sequence goes on from NC_056470.1 coordinate 30,722,532, forward strand.
TTAATTCATGTAGAAAAAAAAAGCTTTTCTTCGAATGTCAGCGCTCTGACTTTAGTAAAGAGTGTCAGATTGGATTTACAAACGCATCTGATGCAACGCGATGTAACCTCTGTCAGCAGTAAGTTGCAGCCACCAGATGCTAACAGCTAATATTAACTCTCCTCCTTCTGATCAACACAGATTAGTTGTTCACAACAGGGTGCATCCCCTGATGCATCAATAGTGAGTTAACGGCTTCCTTTTGTGTCGTGGCATCCCGACATCACTCTTCACCCTGAACATGTTTTCTACTGTCCCAGAGATGACGGGACATGATTCAATCCCTGCTTTTTTAGCCTTTGTAAAACTGATGTGACACAACTGAAAAACCACGGCTATCGACGAATGTTATCTTATTTGCATTCAACAAGACAAATATTGGCCGATATCAATGTGCGGCAGATACATTTTGGCCGGTTCTCGTTTCTTCAAAAGCCTTTTTGAGAGTTACGATTTGGTTTTAAGGTTCAGATTACAGTTAGGTTTACATCAGGGTCAGGCCTGCAGTGGTGATGGTTTTGGTTAGGGTCAGGGGCTACAGAATGTATTATGTCCACGATGGTCCTCACAAAGATAGACGTACAAAATGTGTGTGTGTTTATGTGCGTGTGTGTGTATGTGTGAGTTAAGTAATGCCCCAGCTGGGTTCCAGCAGAGTGCAGCATAACACGCTCATGTTGTTTTTCCTGACCCCCAAGACAAGGTTCTGCACAGGCACGCACAGCACCTCACACAACCCTAAACTCCTCCTGACTGACACACACACACACACACACACACACACACACACACACACACACACACACACACACACACACACACACACACACACACACACACACACACACACACACACACACACACACACACACACACACACACACACACACACACACACACACACACACTCTCTACTCCAAAGTGCTTCCTCACTCCCTAAAGTCTGAACATGGATCAGGAGAACAATAGGCTCCATTAGTCCACCCTCTGTTCCCTCCCTTTCTCAGAGGAGATATTTCCTATAGTTGTGCAATTACTTTGAATGAATAAAAACACCCCTGAGCATTAAAAAACTGTGTAACCTTGTCTGAGGGAACAGATCTTGGCCCAGGAGGCAGCGATAGTGACTCTTTGGCTGCCACCGTGTGTGAGCCACTCCTCTTGGCTTGCATGGCGAGTGGAGCGCAGCGGTGTAAAGCATAATTAAAAGTGCAAGATTTCACTTTGTTGTTTGCACATTGGACGTCTTCATGCACTTAAAAGAGCTCAAGATTAACATGCATTCAGCTCCAAATTAACACTGGATATTTATCAAAATAAAAAGGCAAACAAAATCTCGCCACAGCGCGCACACACATGCAGGGGCAGATTTCATTAAAAAATACAAACAGTTCCTAATCAAGGCCGCTGCTCTCTGTCTGTCTCCGGGCGTCAGAGTCATGCCGGCTAGATAAGCAGGACTCATTCTATTGTGGACAAACCATCAAAAAAAGGTTTGACTTCCTTTCAACTCCTCACTGCAGCATTTCTGACAGAAACGGCTCTTGAGTCAAACTCTCTTATGAGGCATTTTCAAAGCGCAACCACTTCAAACAAACAGGTTCATTGCACCGATGGGATTTTGTATAACTTGGACGGCTTTCAAAGAGAATCCGGTCTTAATATGGCCACAGTGCAGTGATGTTTGAGAATATCGCCACTGTTTTTTGCACCACGTGGGCAGCAGCTCAAACCCAATGCCCAGCATGTGACCGGCAGACCGACGCAGAGCAGCCCCGACTTAAACCGTCACATGCTTAACTTATGCTCGACCGGTCAGTGGTAATCTGCCGTGATTGGCAGACACATTAAATATGAGATGTGCTTTACAATCACATGCTGCCCTCATGCTGTGCTGGTGTAGGCTAATCCGAAATCACTGATATTCATATCAAACATGAGGCTGGCCGGCCGTCAAATAGGGCAAAGTCCAGACTCGAGGGCAAAGTAGAGGAGAATTTCCTCGAAGGAAGTATTGTGTGTTTGAAAAACTCAGTAGGAGCATGATATATAAAAAAAACATAGACGATTATAAAAACGCAACAGGTTTCATTTGATATATTTCAAAAAGTAGCTGCAGCCCAGAGTGCTGAATAGAAAGCTTGGGATGTTGAAATAGTGCTGTAGCTGCAGGCTGTCACCAGTAAGCAAACACTTGAGCTCGGTTTGTACTGGAATATTTACACACACCATGTTATCTCGCTCCGAAAGGACCGAAGCATGCGAGTATGTGCGAGTCTATTTTTGAGGGTAATCTGAGGGTAAATACATGTCGGCCACTGGACTGCTGCAGGCAACTATTTCCCTCCAAAGCAATTAAGCGTTTAATTTAATATCTTGGGCCAAAGCTGCTAAATAATAAATACATCGGGGGATGAACGGCGAAGAAGAAAGAAGGTCAGAACGCTGTAATCAGCAGTGGTCTGGTTGGATTTAAAGGGGACCTATTAGGCTTTTCTCTTTTAATATATTTATAGCTTTACAATGAAGGATGTTTATATTAAAAAGGGACAAAGTTTCAAATAAGGAAATAAATGTATGTAGAAGTAATTCCTGTAAGCAAACAATTCAGACTCTACCGTTTTAAACACTCTATTTCCAGTTTTTCAACTCTGGCCACAGTTTGACATCATGATGTGCCAGATTTTTACTACTTCTAGCAGAATCCAACTCCGAATGACTTCACCAGCACAAAATGGCAGCGCCTGTATCTGGGATAATTTAGCCTAACTTACGCATGGCGGGTCCCTCTTTTTTTACAGTCTATGATCGCTCTTGATTTCAGATCATATTCTCCATCCTATTACTTATCAAGTTTCAGGTTCATACTTGTGTTTAGAGGCTTTTATTGGTGATCTTTTTTTTCACAGTAAAAAGTGCAGCTAATCTCGTTACAATCATTCCCCAACTGCAATGAGGGTCCTGAGATACTGACATACAACAAACACTGACCAATCAAAGTAGCCAAGGTTTAGAGAGTTTTAAATGACTTAAAACTTGAGTTTTTCAAGCAGGTGAATACAAGTGTTGCAGCACATATAGTATGAGAAATTAAAATGGTTTTTGACCATTAAAGCACATAAATATGTTGTAGAAACTCTAAATACAAGTATGAACCTGAAACTTGATAAGTAATAGAAACCCAAACACAGGAATGCATACGCCCACATACACTCGAAAACTCCCTCTTACTAACACACTTTCTCACACACACACACACACAAAAAAAAAGAACAAATACGCAATTTCAGGCCAGCCATCAAATTCTCCTCCACGACAGGAAACTGATTTTCATTTAGGCTGTCGAGTGGAGACGGTAAACATGAATTCATTGCTAACAGCATGTGGCTTTGTGTATCTGTGTGTGTACAAGAAAACATGCTGAAGTTCAGAGTCCAGCGACTATTGCTCTCCAGCCTAATGACCCAGCAAGAGACAGACACCGCTGAGTGACTGGATTGGCGCCAATCAACACATGATTGTTGTGACATTTCCGACTAGCCATTATCTGCAATTGGCCGTAATTCAGTGGCGCTGCTGATGACTTAATTTAGCCCTCCCCACAACTAACAGACAGCGTGGCTCATCTCCTCCCAGATGGGGCGTAGGGCTTAGCCCAGACCTCTTCCCCCTTCTAATCCTCCCCTACTTCTCTCTCTCTCTTCGCCTCATCGTTTTCCTCTCCTCTTCTACTTCAGCGCTGTATTGAAACCGCCTGTAGCCTGCGACGGAGAATGTCAAATGCCTCCTCGTCCTCATTACGGAGTTTCCCGAGGCGCCCCTTTCCACCAAAAGCCATTCATTTCTCATATACTTGCACGGCGTTCAACCCTGTTGCTGCCTGCCGAACACAAAGGCAAACATTACTGTCTTAGAGCAGAGTTGTTATTATTACCTCACATTTACATATCTTTTTTTTTTTACTCCCACATTGCTCACCCAGTTTTGTTTATGAGTGATTTTCCGGTGCAGACAACTCAAAGGAAATATATTATTAATGTATCATCAAATGGCCTTTGATTTCACAGGATTGGCAAGGAGGGCTCAAAATAGACTACGTGAGGCAGCGTGGAGCATGGTTAAGAAGCAAAAAAAAAACAAGAGAATACTGGATGTGAAGTAGATCAAAGAGATGCAAAAAAACATCCTGACAGCTAATCACAAACAGAAAACGCCACAAAGCAGGAGTTCTAGTACTGTATGGTTTGACAGAATATTATTTTGTTCTTTAATACCATTAGAAAACCCAGAAGAAGTAAGTCCTGTCAGAAATTTAGAGACACCTGGTCCCCCTTTTTACAATTCGCTCTGTAATGGTAAACCTCCTCCCTCTCACTTAACTTTGCTTTTGACTTTAAATGTCTAAACAGGTGATTTGTTACGATGTCAGGGTATTCTGACTGAAATAAGTGCCATATTTATGTGGCTTTGTGGATAAGCCTGTTTTTTTTATGTGCTAAAAGAAGATATACACATTGTATTAAATTATGTAAAAATTGTTATTAGGGCTGTCAGTGTTAGTGCTTAAAGCGTGATGCGATTAAGGTCCATACAAAACGCGTTCGTTTTTTTAAATCGCATTAATCGCTAGACGAAGTTCCTGTCTCTAAGAGGATGTACCAAGTTTTAAAGCGAGTGCAATGATACTGGTATGCTATGAAACTTAAAAATCCTGAATGAAAACAGGTCTCTCCATTACAGACATGCCCACTTTATGCTAGTCCAATGCAGTTTTTCGCTGTTATTTGATTCCTAATCAAAAAAAGTACTGCTTTATCTAACTTCAAAGCTATGGTAAATCGTAAAATAATGAAATAAGTGATAAAAATGTGATTAATCACAATGAAGTATTTGAAATTCGGCAATTAATCCTGAGTTTAAAAACTTAATCATTTGACAGCTGTAATAAGTATATGTATGGATGCTCCAAATGCCTGTTTCTGTCAATGCATATGTTTTTATGTGTATATGCAGTACAATTTTGTACTAGGTAAACTATTTAAAGTTTCAAATTGTCAAAACAATTCAATCACCCTTTGCTGTCATATACATTATTATTTATTTTTATTTCATTCGTATATATTTTTTATTTTTCAACTATTACCACTGTTGTATTTATTTTTTATCAACATATTTTTCCTTTTTTCCCCCAATTTATTCACTTTTGGGGGGTCCAGGGAGGGTGGTGTGTGTGTGTGTTTGTATATATACAAATTGAAAAAAAAAAAAGAATATTATTTCATATTGTAACTGTGTGTGCACGTGCATGTGTTGCCAGAGAGGAAGTTAGACCTCGCTCCCAGAGAGATCCCCACCAGGGCTGGGATCAAGCTAATTGGTCTCACTGCACTGTCTTCCTCCTGTTCTTAAACACAAAGATGCACACATTCATGCACATCTGACAAGCACTCAACTTTGTTCTGAGCTAAACCCAAAAAAATCACCTCGTGCAATCGTGGTCTATAAGAGTCTGACAGGCTTCAGTTTTACCTGTCCTCAGGTGAGCGGAGTTAAAACAGATGTGAGCCTGTGTGTCAATTTAATCCCCGTTCTGCGATTCTCTTTGAATCTTTAAAGGGAGAAAGAAAATATACTGTATCCCTATTCTGGGGCTTGGATGTCAGCAGGTGTAACTGATAGTGTTTGGGTAGTTAGCCGTCGTGACTCGATACTTTCATCCTCGATACTGTCATCTACAAGCTCCGCTGGTTGTCAAGGAAAGCCACAGACAGAATACACTCTTGTCAGTTGAGTGTCAGAGACAACAGACACTCAGCGTCGCAGGTTGAGATGATTACCTTCCACCTGCAATCTGCTGGAGCGGTAAAGCGACTCGCATGCAATGACAAACGTCATCATTCTTCAGTCTGGAAAAACAGGCTTCAGATGGAAACACAACACTGCTCAGAAACTCCCCCGAAACCGACAAACAAGTGTGGCTAGTTCGACAAACACGGCGAGCTAATAGGCGAGCCTCCCTCTGGAGACAAAGGGGAGGCGCTGATGAGTTTTACATGAGACTGAGGAGGTAAAGTGATGAGCGCAAAAGGTAAATGCACCTGCTCCCTGTGAGCCAAAGGATGTCCTTAAAAGGATGGTTCGGATATTTGGAAGTGGGGTTAAATTAGAGACACTATTTAGTCAGCGTATTACCAAGAGAGGGGACCATATCTTTGTTTTGCAAGTCAAAAGTAGGTCTCGAACCTTTGCACACATGTCCCAGGTCATGTAAGGCAAGTCCCAAGTCCTAGAAAATGTAGTGCTAAAGTAAGTAACAGGTTACACACTGAAAATATTCTCATTTTAGCGTCCACTTGAACTGACCGACTTTTTAGGTAGGCATTTTTTAAGTGGTTAAAATACACTTTGCTGCCGCCCCCCAATTCCCAAAAGTACATTAGGGCCCTGAATGTCATCTACTGTCTGTATTACACTGACTTTGAGTTAGTACCTCATAAAACCCCACTTACAAAAATCCAAACTATCCCTTTAACTGCATTTTTGCTACCAACTTGAGGGGAAGTCATTGGTTACTTTCACATCAAAAGCAGCACTTGAGTCACCGCTGTAGGTTCACTAAACATGACATCTTTTGATGATGTTTACATGCACTGCATTAGAGGCATTGTTCCCCTTCCCGTCGACGGGCCCTCTTTCCTTTGAGGCCACCACTATAAACCACAAAGACGAAGAATATAAAGCCCGCTCCACTTTAGCCAGTCTCCCACATAAACCATCCGTAGATGAACAAGAGGAAAAACAGAAGGACAGAGGAGATAAAAAGAGAAAAAAGGGGAGGCGGGGGCAGGAGGGGGGGTGGAGGTGGTTTTGACAGAGGGCTGAGAGGAGGGAAGTGTGGGGCCACTTATGCGCCCTGCCACCCTGCATCACCAAGCAGCCAATGATGGATGAATAGGAGCACATCCCAATAATAGAAACGACTTGGGCACCTATCATTAGCTGAGTAACAGCAGGCTTTTGGGAAATCATGAGGGTGCATGTGTGCCTCTATTTATGTTTATGTGTTAAATTCTATCTAGTTCAGAGTGGCGTCATTTGTCAAGCTCTCCAGCAGCAAACCTACAGGGGACAAATGTCAAATGTGTTTCTATTTCTGAGGTAATATCAAGGCCAAAGGATTGGAGTGAAAACAATTTCTACTCAACCCTTTAACAGCTCGCTGCGTCCACACCGAAGTCAAACAGAGACCGCCGTGATCTTTCCTCGGCATCGTTACAACTCGTGATCATCAGTTATTCATGCAAACTTGGAATCAGGCTGTTATTTGCAGGGAAGACAAAGCTGGTCGTATATTTGCATATCGTAGAGGCGGCGCTCACTGTAGCGCGGAGATAAAAAAACGGACAATAAATCAGGGTAAACAAACAGATGGCTGGAACAAACAGAGCACAGAGGGAACAGAAGGGTTGAGATGGAAGAGAAAACACAGGTATCAAGGACCTGCACAGACTGACGCTCACGCTGTTCTAACTCTCATCTGCATACAGCGTTTAAGGACTACACCGATGGGTTTTTCCACGTTTCAGATCATTAACTCTAACAAGTCGCTCATATTTTACATTTCCGCTCGCTGTTTTGGAAAACAGAGCCTACTGTAGCAATGATTTCCTACTTTTAGGCAGCAATTGGTTTCATTCATTTCACTAAGATCATGACAATCAGAATTTACCTGAGATTGCTTAAGCAGTAATCATTTAATCACCTCTGCCGTAGACCACTTCAAGGCATCTTTTGGTTGCTAGGAAATGACACTGTTGTTTGGCTTACACGTCCAGTCCACACATTACTGCATGAAAACACCATCTGAAAGGCTGAACTTTAGTCCTCCTGAACTGAAACACACACTGTGGGAAATGGCAAAATTAGTTTTAGGACCTTGCTACTCAATGGTAGGTTGTTCCCTTTGACTAAGTACAAACTTTATCAGTATGTTTACAGTTAAGTTGAGCTATTATAGCTTGATTAGACCAAATTTTGGTTTTGATTATGACATTGTATTGTGGCTTTCTAGTGCACAGTTTAGCTTTGTTTGTTTGTTGGTAGCTGAATCACAACTCACAGATGTTGGAAAGTCCTTGAACACATAAACAAGGAGCTTTCTAAAGCTAAAGGTCAAAAAGTGAAATGAAATAAAACAAGAATGTAGAGAAACTACATTCTACTGTCTACAAAAAACGAATAACAACAGTCATGAGTTAGTAATGTGGTTAACGGCCTTGAACATGAAAAAAACAATTATTGTGTTGTATTGAAACTCTGATGAGTCTGTGTGTTGTGCTGTTGTGGTAAACCACTGAATGAATGTCTAACATCAGCAGCACCATGACAGCATCAGTGATGTAAAATTCCTGTAAGTCTGTGTGGTCTCACGGTCACAGAGGAATCCCTCTCATCCACAAGCTGCCATTCAGTGGATGTGTGACTCACAGCAGAGGTGAGTAAGTCATCAACCGCATCCCTGCCAAACCACAGCAGCTTTTAAGTCACCCTGGGAGAGCCTGCGTGTGTGGCAGATATCCTCTGCCTCAGTCTTTATCTCATTTCAGCTGGTTTTCAGGCAGCAGGGAGACAGAAAATAACGCCACAGTTCCACATATTGCTGTAAATTTGTGCTAAGTGCTTTCCTGTTGTTTGACTATCATTTCTGACAATTCAGTTTTGTAAAAATTGTTAGGATTGCATGTATGTTGGTGGGTGGATATTGGATCTCTTTCTCTGCGATGGGAGTAGTGGGTGTCCCCGAGCTACAGAGGGGATATTGTCTTTCTTAAGCTGAAAAAAGTATGAGTTATGGTGATGAATCAACAATGCTGATGCTCGTGAGCAGACAAAAGTCTAAAAATCTACTTAGTTTTTAATCTTAAATCAGTGTACTTTTTCAATCAATATTTTATTATGCCCAAATCGATATAAATGATCACTTTTCATTTATTTACTTTTTCATATGTTAACAACATTTAACCAGGTGCAGAGAATATATGACAGTGTTTGTGTGCAGTGACCACAGACCTCCAATTCTTAATTTTAGTCTATGCAAAGGTGAAAACAAGTTAATGCTTTAATTGCTGTAATTTATGAGCGACGTGATGTAACGCACCGAGGCGAGAAAGCACAAAAAGGCAAATGGTCGAGGACACAAACCTTCAGTTACTGGCTGCAGCAATTTCTATTCATGCCAGTGTGAATCCCAGTGCAAAGGTCAAAATGAGCAAACTTTCTGTTGCTGCCATTACACAAGTTAGACCAAGCCTAACTCGCAACGCTGCAATTTGCACTGGAAGAATTCAAGTTGCTACAGCCACTGAAGATTTGTCACCAGGTGTGGTCTGATAAGCAGAGCAAAAGAGCGAAAGCAAGGCAAGGAGGGGCAAATCAATGAACTGCAGTGCAGCTCTATAATGAGATTTTACACATTTTATATACTAAAAAGAAATTTAAAAAAATGTACATTTATATTTTATTGACCACTTTTCTTTGCAGTATATGATGCTGCCTAACTAACAGAAAGACTATCTGACATGTTTTTGGAAACATGTCTCTGTGGTCCCTCATACAGTCATTAAAAGTTTATGATTCAACATTTCTCATAGTCTGGTGTTAAACAAGCAAACAAGAATTGCAATTAATCTTTATATTAAATTGCAATACTTGTAAAATCATTAATCCAAGTATTATGGTGGTATCAAATCAGGAAAAAAAAAGCATAACATCCCAGCCCTGTTAGATATTATGTACAAAGCTAAGAACCTGTGATGCTGATTAAGAGTCTGGAATCACAAAAAGCCAAGATCACAACATACTTTTTATAAAAATTAAATATTCAACAGAACTAAACCTCAAAGAGACGGCTACATCTATCTGTGCTGCAGAACAACTCAGCAAAAACACAAAAGACTATTTTCTGCAACATTTGAATCCCGGAGAGGAAACACCTTCCTTTCACAGACACCAGTAATATTTGCAAAGCAAGCACAGAGCACTCACATTAGCATAACAGACACATCTCACGTGACACAGCACATTGTGATTGCAGCACTGAAAACAAGACGGTGTGCATGTTTCATGACAAGGGGATCTATTTCTTCTCACTCCCATATGTCCAGTCTGGAGCCGTCTCGTGCTGAACCGCTGTGAGAGGTCACACGGGTCAACGGACAGGCGGGTGGCTGTCAAAAACAATCTGAACTTTATCCATCATTTGTGTGTGTGTGTGTGTGTGTGTGTGTGTACATGTGTTGGGCACCCATGCTTGCGTCTGCATGTGTGTTTACTTCTATAAATGTGAGCTGCCAGTTCATAAGGAACCCCCTGACACACAGGCTCTTAGGCAGCCTGGGCACGCAGACAGCAGCAGCAACACCATCCCATAACAGCTCTGCTAAGCCCAGTCAAGAGGAAGTCTGATATCATGAAAGTAGTGAGACCCTGGACATTGGCCCTCCTCGGACTAGCTCAAGGCAACTCCATTTTCAAAAGCCAAATTTTAGACCTTTCAAGTCAGCATTTGAGCCAGCTCTTTCGCTCAAGATTTCACTTTTTCCTCAGCCAAGGCAAGCCGCTTTGCCCAGTTAGCAACTGTCTGAAAGACTGATTCATCAGTCTGCTCTGTACTTAGTCTGTGGAGTAAATAAGCTTGAATCCAAAAGACCTGTTGACATCAGATCATTCAGGACAGTTTAGGATGCTTCAACATTTTTTACACATGCGACGGAGAAAACAGGTTGCACATCTACATAACAGAAACACCAGTTGGACCGCATTCCTCTGCAGTGAATGAATCCACCAGAGAGAGTAAAGGAAGTTGAAGCATCCAACCAGTACAACCACTTGAGAGTGATTTTCTGCGGAGATGGTTCAGTGTGAACGCTTGACTGGAATCATAATAGGTTAAGAGACTTCCAGACCATAAAACCTTGAAACCACTTTTCATTTACAGGACATGTGCCTGAGATATGATGAATGGCTGGCATACAAATGATGAGCCTGTAATGATGGTTGATTCTGTTTTGATACATGATAGTAAAGAAAGGAAAGTATTGCACACAAACCAAGACAAATAACAGCTTTATCTAAAAACACATTTGGATATTAAGACTTTAAAAAAAAAAATTGCTGTTGTCTGAATAATGAGAATTACCACCTCGTGGTTGTATGCCACAATGCACCAGTGAAGTTGCACTTCACACGGACACTTCACACACATCTTCCCCCCAGCAGCACAGAAGATATAGAAATCAGCACAGTTTTAAGAATAGTATCACTAATTTAGTATCTGCCCAAATGTCTCCCCTTCTCTTCTTGAGTTATGATGTTGAATAATGGTCACAAAAATGTTTTATGCTGAATATTATGATGTCATCATTATTTTATCCTATTAGACAATTTTGTGAAATGTTATCATAATAAGGGTATGAATTCTCAAGTAAAGTTGAAAATGTTTTTTGAGGTCACAGTAACCTTGACTTTTGACCTCCGACCACCAAATTCGCATCAGGCTTTTCTTGAGTCCAAGTGGACATTTGTGACAAATTTGACGAACGTCCCTCGTAGCCTTCAAAGGTCACACTGACATTTGACCTATGACAACCAAAATCTAATTAGTCAATGTTAATTCTGTTAATTCCCTTGAGACCCTCTTTAGATACCACGTTCATGACAATGTCACGGACAAGGTTACAGTAACCCCGACGTATGGCCTCCGACCAATAAATTCTCAGTTTATTTTCAAGTCCCAGTGGACGTTTGTGCCGAATATGACAAAACTCCCTCATGCCCTTCTTCGGATATTGCCTTCATGAGAATAAGATGGCATAAGACATAAGGTCACACTGACCTTTGACCTAGGATCAGGTTTGTGTCAAATTTAAAGAAACTCCCTCATGGCGTTCAAATGCCAAATTCTAATCCATCCGCTCTTGAGTCCAAATGGCTGTTGTGACAAATTTGACGAATGTCCCTGATAGCTTTCTTAAGGTATTGCATTCACGTGAATAAGACAAATACAAGGTGACACCGACCTTTGACCACCAATATCGAATCAGTTTATAGTCTACAACGAGTGGACTTTTGTGCCAAATCTAAAGAGATTCCCTCAAGGCATTCTTTAGATATCGCATTTACGAGAATAGGAAAGAGGGACGTCAGGACAACCTGTAAAGATAATCCCTCTGTCCTTTGCTATCACCGGTGCAGAGGAATAAAAATGTCCTTTTGATGTAAATACATTTGTGGCATTGATCCTTTTCGTGCCATTCCAATTGCTCAAAGTTGGGAATTTTAGGAATTCAAGCACAGTCTAGTGTTGGGCAACGACATAATCTTAAGCCTTGATATTTAAATGAAAACTCCCTTGGCACCAGAAGAAACTGTCTTCTTCAAGTAAAAGTTTCACCATAATCTCCTAACATGGAGAGACAACAATGCAAACAATGTGAAATGTTTGCCAGAACAAGCACCTGTTGGTAACCATACACTGCAGAAACTTCACAGCCGTTCTCATTGTGTGCTCAACAAAACCAAAATAACTGCATTCCACGCATGATTATCATTCCCAGATAAACACTCCGCACCCTGCTGCATGCTGCAAACACTGACAACAATGAAGTAATTTGTCAAAACACTAGAGCAGATATGAAGGTATTACCAGCGCATTACATCATTACCGGTTTCACTCATGTCATAAAAGCGCATCATTCACACTGACACTTTAGAAACATCTTGAGCTGGCATAAATATTTTCCAATATTTTGGATGTTAGACTGAACAAATTGTTCTTACTGAGGCGGTTGTTGGAATGAACCCTGGAAAATATGAAAGCTGACAGAGCCAAAACCAATGATAATCTTTTTTCAGCAAACATCAGAAAACACTGTAACAACACTGAAGGTCATCGTGCGGACAGGAAATGCAAATACATTTTGAAACGGGCTGCAGAGCTCTCGTTTACTAGTTTAAAGTTTGAACCCCGTGGTGCGTTAGGGTCAACGGGTAATTGAATACATGCAAGAAGTGTTGCCCTGAATTAATTCAACATGACCTGATCAGCACCCTTAAAGCAAGTGAGGACACTCCACTCTACATGGGTGTTAGACATTTAAATGAAATCTAACCAAATTTAAGACTGATTTTTGGACAAGTAGTCTTTTTCTTATTTAAGCATTGCAGGGAAGCATATGTGTTTATGGGGGAATGTGGTTATTAGAGTCACTTTATCAATCAGACAGCTGCAGCTTGTCTAAAATGCTGCTCTTCTTACTGACGCCACGAAAGTGGAGCACATTACACCGGTCCTTCGATCACTGCAGCTTCCTGTATGTCAAAAGATAGTTTTAAAATACTGTTACTTGTATATAAAGCCCTACATGGTCTCGGGCCTGAACACATTTCAGACATCACAGATTTACGTGTACAATACGATGCATCTAGACCCCTCAGGACATCTGGGACAGGTTTGCTCTGTGTTCCCAGGATCAAAACCTGGAACAAACTCCCTGAATACCTGAGGTCTGCTGAAACTGTTAACTCGTTTAAATCAGGGCTTAAAACATTATTGTTCACTGTTGCTTTCCAATGACTTTTCCCCCTCTCTCTCTTGCTCTTTGATTGTCTTTAAGTGTTGGAATGTAATTTTAATGTCTTCTCATTTCTGTTATTGTATTTCATGATTTTCTGTGCCCCTGTAAAGCACTCTGAATCACCTTGTGTCTGAAGGGTGCAACAGGTTGGTGCTAATACAATGTAAAAAGACAATATTAAGAATGGGATTTTTATTTCTTTTTTTAATAACTCACATGATGCCAGAAGCGGCTACCCCCCAGGAATTTTTACATTATTCAAGCTGGTGCCGATTCTAAAAAGTTTAGACACCCCTGGCCTAACTGGTCAAAAATGTTCTCAGTGGTTGACTGATTAAAGGTTAACTGCTGACATCCCTTGTTTAAGATTTGCAACATCAGAAATGTAGATTTTCAGGCAGAAGACCTTTACTCATTTTTACAAAAATCGGATAAATAAAATTAAATAAAATGTTTGTGGTAATTAATACTTTTAAAGGCTAATATCTATATTGAAAAAATGAATTTACAACTTTTTTAAGGCCATGCTGTCTACAAACCAGGAGCAATAAAGCAGACAGAACAGTGGTTTTCTACTGTCTCTCTTCAACAGCTGAATTTGTTTGTCGCAACACATCATGTCTGAAAACTATTCAATCAATCCGTCATGCTGTATGTCGAGTTTGAATGACTGATACTGGAGGATACTCCAGTGACTGCATCACTACAACGTCAGGATTGCAGAGAGACACGTCCTTCTGCTCACTTTACACAGTGAGTAATGCGCATGTGATCCCTTGAGTCAATTTGCTTGAAGACCTCAAAAGAGCTGGCAACGCGCAGGCAGCTGCTAAAGCCTGGGGGCAAATTTGTTGCTGTGTGTGTTTTGGCCATAAAAAAAGCCAAACACCTGACAACCAAACACACATTCACAAGTGAAGAGGGTGCAAGTCCTCTTCTCATTTCATGGGCAGAGAGATTCTGCAATTTGTGTCCTGGGATTGGCTTATTAACAGAAAATAAGAAAAAGCCTTCATGAGCAGAATACTGAGAAGGCACGCTGTCAAAACAGATAGAATCACTGGTTACTGTGAGCTCGCTAGCACCCGCCGCGAAGGCAAAACATCATGAATAAGAGCTGTGAGTCAAATACACTATGAGCAAGACGTCGTCCTCCCCGTGTCCTCAACTTTTCATAAAGATCAGGCCGCTGGGCACATGCAGCAGCTCCGGATGCGTTGGTTGCCTTAACAGGGGTGAGATTGGACCAGATCAATAACCTGTTAGAGAAGCTAACAGGCACCCATGAATTCTAATGAGGACACTCAGGGAACCTCATCTCCACAGAGCATGACATCTCACCACGGAGGGAGGATAATATTAGTGAGAAAATGGCTCCTTCGACATCAGGACCAATGTATCTTCAGACAGACTTTGAGTCAAATCTTTGCAGCCATTTGTCTTAATATGATGTCCTCTGTTTGTCTGTCCATGACTGAACAGCATTAAATAAACCTGAGTATGTCCAGTCAGACTCACGATGTAAGCTTAATTTAACCATTGGTAGCATCTCTCGCTTAAAAGGCACAGTTCGACACCTTGATCAAGAAAACATATTTCACCTCTTACCTGTAGTACTATTTATTAGTCTAGATTTATTTCGGTGTGAGTTGCAGAGTGTTGGAGATATCGGCCATGGAGATGTCTGCCTTCTTTCCAAAATAATGGAACTATATGGCACTCAGCTTGTGGTGCTCAAAATGGTAAAAACAAAAAAGACAGCAATGTCTCTTTCCAGAAATAACCACCAATTCAAAGGTATTCATATTTTTCAACTGCATAGAAGGCCTAGTTTTGCAGAAGGACATCGTTCCAGCAGAGAAATTTGCATTTAAAGCACCAAAAATCTGCATTTGAAAAACTCAACAGTCTCTTTCCAGAAATCATGACCCAGTTACTCAAGATAATCCACAAACCTTGTTGTGAACAGTTTCATTCAGGAACTATTTTCTTTCTACCAAACTACACCCGCCAAACAAATCACCACACAGAAGTACGTGTGCATCTGCTCCTAGCTCATCTAACAACACTGAGCCAGCTAAAATTTCAGAGGGGCTGCGGAGGACGCAATAAATGTTTCGATCTCATGCCGTCATGGGCATGACCCTTTTGACCATGAGTAGATGCATGCTTCCTTCTGCAGAGATTTCTTTATATGGTCATCTGTTCCAGGCACACTACTGCCAGTCTTTACATCATGTAGCACACACTGTTACATGCAGCTAAATGATAACATCAGGGAAATTCTTGGTTGCTGATGTGAATTTCATCCCTCTTTTAGATCAGATTCCAGCTGTAACACATCCAGATTTTGGTTATATTGGTGATTTAAAATAATAATTTGATGGTAAAAGGTGCAGCTGGACTCTGTTACAGTTATTCTCTGTCTGGAAGTACAGTGTTACAAGTAGCTACATGCTAACATAAAGGAAACATGTAATCTTGGTTACTAATGTTACTAACTTCTCTCTGATATCAGATCCTATTTCTGCAGGAACATTACTGCACTTAATCTAGCTCACTTACCACCACTGAGTTAGCTGACACAGCTCGGACAAGGGGGAGGCCATTAATGTTTACATGACATGCTGTTACGAGCATGAGCCTCTCACTCATGAGTAGATGCACAATTCCCTCTTCATGATTCAGTTGGTGGGTGTTGTTTGGTAGAAAGAAAATAGTTGCTTTACGAAACTGCTAAAACAAGGTCTATGGACTATCTTGAGTAAAAAGGTCATGATTTCTGGGAAGAGACATTTTTGTGATCTTTTAAAATTTATTTTCTTGGCACTTTGAGCACAAGCCCATAGCCTTCTAGGTTATTATACTGCAGAAAAGGCAGATATCTCTGCAGCTGATATCTCCAACACTCTGCAAAATGCACCAAAACAATCTAGATTGATAAATAGCATTACAGGGAAAAGGAAAAATGTGTAATGTTAATATGACTGTACCTTTAAGCTAGCTTTAGCTTGCATTATTAATCTGACTTGACATACGCAGACTTTTTTTTGTCCCTTTAACGTAATCATCAATCAAACAGAATTTTCACTTTTTTCCACAAAAGAACAGAAAAAGACATTAAAAAAAGGAATGAGGTCTCACCTCCCATCCAATCTAATGCAGGGGTTCATCAGAAACCAGAGCAACGCCTCAGCTCTGAGAGAATAAGAGGCCACGGCAGCAGCTGGCTGAGTAGACTGTTACTGAGAAGGTGTGTTAGGAGGGCGGTGGGCTTTACATCTGTTTGATATGAGATGCTGTCATGGGCACAAGCAGAGGGGGCTGAAATCGATTCTTTGAGGTGGAGTACCACGACTAAACGGCTGAGTGGGCTGCGCTTGCAGAATGAGTATCGACGAAGGCCCATCAGCACGGGCAGGGGGCCAAGACTGAAGCGCCACAGCCAACCAGGAGATTGAACTCTGAGATTGAGTCTTCTCTGCTGATTTATTACCCCAAGTGTAAAGAAAGATCCAAACTGGAGGAGCAGAGGGATGCGCAAGTCCACGCTACAGAGACAGGCAATCCGTCTTAGTCTTATCATTACCTTCCAAAATAAACTCCGGAGATCTATGGGAGAATGCATCCAAGAAAATCAAAACAGAACCACCACACTCCTTCAGTGTCACAGAAAAGAGATATATTAGGGCAGTGATACTCAACCTTGGGCCCACGGACCAAAGTGGCCACATATAGGGTGCCAGGTGGCCCTCCAACAATTTTCTAATACACAATAAAATAAAGTGATTCACACTGGAAATTGTTTTGCCAGTGGAGGACCCCCCGTACTCCCCGACCGAGGTCCTTGCTAAGCCCCTAATGTCCAAAATCTAAGAAACGTCCTAAAATCCTAGAAACATCCTAAAGTCTTAAAATCCAAAGAATGTGATTAAGTCAAAGAAACGTCCTGAAATACAAAAAAACATCCTAAAATCTGAGAAACATCCTAAAATCACAAAAACAACCCAAACCCTGATACACGTCTTTACAAGAAATGTCCTATAATTTGAGAAATGTCCTTAAATACAAGAAATGTCCTAAAATCTCAGAAATGTCTTAAAATCAGTGAATCATCCTAAAATCTGATGAATGTCCTTAAATCCAAGAATGTCCTAAAATCCTAAAAACATATTAAAATCCTAGGAATGCCCTAGAATCATGTATGGGGCTGTTTCGACTGGCCCCTGGCCTCCTGTCATTTTGCAAAAGTGGCCCCCAAGCAAAGCAAGTTGAGTATCCCAGTATTAGGGAATATGAGCAGTTAACAAAAAGATACTCTGGCAGCATTCAAAAGCATGGCAGTGGAAGTGCGCTGTACTTCTTTATAATTGTCTTCGGCCTCAAAAGGCAACAAGAAGTGGAAACCAATTCACATGTGCCTTAGTTTTTCATTATCATGCATGCCTGCACACACACATATGCAGGCAGCTCACATAGACTGATGACTTGCAGACATGATTGGAAATACTGACTGTGAGGCAAGTCTGAATTAGTAAATATTGGCATGATGAACAGTGGGCAGAATCATTTCAGACCGTCACCACAGAAAATCAATACTATTATCATGATTAATGGGAATGTAATCGTTTTCAGGCCGGGATTTTTATTGCTCTTTCTTGTCTTCTTTGTCCCCTAAAATCCAGTTTCCTCTCCTGCATTTCTTGCTTCTTGCTTCCCTCCCTTCTATTATCTGCACTCCTCCCTCTTTGACCCCATTTTCTTTTCTCTAAACCTGTTCATCATTTCTTTTTTCCTCCTCATAGTTTAAATCCAACACATCCTTCAAAAGAGAATCCTTCGACGTGCCAGCTGCCTCCTCTCCCTGTCCCCGTTATTGCCTCTGCTGCAACACCACAGGGATGTTTCATAAAGAAGCAGCCATAAACAAAGTCCCCAAATAGGCTCTCCGCAGAGGGCAGTGAGTGCGCATCTGGAGGAAACTCGGTTCAATCAGCTATCAGACAACCTATCGCCTGTAACCCCTCTATTCACATCTGCACCTGCGTATTGATTCATAACACTCCATTTCCTCTTCAGAACCGAGCTGCTGTCTGCTGCTCACAAAAGGGACAATTTCATTGTTAATCAGCCTGTGGACAATATGTCCTAACACACACAAGGGTCAGATGGTTGGTGCATTTTTGCCAAAAGCACACCATCTTCATGGCCACTTACTGTGTGATAGCAGCTCACTCCAGCTCGGCTAACCCCTGCTGTTGGTCTCACAAGAGGGGAGGGGCATAAAAACTCTTATCGGGAAGTAGGAGCTCACTGCAGAAAAGCAATGGACAAGTAGCAGAGAACAACACAGGCAACGGTAACCAAAACATTCGCATCACCGTTGTCGTGCCAGTTACTAATTATCAGTCTTATATAGTTAAAAATGCAACTGCCAGAGCCCTGATTCTACTTCAGCTGCACACGCAGAGGAGGGATGATGATCACTTTTCATATATACTTTTTTCAATGTAAAAAAATTCCTCACCCTGCAAAAACTTTGACTGATGACTTTTTTAGTTCCGCAATACTTCCTTAAAGTCATTCCCCCACTGCAAGTTCACTGCTAAATGTAGCTTCATGCTAAAAATCAAGGAAACATGTAATCATAGCTTGCAGATGTCATCAATTTCTCCCATCATCGTCCTTCTGAGAAATGTTCAGTTGTGTTTGTAAACTTTAATTTGTGATTTTTCACCATAAAAAGTTCCATTATGCTCTTTTACAGTCATTCCCTGGCTGCAAATACACTGCTACATGCTAACTTAAAGAAAACATGCAATGTTGGTTGACAATGGTGTTCATTTCTCCACAATTTCAGAACATATTCCTGCTGTAACATGTTTAGAAGATTTTGCTGGTGATTTTTTAAGGTAGACATTGCCGAAAAACACGGTATTTCACCCAGATGTGCTTGGTTCTGCAGGAGCATGTAGTGCTTTAGTGCATGCTTCAGCACACTCCATGCAGCCTCAGCCCAAGTGCACGTTAATAAAGTCCTGAATTAATTTGGTTTGATGAAAATGAGAAGTTGAAGTGAGTGTTAATGTATAAGCAACTTTAATGTCTAATACTTGGAAAATTTGGAAAATCAGACTTAATAATACAAAGTATGACAGAATACAGAATATGGGAGCCATGATCCTGTTTGATTTGATTTGCATGTTTGGTCTCAAACCTATGTTTATGAAAACTGATAGTCTGCCTTGTTTGGGCGAGACATCTATTGATGCAAGATTCTGAAACGATGTCAGAAAACAGACTCCCATCTGAGTAGATTTTTTGTGTTGGGATATAATTTTGTCCATCTAAATGTCAATATATTAGAGTTTATTGCTGCTGAGTAGAGTTATCGGCAGTCGGGCAAAAGTCATTGGAAAATCTGCTCAGAAGTCTAGTCGAGGTTGTAGCCGTGCCAGCTTTATAAGAAATGTAATTCAATGACCACAAAAAATAAATAATAAATAATCTCTGAATTTGAAGTTACAGTTGGGCATGCAGGTTTGATCTCAGGGTTAAGGTAAGATAAGGTTAATAACAACTTTTTGGGTTACGGTTTTACTAACTTATCCAATAGGTTACGAGACGAAATGTTGCGAGCCAACAAAACTGTTCAAGTGGGTATACAAAACTCTACAGGACGTAAGGCATTGAGCTTTTAGGGAGTCCTGCGCACGGACTGCAACTCTTTTTCACTTTGACTCTATTTTGTCTTTGCTATCCTGCATCAGTGGAAACAACATTGCAAAAATGCCTTCTCTGCTGTGTCCTTTTGTGCAACTTTTCGATACACTGAAACTTAAACAATGTCTTTCAGCAACAAAAAGCGTGACAAACAAAAAGTATGAGCTGTAGTCATGTGACGTAGCCGAGGAGGTTATCTCTCCCCATGATATAGAAGCTGCTGCGCTCTGGTCTCTGCGCTGTTTAGAAGCTGACCTCATCTTATCTCAAAGGGGATGAACAGCTGCAGGGACACTCCCTGTTGGAGGGAGACCAATTAGGATTCAAGCAGAGGAAACGAGGGCAGGAGTCTCCGAGAAAGAGTTTCTGTGTGTGTTTCTGTGTGTGTGTGTGTGTGTGTGTGTGTCCTTAAACCACACCGTCCATTTCCACCACCAGCAACCTGGAGTCACTGCTGCTGCTGACATCGCAGCACGGCCAGTCAGCGAGAAGAAAGAGGCAGTCTTGGTGAATCAGCACGCACTCATCTCCACTGCCTTTAAACATGCCTGCCAAGTCATGGTCGCCTGCCAGTGAGAGGCATGGCACATTTAAAACTGCTATCTTTGCTGCTGGCCTGTTTGTTACCGCAATGCGGCTCTGTGGACAGCATCAGTAAGGTAAAATGAAGAGGGATGCCCGTGTCACTAAACATCTGCGGCGGATTTGAGGAGCTCTGCCTTTCGCTGATGGTTCCAAGACTGTAAAAATGATGGCAAACCTTCACTCTCCTTCTCCTATCATTCATTTCCTTCCTCCTCGCTGGACTGACTTTGCCTGTCATGCACTGCAGGAGGAGGAAAGAAATGCAAGACAGGTGTAAACCGCTGTTAGACAGGGAAGTGGACTCAGAGATTGCGAGGCGGTGCAGGGCTGTGAGTTACAGAAAGAGAGTGCTGTTCCATGGAGGACTGGAGGGATGAGAAAAAAAAGAGTGTCAGAGGCATGCTTTGGTATTCACAGCAGCCGCTGCCGTGTGGGGGCTTCATTATGCCCATCCGCTCGCACCGTCGTCCCTCGCCACTGCCGACGGGCTGGCAGGGCGGAGGGCGGAGAAGTGTGACAGGTTTGGGGAATGAGCCGGGAGAGCAGCCAGTGGGAGGGGATGATGGGTGGATGTCACATCAGGTGTACAGCTGCGATACGCATGCACTTAAACACACACACGGAAAACAGGATGCAGCAGAGGGAGCACAGAGGAGGGTGCCAGTAAAGCTCCAGGAATACTGAATGGCCTCCATGTTTAGAGCTGCAGGAAGAACGGGAGCTGAGAGGAGGAAACTCTGCAACCAGAGACCTTTGACTATAGCAAAGAAGTAATTCATAAAAAAAAAGAAAGAAATACTATTAATACTTCAGTTTATTGCAGCCATACTCAACTTGTTTCACTTGGGGGCCACTTTTTCAAAATGACAGGAGGCCAGGGGCCAGTCGCAGCAGCCCCATTCAAGTTTCCAGGATTTGTGGACGTTTCTAGAATTTTAGCACATTTCTAAGAATTTAGCACATTTCAAGGAATTTGCGGTGTTTTCTAGAACTTTAGGACATTTCTAGGATTTTAGGATGTCGGTAAGATTTAAGGATGTTTAAAGGATCTCAGGACATTTCCAGGATTTTAGCATGTCTCTAGGATGCACTGGCACTTCTTTTTACTTTTATTTTTGGGGATTTTTTTCCCTTTATTGATAGAACAGCTTAAAATAGACAGGAAAGGTGGGAGAGACAAGGGGAAATGACACGCAGCAAAGGGCCACAAGCCAGACTGGAACCTGGGCCGTTGCAGAAGCCTCAGCCATATGGGGCACACAATCCACCAAGTGAGCTAGAGGTCACCCCGTTTTTATAAACAACCTGTATTTTGCTTATTTTAATGTGTGCTGGCCCCTTATGTATAGTAATATTTCAAAGAAAATTCCCAGTGTTATTTGCTTTTGTTTTTCGCTTTTTTTTTTTGGTGAATTAGAAAATGGTTTGGGGTAACCAGGTACCTTATCGGGGGCAGATTTAGCCCACTGGCCTAAAGTTAAGTATCACTGGTTTACTGTGTACGCAAGAGGTAAAAGAGGGCCTGCTCTCTGGCAGCTTAGTCGTGTGGTTACAGTCAAATATTCCCCTTATTCACAAAAAGGTAAATTCTGAGACAAACCTGGGCTTCACTGTAGCCTCAGATATGACAAATGCAGTGACTGGAACAGAAGTTAGGTTTACCGTGGGGGGAAGGAGCCGCAGAACCTGAGAGCTCCTGACAGCTCCTCTCAGCTGGTTTAGAGCAGCTTAGTCATAGAAGCGATGACTGCACCGTGGGGGGAACCACATTAACACAGACTGTGAGCTCACTGCTCCGCTGCGCTGCTGATGGCAAACGTATAAAGTGTTAACCTCAATATGACAACACCAGCGAGACAAAAAGAATAAAACTGAGATTGCTTATTTTGGAGGAAAAAAGCATTAAATTACCACATGATGTCGAAGCGGCTAAAAAATACATCTGTTTTGTAGCAGTGTAATAAAAATTGTTTGTTTGATGATGTGTTTTTTTTACATTGTGCTGGATGAAAGAATACCTGCAATGCATCAACAATGGGTTGTGAAAGCAGGAACATTTTCAATAATCTTAGACATTAACATTTTCACAAGGGGATTTTCTGAGACTTAACAATTTGCAACTGAGAGAAATCATACGAGAGATAGAGACAGCAGGTACTCCTTTGTTAATGGCCTAAACAGGCCAAACTGCAACATTAACACAAGCAGTGCTGCAATCATCAGCTGATTAATAGATTAGTCATTTGACAGAAGCTATTTTGATGATCCACTGATTGTTTAAGTCATTTTTAAGCAACATGGCAACATTTTTGCTGGTTCCAGCTTCTCTTGTGTGATAATTTGATGTTTTTTTTAAATTATACGTTACGGTAAACTACATATCTTTGGTTAGTTTACTGGAGACTCTAAAACGCCCGAAACTGTGAATGGGAGTGAATGGTTGTCTGCACATGTCAGCCCTGTGATAGTCTGACGACCTGTCCAGGGTGTAACCCACCTCTCGCCCAGAGTCAGCTGGGATCTGCTTCAGCACCCTCGCGGACCCGTTCACAGGATAAGCAGTTAAAGAAAATAAATATCTTTGGGTTTTGAAGTGATGCTCAGACAAAAAAAATACTTGAAAATGTCACATTGGGCTCTGGGAAATTATAGCATGACACATTTTCACTATTTTTTCACATTTTATAAAGATTGTACCAAAGAGTTGGAAGCATTTAAGCTTCATTCATACCAACATTCAAATTCTAAAACAACAGCTTTTTTTTGGCATGTCATTTCATTCTGTTTAAACTCTTTCTGCACAGTTGCAGATAAAGATTATGCTACACACTAATGTTATTAGTATTATACTATATGTGGAACTAGGTCCCAACTTTTTATTTTGTGTGAGTAAGATTAAAAATAAGTTTTAAAAAATCAAATACCATCATTCGGGACTTTAGGGGTCCTGTAAAATTGTTTACAATCTGTTTGATCCAAATTTCCGAAGACTTAGAGGTTATCATTTCCAAAATTCACAATTTTTTTTATCTGAGAAAATATTCATTCATTCATTTTCCATCACCGCTTGTCCTCGTAAGGGTAATATTTTGCTTCAAACTACGTTTTTTTTGGCATTCAAAAACAGTATTTTCACTGCAGTCAAAAAAACTGTTGGACACTACAAGGCACACACACCTGTATTAACGGGGCGGTCTAGCAGCAATCTAACACCACCATAAATTACACTTACTCCTGAGGGAAAGAGGATTTAAAAAAAAAAAAAAAAAAAAAAGACTTCAATCACTTTGTCAAAATTGAGTATTTTGTTGAAGGCTTTTGTTATAGGCTGAAGTCACGATTTAAAAAAAAAAAAAGGAATTTCTGTACAGCGCTAGATTTTATAGACAAAACAATTAATTTATTAATCAAGAAAACAACAGGCAGATTATTTGACTGTTTGTAGCCTTAAAACACAAAACATGTTTAGTTTGGGCGAATGGTCGACCCTGACTTTTCTAAACTGCTCGGTTCAGCCGCGAGCATGTAAACAACAACTGAATGCAGCAAGTCTGGACGATTCTCAGGAGGCTGTCCAAAGGCATTATGGGAGACTGTGCTGTGATGTAAGTAAACAAATGACGCAGAAACAAACAGGTTGGTGGTAAAGTAGGTGAATCAAGATGGCAAATTAAAACAGTTCATCAAAAAGTAACTCCTGGGACGCGCCGAGCATCACAGGTTGCTGATGTATGACGGTGAAAGACGATCCAAGGAGGAGAGGAGGGCTTTGAGTTTGTCTCTGTTGTCTCTGTAATTATCTCTCACTCAATTATTCAGGCTTATTAAAGCTTTCCCGTACTCCTTATGGCATCATTTTCTGGTCTCTTTAGTTAAAAAAAAAGGACTGCATGCTTGAAAACAGTCTATTGGATCCTAAAACTTAAAACTGAATTCTTCATTATTTAGTGTGCGCTTCAGAATAAAAGCCCCCTGCGAGATACATTATGTACTTTAGTAATCAATAGCTCCCTCTCTTAAATGAAAATGGTAAATAAAAAAACTCAACGCAGCACATTTTTGTCACCTCTCCGTGGGTATTAAGCGGAGTGTGATTGTATGAAATAACACATCTTTGCAGCTAATTTCTCACTAGCTATTGCAGGTATAGTGACTAAGTGCCCCATTCCAGATACACACTTGAAATAAAAATGGTCCTCTGCAGCAAAATACTCCTGGGGAGACCTCATTTATCTTTTGAATAAATAGTAATATGACTGAAAATAAAAACATCTACAAACACTTCTTTATCCTTTAGTAGACAGCCTCACTGCTCTACTTTAATGTATACTGGTGTCAGTGAGAGTTTGTATTAATGATGATGTATTATATTCACGCAGAAACTAACAGGACTGTTGCATTAAGGCAGTGAGGTGCAGCCATAAAGTTCAAACTGTGTACATAAGTGCGTATTTATCCAAAAGTCACCACAAGAAACGATAACATTTCATTTGTTTTTTTTAAGTAATCCCATAATTTTCTTTAGTTTATAACTTCACAAAGAAGAACACTTAACATCACAGTTAACACTTTCACCTGTGATATCAAAGTGTTTCTTCATCTCTATCAAATGTTTTGCATGAATGCGCACATATTTTTGGTGAGAACGCATCGATATGCAAATTATGAACTTAAACGAGAGCATCGTTCACACTTAAATAACGCTCATTTTTCAGGAAATGACAAATGGACCTGCACTTGTATAGCCCTTTTCTAGCCCATCAGCCACTCAAAGGCCACTGACCACCCATTGACTACTCAGTTTTTTTAACATTCATACACAATCTCCGATGGCACAGCCATCAGGAGCAACTTGGGGTTCAGTATCTTGCCCACGGATACATCGGCATCCAGACTGGAGGAGCCGGTGATCACACCGCTGTCCTTCTGATTCGCTGACAACACGCTCTATCTCCCGAGCCACAGCCACCTCTATCAACAATCGCTTTGCTGCACCCAACGACTTATTGCATGTGGCACGCCGACACAACTCACAGTACAACTCCAGGCCTCCAGAAACAGCACCAGACTTGGAGGAAATTTGACATGTTGGCAAAACTGCGTAACAACAACTTCTGGGTCCGTCACGTGATGCCATGGGACCCAGAAAAGAAGTTTTCCTGTAAATCAACACTGGGAAAGAGACGTGGATACATTTTATTGAGCATAACAACCCCTGCAAAATGCCTCACTTTACTATCAGAATTTGATCCATTCGGTCAGATAGAATTGTGAAAGTCTAGAAGAGTAACTACATTAAATCATATTAATCCTCTTTTAAGTTAGCTGAGGGCTAAACCTGAAGAAGCCGGCTTGGCCAGCAAAATCTCTCCTGCATTAGGAATAATCAGGACCTGCCACCAATGATGTATCCATTCTTTCTATACATCCATGCACAACACCATTAAAGAACGCTGCTACTGGTACGAAATTTGCAAATTCTTGGATAGCAAAGGAATGACCTGCCCAACTCTCCGTTCTCGTAGGTAGGACTTGTTGCTTTCGCTGGTTGGATTAGTTAGGTTTAAGCGGGAGGAGTTGGATTGGTTAGGGTAAGAAAGTCAGGGTTAACTAATCAGAGGCAGAATAAGGCATAGAAAGGGAGGCTATTTCTTTGCCATTATTGTAAACTAGGTCATTTTTTGGGACTGACAACTGAAAACTTTAAATTGTGACTTATGAACATGAACTAGTTTGTTTTGATCTGTGTGAACTGAACTTTGAGCTCGCCCTTGTGAAGTGTGAACGTGCACAACAGTGACTCTAACCTTCCTAAATGTTTGTATACTGTGTTCAGATGTAATCTCTGGAGAAGCACTGAAAATGCGAACCGTTGTTATCTCAGTATATCATTAACATGATTTATCTTTCAGGCTTTTTAAAAGAAGGTGGAAGGTTCTGAAAACCCTTTTTCCCAGTTTCCATTATAGACCTGATTTGTGAATCAGGGTTGCTGTGGGACCTGAGAGCTAAATGCTCCATCCATTAAGCTCCATGAGGCAAAAACAAGCAGCTCTAAGTCTGTTTACAGCATTAATCAATGAGCTGCCCACTCAAGAGTCTCTAAGCTGCAATAGGTATCTGTATCACTACGCCTCTATACCCAATCGCCCCCTCAAGGTTAGTGCCTATTGCCTTGCTCCTCTCTCTGGATGGGAGCTGCATACTGAGTGCATCGGCTGGTCGTGAGCCAGAGGACCACTTCAGGCTAACTTCTGTTTTCTGTCCTGACAGCGCAGGGGAAGTGTTGGGCAGCAGCTGTAGAGAAGGCGCAAAATCATATTTGATTTAGAAGCTACAACTGTCAGGCAGGTAAGTGGGATACTGGGGGAAAAAAGTGCAAATATTTAAGATTTTAGATTTACTCTGAGGATTAAGTGGCAAGAGAATTACAGGGGGAAAATATGAAGTGTCGGCTAAGGGGAGAAGATAAAGTAAAGACAAACATTTTGTAACCATTTTCATCTCAATAAAAAGGAAAATTCTTGAAGTTCGATTTTTGTCCTCGTCTCTTATTAGACTCATAATTACAATAATAGCAAAGTTTATGGATAATGACTACAAGTTTCAAAGCTTTGACTATTTTCAGGTAATTCTCCCTGAAGACCCAAAAAAAACAGTATTTGGGACATCCCTACATCAAATTCTCACATTTCAGAGGCATGAAACCAGCAAATGTTTTGCCTATTTACTTTTTAAATAATCCAATAAAAATCCAAAGCTGCTGATTAATTTTATGTTGATCGACTAATGATCGACTAATTGATCAATCGACTATTCCTTGCAGCTCTACTTTGCAACCTCACGAGAATACAAGTTTACATCCACACCAGTCGGCCAACATCTGAGCCGCCCATCAGCCACCTCATCTTGGCACGGAGCAGCCATCAATGATGAATGAAGCTTGAATTAATCATGAGAAAGGGGACAGAGATATAAACACACAGTGAGGGCCCCGAGAGGGAACAGAGGAGCCTATGGTAAGCAGCCTGCACACGTCAAAGCGAAACGCCAGCATCACTTAACATACAACTAACATAACATAACACAGGCACAACGTTAAAACTCATGTACCAGAGAGGTGGAAATGAGAAAATGCACTTTTCCCAAGCCTGACTGTATTCTCCAAACACGATGAAACTCCAATAACAATCTGCTGGACAGAAAACCATCATGAAGCCAAAACGCCTGACAGTCATGGTGTCAAACTGTGTCGCCCAGCCAGCTCAGCATCCTGGGGATTTAAGGATACGAGCCTAATTGATTCAATTAGACTTGGACTCACCTCCAAGCTGCAAGCAGGCTGACACGGTCTAAGCTGGCACGGCAGCCATTAACAAATCCCGGCTAAGTGTTTGCAAAGCGCCACACTCAGCAGTGCCTCCATCAAATCCATCCATCCATACACACACACACACCTACTGTCCCACATGACTGGTCGAGTTTCACTGTCAGTGTATTTTGGCACATTTCACACACTCATTAGACCATGAGCCATAAAAAAGCGCAAAGTAAGTCAGGTAATAACAGACACATAAATCCAATCACGAGCTTTTAGCCGAGCTTACAGACAGAGAATTGCAACGACATTAAAGCAGAGTTGCTTTTGTGTGTGCGCATGTCTGTTTGAGTGTGTTGCCATGATGTGTGCAAAGCCCAGAGGAGGACACTTGTGCATGGATGCAAAGATGATAACAGGAAAAGGGCGGTAAGAGCCTGCAGAAGTGGGCACTATGGATAAGCATGCTTGCACACAGCATGTCGAACAGCTATGTTGTTTGCCAAGACTGCACAACAGCAGCAACAGCAGCACTGTAGGAAATAATGTCTTCACATGAATGAAAAGGAGGTGTGTAGACCGACAATTTAACCCTTCAGAATCTGGATGGACATGAGTTTTGTCGACGCCTTTCACAAGCTTTTTAACATCTGGGACCTGAGAAAATTGGTTTGATCTTTTTAAAAAACATGTGAAAAGGCAATAAGCAATTTCACAAGAAATGTCCTACATATTGCAAAAAAAAGTAAAAGATGCCAAGACAGTTACATGAAAATGATTAATTAGGTATTATGAACAAAATGGGAGAAAATGTCCACAAAATTCTAATTCCAAAATACTTAGAATTATGTTGCAGAAAAATTACAAATGTTTGTTTGAGTTTTTGAGTTGTTTTTTTTTTAATTTAGGGAAATGTCTTAAGAAAAAATAATTTAAAAAATAGGTAAAACTAGGTTTATAATTATTACATCATTTGGAGCTACAAAATTATAATCTTCAAGCATTTTTCCCAGGTAGGTTATTTGTTGCTTTTTTTTTATTACTTCTTTTCTTTCTTAACTATTTCTTTTCGAGCATTTTTATTTTTCATTTTTTAAACTAATTTCCTGCTATTTTGGGGGGCATTTCTTCTTGAGTTGTTTCATTGCCCTATTCGGTGTTTTTGAAACAAATCAAGCCAATGTGCTCAGCTTTCCAAGGGTTAAAGCAGCTGAAAACACACAATTAACCTGCAGACTAGATCCAAATATACATAAGGTTGCGCACACACCTGATCCATTAAAACACTGCCCTGCAGGCAGACAGCGGCTCAGCTGTGAGTCTGTACCCACAGCTCCCTCTCATTTATTCATGATACTTGTCTCACCTTTCCTAAAGCATTTCAATTTCCAAGTTACACTTCACACACATGGCGGGTTTGGTGGGGAGTTAAAGGGGTGTGTGGGTGTGGGTGCGATCTTTTGTGATTCAAATACACACCTGGTTTCACAGTCTTGAGGCGGATGGGTTCCCGAAAGTGGCGGATGACAGCCAGTGTGTCTCGGTTGGTGAGTCCGCTCACCGGAGTGCCGTTCACCTCCAGCAGCACGTCCCCGCTGCAGGGAAACCTCCCGGCGTGACAAACCAACGCCTCCGAAACTATGTGTCCGAGGTGGGGGAACTCTCCCAGCTCTGCGCCGCCTCGCACCTCCACCACCGTGACCAACTCCCCGGATCCCCCCCATGACAGGGTGCACTCCTGCACTTTAGTGGACCAGTGCTTCTTCTTCTTCAGTGTCTTGGACATTGTTGGTTGCTCTTGTGAAACCTGGAGGGATTGTCCTTCAATGCAAGATCTGATCCTCAATGACGCATGGAAAAATCATCGCAGATTAAAGATTTCTTGTGTTGTATTCCATCCCACAGTGTTTATTTCTTTAAATCCCAATATTGGCGATCGATCCTTCCATTGAATTTACTTGAGCATCACCTGTCTTGGACTGGGATGCGAGATCAGCTGCGTCAGTGTCGCATTGAAGCGGAAAGTGCTGTTCCTGATGCTGGGGCGTCAAGATCCCACACCCCAGTTCACAGTAACGTGCACTTAGAGAAAACAGCAGCAGCTTCCCGCACAGTTTAGACCACGATGTTACGGAGAGTAGGACGGATCCTGTGAGCCGTACAGATCGTGCGCAAGGGAGAGACTGTCAGCTCCAAACGCGCGTAAATATCCCACTTCAGTCTTCAGAAAATGCCAGCCAAATTGATAACACTGCCAAGGAAAGAAGAAAACTTCTTAAAACTTCAAACGCTGATTCCCAGAAAGCTCTTTTTGCGTTATTCCCCGCTCAGTGACAGCTCTTCGCTCCCGGAGAGTCAACTTTGTGCGCACCTGTCTCTCTCTCCTGCCCTCCTCCGCGGTGACATCAGCAAAGGCAGTCCTTGGAAACGGAAAAACATACCTGGCTCTCCTCTGAACCGGGCGGTTATCTGCTCCTTTTCACACCCAAACCCCGCTTCGTGTTCTCCGTTACTCTCTCTCCGCTCCTCCTCGCTTCCTCGGAGGCACTGAGGGCTTTTTTTTCTGCAAAAAACTACGCAGCAGCATGCAACAGACGTGATCCGATTAGGGCTTCACTCCATAACTTTTTTTGATCTTTTTCCGTATTGCTTTCCTGATTGAAGGGGATTGTGTCCAATCGGAGCTCAAAAGGAGGTCCCAAAGTCTCTCATTTGAGCCAATGGTGACTGGCAGGAGGCGGGGCTTGTGTGGTTGGGAAGCGCTGGATTTTGTTTCCATGGTGTGTTTTAGAAAGGCGGAGCTCCTCCCGCGCTGGGACACATATTTTCACGTGGGAAATGTTTATTGTAAGTTCGGGATAGTCGAGCTACAGTTTGTGTGCAAAGTGTCCAATGTGTTCTTTACACAGTTTAGTGTTACTTCAGTGTGATTCCTGGGATTTATAAGTAGTTCTCGGTCTTTCAAATTCGTTTGGAGAATCTTTCCTGCCCCCGGACTGGGGATTTGGCTGCTGGTTGGAGGCCATTTTTTGCGCAGCTCTGCCCTCCTGTGGTTGTAACAGTCAGAGGCTGGCACCTGATTTTAAACACTTACCAGCAGCACTAAAGCCACTGCAACACCATCAAAACAACTTTCCCAAGATACGTTTTAATGACATTATGACTCAGTGAACTTTGTCTGTCGCGAAACAAAAAAACGTCTTCATACAGCTTTTTATTATATAGCACAGTTTTATATTTTAAACACTTTATACACTCAGCACATTATCCATATTATAATTTAAATATCCACAGATTAAAGCTACTTGTCTATTCCTGTATTTTTTACGTTTATATTTTTTACACACTCAGCATATTTACATACTTTATTTTAAATATTTGAATATTTATATACTGTGCTAACTGTTTACTCTTACTGTATTTCTATTTTCAAAAACATATGCTAGTACTTATTTCTACTTGCTATAATTCTGAGCCACAATAGATAATTTCTGATTCTGATGCAGAACAAAACAAACTTGCACAATAACATACAGCAGCAGAATAAATACCTAATGCAAATAATTTAGACAGAATAAAAATGACAATATATTATTGTGTGCAAAAGTGCCGTAGTGTTTTCATAGATGTGTGGCTCATTTCGATGTATTTAAGATATTTATGGCTGGGGGAATGAAGGAGTTTTTGTGAGTGTTTTTCTTGGCCGAGGGGTCTTATAGCAGTGGCCTGATGGTAGTAGCTGGAACGACTAAAGCAGAGTGTGAGTGGGATCTTTTATAATGAGACTGGCTTTCCTTTCAGCTGCTTGGGTATGAAGTACTGACAACCAAATTTGGGTTTTGTTATAAGATCTGACTGCACACATTATATAGTTTATTCTTAAATACTAAGAGACTGTTAGTTATTTATGGCGGTAAGGGGGTTGGTGAGGGGATGCAAAATGGGACGATGTCTAACAAACAAGTCAGAATTGACAATTAAGATGACTTTGACTTTGACAAAACAATACAAATAAAAAATACACAGGTAATGTTTTTAGCCTCTGTCAGTTTTTTATCAAATTTGTCAACACAACAAGCATAAAGAGGCAGGGCACCCCGGAAACTCACCTGGTACAGCGTGTTCCCCATGGAGGCCGAGTCCTTCGCAGCATGGATGAATTACTGAACAGGCCAACCAGCCCCTCTCCCTTCATCTGCAAAAAGTCTGAAATTAGTCTACTGTTACATGTACAGACCAGGAAAATCAACTGCAGAGACACAAAAGAAGCCCAAAAGACACTAAATGGCCTCAAAGAGACACAAAAAGATGCACATTGACTACAAATAGATGTAAAACAAGAAAACAAGAGGAAAACCACTAAGTTTGTTTGATGTCAAAACACCTTTTCTACAGATGTCTGCAAAGTCTTAGGAATTAATAAGAAATATAATATATAAAATACATTTTTGCAGTACAGTTTTTACCTTATTTTGATAGGACACACCTGAATCATTACACACCACAGCAACCCTTTAAATATTCAGAAGAGGGGAACTTGTTTGCACCTTGTTGAAATTTTATGCAACTGAAATTAATGCTACAAGATAAATGTATAATTATAGTAATAATAAAAAACTAAACTAAAAATAAAAATAAAAAAATAAAGCAAAAATAGCCAAACCTGTCTGCAAACTAGCTGAAACTAAACTGAAATGAGAAAAAAATACAAGAACTCAGCATTGAACCTAAAAACAAACTGAATTTACCACTTCTTTATGCATATTCATCACATAGTAATCAGTTCACTGTTGAGGCTGTAGTGAGTGTGAGCACAGCACCTGTTGATGTTATCGTTTCTGGTGATTTGTTAATGTTTAACATTCAGTCAACCTTCCAGCTCACCTCCTCGGTCACCGTCCTCACAGACGGACGGACGCAGAGTCCATTTTCTGTAAGCAGCTGATAACAGCCTTCACTTTGTGATTTTTCAACCTCTCTGCTGATGTTAACTTTATTATCATAAGGTTGGAAATATGTGTTCGCTCAAACACCGTGGCATCAGGTGTCAGGTAAGAAATATTTAAAGTTATTTGTAGCAATTTAACATCATGCTTTGCTTGATTTTTCAATTACCAGTTATTTCATAGTTTTACTTTCTACACAGGGTTAAATAAAGTTATCTGGCGGTGATTTTTAAATTCAATCTGTTGATATGATCTGACGTTTCTCTCATATGTGAGAAATGTCAGATGCTCCTCGTGGATGTAGCAATGACACCTCGCTCCCCACTTGCTGTAAGTCACACACACGGCACTTATTGGATTGCAAACTCATGTCACTGCATGCTCCTCTCCTCTTTCTTATTACGAACAAGCGTCTTCTTCCATTTGTTGTTCAGATGAGGAGTCAGCGGGTCCACTTGCTATTATCATCATCCCGAGTCTGTTGGCTCTGAGCACAGTTTTAGGAGTGGCTCTGATTTTCTGCAGTCTCCATAAAAACAAACAA
Source organism: Plectropomus leopardus (assembly GCF_008729295.1). Taxonomy (NCBI): domain Eukaryota; kingdom Metazoa; phylum Chordata; class Actinopteri; order Perciformes; family Serranidae; genus Plectropomus; species Plectropomus leopardus. Next base: position 30,756,321 of record NC_056470.1, read on the forward strand.
AGACGGCAGAGCACCTCAGCTCATTTAACAAATGGTAGGAATTTCAATAACTGTATATCCTTGGTATAAAACTGCTGAAAAACACCGTAAAATCCTGCTCTTTTCCACCAGAGGATGAGAGCAGTGCCAGGTGCTAATACATCTCTGCCTCACATAAACTTGCATCCACTGTTGTGTTTTCCAACAGGCCAGCAGAGTGTATCCCCGACAGCAGCGTCTGTGAGCGCTCCAAAGGTCCAGGCAGCTTTGTGTCCCTGGGAGATCCCTGAAGAGTGCGCTCTGGAGGGACTGGAGTTTTGGCAGTCAGGTCGCCATGGACCAATTTGTAAAGGTCTGCTGAAGAAGAGAGACGGAGCCACCTCTGCTGTGGTGGTTAAGTCCCTCCGAGGTATGGCATGAATCTGTCATAAGGCCAGGATGATGAGTCTTTTGTGCACAATAACAGTAAAAATTTATGGAGAGATCATCCGTGTTTTCAGTGGGAAAAGGGCAAGAAAGACATTAAAGGTCCAGTGTGTAGGATAGAGGGGGACATATTGGCATAAATAGAAACACTATTTTTTCTTTATTGTATAATCAGCTGAAAAAGGAATAATTGTGTTTTTGGTACCTTAGAATGAGCCAAATAAATGTACATAGGAGCGGGACCTCTTCCATTGAGTCTGTGATGTTTTACTGCCATGTTACTACAGTAAACCAAACCGGCTCTAGATGGCGCCATTAATGTTTTTGTGTTGGCTGCTGTAGTTTGAAGTTCCTTCGTGATGAGCAGCATTGGGAAAACAATGATTTTTTAACATGAAACTACATTATTAGTTGGGTTTTTTTGGTTTAAATCGGTGTGTTGATTTGTTTTGGAAAGAAAGTAACCCCTATGGATAATTTGGCTCCCGGTAAAAAAAAACCCTGAATGTTTGGATCTTAAATTATCAGAGAAAACAAGCTGAGCAAACATTAGCAGGTGTTGGGCAAGCAGCCTGTCTGACAAATGAAACAGAATAAGAGAAACACTTATTTGTAACATGAATCTTTACTTAGTGTTTTAACCAGTTTTAATCACCTGGTTAGTTTATTTTGGAGAGACCACTGCATATTTTGGCTCCCGGTAAAAACCTCCCGAAGGTCTGGATCTAAAGTTATCATTGGAAAAAGGTGAGCACACATCAGCAGGTGCTGAGCTAGCAGCTCGTCTTAGATGAGTCAAACTACATCGGAGAAACACTGATTTGTAACATAAAACTCTGCTTGTTTTGGAGAGGAAGAGATCTCTGCAGATAATTCAGCTCCCGTTAAAAACCTACTGAAAATGAACACTAAAGGAATTCTTACCAGGAGAAGTCTCAGCTGGTTGCAATCTGCAATCCTTATCAATAGACGCCACAAAATCCCCCTAAATCTTACACACTGTTTCTTTAAAACAGATAATAAGGTTGCTCACCATCACTTTGTTATTAATCTAACACCACATAGATGGTTCCAACAAGCCTGAGGTTAAGGAGTTTGTGGACTGGGTCCTCTTCCACGCCAGAGTGTGTAAACATGAAAATGTGGTGCGGATGTTGCACTGTCAGATCCAGCGTCTGCCCATGTATCTGGTCTTAGACGCCTACAGCCCCGGGAACCTCCTTCGCTTCCTCTGGATGCTCAGAAATGTAATGGTGGTGCACAGCTTTGATTTTCAATGATCATTTTTAAATTTAGCATAATGATGAGGAACTTTTCTGCCCTTTAGAAGAATTCAAACGCTGCTGATCCATCGGTGAACTTCTCTGAGAGGTCAGTGTTTCTGGTGGCGAAGCAGGTCGCTGCAGGCCTGGTGAGTCACTTTTTGTTTGCTCATTATTACCAACAAACAAAACTAAAATGAGCAAAGTTTAGATATCTACTCTATCGACGATGTCATTGTTTACCGTAGCAGGTCATGATCCACATACCAATTTTCCCAATGTTTCTCTTGAATTTTGAATGAACATTTCCAGCAAAAATTGATATTTTGGGCCGTAATTGGCCCCTCCCTTAGGATTACCTGATGTCCGAGCACAGGCTGGTGCATGGTGATGTTGCTGCTAGGAACATCTTAATTGGCCCGGGCCTCTCAGCGCGGGTGTCTGGGCTGGGCATGGCATTTGGAGGACGCAGAATGGATCCACCAATTAGGCAGAGGGCAGCAGAGGTGCCTCTCAAATGGCAGGCTCCGGAGAGGATCATGATGCAGCTCAGTATCGACAGGAGCGACGTGTAAGGGCAGAGTTATGACTAAGGAGGCGAAACACACACAAAAAACAACTAATATGAGTCGAAACATTTGGTAACATTTTCTTTTCCTTAGGTGGTCATTTGGAATCTTATTGTATGAACTGATTACATTAGGTAAGCTGCATGTTGTATTATTTGTGAGCACATAATTTAAAGGGACAGTTACTTATTGTTCCTCTTATTTGTTGTGCTATTTAACTTTGTTTTGGTGGAATTTGCAAAGTGTTGGAGCGTCTGAAAAGCTCAACAGCTATGTCTCTCTCCAGGAATCATGATCCTGTTACTCAAGATAATCCACAGACCTTGTTGTGAGCAGTTTTATGTAGGAACTACTTTCTTTTTACCGAACTACACCTGTCAACCGTATCTTAGGGCAGAGGGCTGAGCCGGCTGAGCAGTAGATGCACTCTTCCTTCTGCACGTTGATCAGTGTTGCCAACTCTTTTCCAATAAAAGTAGCTTGCACTAGCTCCAAAAGATGCTTAAAGTTGCCAGATGATGTCATGCAATCATTTACATATTCGTGATGTCGTTGCCAATTTACCTGGGATAATGAAAGCATGCTGCAACTTTACTGAATTCGATTTAATTTCAAAAGTCCTCAACAAATGAATGCAATAAGAGCTTTCTCACACTTCCAATCCAAAGAGCAAGAACATCAGTGTAACCATAGAAACTTCCTCAAGATGTGTCTGGATAAAATATATTTAAATATATTGTTTTCCTGATGGTCTGAATAAATCACTTAATTTGTCACAAGTAATTTATTAGTAATAAAGTCGCTGAAAATCTGAAAAGTCTTCAAATCGAGTAAGAAAGTCAATTCAGTTGGTGGGTGTAATTTGGTAGAAAGAAATAGCTCCAGCATGAAACTGCTTACAACAAGATCTGTGGATTATCTTGGGTCATGATTTCTGTAAAGAGACATTAGTGTTGAGTTTTACAATTTATGTAATTATTTTTATGTCAATTTTATACATTTATATATGATAAAAAGGCAGAAATCTCTACGTCCAATATCTCCAACACTCTGCAACTCACACCAAAACATTTTTGACTGATAAATAGCACTACAGGTAAGAGGAAAAATATGTTTTTTTAATTTGAAGTTAACATTCCCTATAAGCCATTATTATTTCTGCCTTTTCACATGTTGGCATTATTTAAATCTACTAATTTCTACACTTCGTTGTACTGGATCTTCGTCAGCATCACATATTACCTCCCTTTAAGTGACATATTTATTCAATAATTCATCTCTTTTTTGTTGTAATCTAAGGCTCTCCTCCGTACCCTGAGCTGGAGCCTCTGTCTGTGCTTCCAAAGCTACAGGGCTCATATCGAATGAAGAGACCACAACATTGTGGGGGACCTTTGTAAGTAAACTTGTAAAAATTTCACATAAATTAAAGTATGATGACATGGTTTCTTCTTAGCAGCGGAGTCCACTTATAAAAGTTGCATCTTTGTTTAAGTACTCGTACTTGGTGACAACAAAAAGTTACTGAATATAAACAGTATAGTTGAAGAAATAAACATTTTGGTACATATAAGACTTTCCTTTTGTGAAAATTTAGATAAGAATAGAGATGCCACTCTCGCCTCCATCTGTAAACTGTTAGCTGGTTTGCGTAGCTTAGCACAAAGACTGGAAGCAGTGCAACTAGCCTGTCTCTGTCCACAGGTAAAATTAAACCTGAAAGCTAAAGCTCTCTAGTTAGCAAACTTCACTACATTTCTTTAATATGTACAAAAGTGTAAAATCTCATAAGAGAGTGGGTTTTATTACATTTGAACAGAACCAGGCTGCCAGTCTTTGTGCTAAGCTAACTAGCTACTAAATTTAGCTTCAAACCTACCAGAGTCGTATTTTTTTCCCCAAAAAAGTTGGATTATTCCTTTAACAGAAATGTGTTTTTAATAACTTTTAGGTATGACCTCATGAAATACTGCTGGATGTGGAGTTTCAAAGACCGCCCTGCTTTCTCGGCCATCATGAAACTGTTGGACGCCTCGCAGCATCTCGCCGTTACTAAAGACATTTGTGTTCCTGAGGTCATAGATGTATCTGAGTATAACAGAAATGCAGGTCTGCTCTCATAGGCTCATGTGCTTTCAAATGTAAAAATGCAACACCAAATTTAAATAGGAAACAACATATAAACTGTGATTAAGATTGTAAAATCCACTGCCGAATGTCTGCCATAAATTTTACATAGTAAGGGAGAAAGGGATTGGTCATCACACTTTTTACTTTCATTTAAATCCCACAAAAAATTATATCATTAATATCCTTTCAATGATTAATGTAAGCCTAAAATGTCAGGTAAGAATGGAGTCATCTTACTCTCCTAAAGCTTATTCTGTTCAAAAGATAGGGACTGTTAAATACGTCTTGTGCAGCTGTGACAACTGTAATATTGTGGGGTGTAACACACAATGGAAGCAATCTTAAAAATTAACTTAAGAAATTTAATTTCATTGAAAAATGTCACTGAAATTCAAATCCCCTGCTGTTAAAACCCCATTTAAAAACAGCTCATTCTGGCAACTGGTCTTAGTTGGTTTTAGCTTGCTGAAGATGGTCTTAGATGTCCCTGACCCACTTTTTGCTGGTCTTGATGGTTCAGTTGGTTTGGCCAACAACTGGACATGCTGGTATTTTACAGTTTTACAGGAATTCCAATGGATAAACCAGCTAGAGTACCCGTCACAAGCTGGTATGACCAGCTAAACCACCAAAAACTATGCAAAAACATACCTTTAGCTGGTCAAACAAGCTAGCCAACCAGCTTAACCATACTGAGCTGGTCAGGCTGGGTTTTTTCAGCAGGGACCTAACACTTCACCCAACTGAGATATAACCAAGAACCCCAATACTTTTAGTGAATTTTTAATCTTTATACATTATTATAATGAATAAAAAAATGAGCAATACATGTGACAACCAACCCCACAAAGAATGTGACCAGCATCCCCAACTGAGATTTTTTTGCAAGCAGATAAACTAACAACATGTTGTAGCCTAGCTAAGAAAAAATACATCTAAGCTATAGCTTACTTTCTTACTTTTTAATGATTAAAGTCATCTCACCTCAGTGTGAAGTGTTTTACTCCTGAAATGATCCTGTAGGTGACCTCTAACCCCAAAATGTCAGTGCCAACTTTTCTTAAGAGCGCCCTCTAGGGAGTGAAATCCAATTAATGTGACAACTAAGTAGGAACCTCTGAGCTGAAACATGAAGCCAATGTGGAGTTGTAAGACCCCCACAGACCCCCATGTTAAAATGACCAACTTTACAGCACAAATAAACATGTTTACAGCCTGGCACAAAAAAAGTAAAGATTTTAGTTACTATATAGCAAATTTCAACATTGATGACAAGCATACAGGGGGTGAATTTTTATGGCCCAAAGTTACTCATATTTCAGGCGAGGTCACTTGAGTGACAGGCTGTCTATGAGGTGTCGCTACCAGTCATTGCAGTCTGTGAGTCAAATCCACAGCTCCAAATTTTCAACCAAATATGGTCACTTCTGGCTCCAAAAATCAAGATGGCAACAGCCAAAATGTTGAACTCAAGGATATAAAACCAGTGGGTGTCATCACGGTAGCAACATCCATTATTTATACTGTTTGTTGTGACAACCAACCCCTATGTTTAGGCCTATATCTTAACAGTTTTACTGTCAAACGTAAGTGAGATGATGAACTAATGAGACTGATAGCAAGCCATTTAATTCTTAATTCTTTATTGCCAAAAATATATAGACAGTAAATGTAAAAGCACAGATTTTATTTTTTATTTAGTTTTCTTGATTTAAGAAATTCTGATTTAGTTTTCCCTCAGAAAACTCTATTAGGGACACTCAGATTAACACTATGAGTTATTACTGATTATATATATAAATATAAGCATTGGGCAAAGTACAGTGTACTTGTATTTGTAATATTCTTGGCATGCATACTTTGCTGTGACTTTGACACAGTTTTAAAACCAAAACACTCACACAGGAAAGCTGAATGTACTTAAGTAGATTTGTGTTTAGTCTATGTATGCATCTTACATTGTAAATTTTCATCACAAGACTGGTTATTGTAACCATGACAACAACAACAGTGGGCTCAGATCAACAACAAAACCAGGAAACATGAGCATTCTGTATTAATTTTCTTGATTTAAGAAATTCTGATTTAGTTTTCCCTCAGAAAACTCTATTAGGGACACTCAGATTAACACTATGAGTTATTACTGATTCAAGGGTTCAAATCATTAAAATCACTGAACTAAAACTGTGAGTGAAAAAGGACAGATCTACAAAAAAAGTGATGCCCCTCAGACTGAATACTGGCCAAGTTAAAGATTAACGTCACACTTAAACTCTCCCTTGTGGATTTCAAGTTTCAGTGTCGCTCCACCCCAAGTGGTTTTCCAACATCGCCTGTACAGCAATTACAAGACTTTTATGGTGGAGGCAGAACTTGCCACAGGTGATTTTTTTTCACCACTAGGTGTCAGCAAAAGCAGGGTTGCCAGCCTGTGTGTTGTTGCTGTTTCATGGTAAATTCACACTGAATCACGAGGCAGAAAACTGCTGCTGTGGTTCTATTTACAGGTTGCAACGTCCACTCATGTTGCATTCCTGACTCTCCAGTTCCTCCACTGCCTGACCTCCAGCGCTGAAGAGCTGTGATCCAGTGTGGATTTAAACTACAATGCCTCCTAAAACAGAGGCAAACACGCACAATGACTAAATAAAAGTGCTCAGAAGAAATATGGAAATCCAACACATCATTTCTTGGACAGAGCCACAACTTGGTGAAAAGCTTAAAGTCTGAAATTCACAAAAAGCCAGAGTTGAGGTCAGTTGACTTTTAGCTGAACTCATTTAAAAACATGTCAAAACAGCAAATCTAATAATAAGAATGAGTGCACCATCACCTTCTAAAGTTTCTTACTGTGACTGGATTTGAGAAAAGTAGATTTTGAAGAAACACACAACTTGACCTGAATGCTATTAAAGTGAAATGACCCCAACCCTGATGCCAACATTAGTCAGTTAATACAAGACTGGTCATAGTGCTGTATAAATGCCCGTTATTGTGTTCTGGATAAACCAGACAAGACAATGCAAAATCATGTATATTCACAGATTAAAGGACTTCCCTCAAAGGTCCAGTGTGTAGGATTTAGGGGGATATACTGGCAGAAATGTAATATATTGTAATAAGTATGTTTTCTTTAGTGTGTAATCACCTGAAAATAAGAATTGTTGTGTTTTTGTTACCTTAAAACAAGCTGTTTATATCTATATATGGAGTCTAAAATCCTCATCGCCATGTTTGTATGGTAGCCAAGAATGGACAAACCAAACAATAACTCTAGATAGGGCCATTCGCATATCAGTGTTAGTCAGCCCCTCCACAACAAGAGCACTGAAAAAACATTATTTTTAAAAAAATGTTAAGCTGCTATATTCAGTGTTTTTACCAGTTTGAATCAAGTGGTTATACAGATAATTTGGCTCCCAGTAAAAATTACCATTAACACAGAAGGAATTCTAGAAGTTTGAACTGGTTGCAGTCTTCATTACTAGATGCCAATAAATCCCCCCCAAATCTTACTCACGGCTCCTGTACGGAGTTAAACATTTTAAATATTAATTTAGAGGCAAAAATGTATTAGAAATATATGTCATTATGTCATTTGAATTTTTCTTTTTTTACATTATCCTGCGAGAAAATGCTGTGCCCTGCTGCTGCATGCTCTTAACATTGATGAAAGATTGGATTAATACCAAAGTATGGAGATTACCTGATAAAAATACAGTTTGTGGGACAAGCCATCCAACCCTCAGCCTCAGAGAAAAATGCAACAAAGACCTAAAACTGCACCATAGTTAATCTTTACAAGTGACATTAAAATGTCCTTCCCATCGCTCACGCGAACTCTCTTCAATCTGTGTTCTGCCTTATAGGTATCAAATCAAAATAAAGGTCAAATCGAGCCAGTGTTCGCCTGTGGAGCATGTTCAGCTAAGATCCTCCACGACAGTGGGGAGCAGCAGCAGTCTGAAAGCCTCGGTTCACCTGGATGGGTCAGAGGTAAACCTATTTGGGAGTTTTGAGGCAAAGCCAGCTCACTTTACACTTTACTGCTCCAAAGGGATGTTGGGAACAAAATGTAGGAGACTGACCACAGCAGGTAGTACACACACGCAGGAGGGAAGGAAGAGCAGAACACCATGATGACTCCTGGAGATAAAAGGAAATAAAGATAGAGTGACAAGTTAAAGTTTCTACCAAAATCAAAAATGCACATTTTTCCTCTTAGCTGTAGTAACATTTAGCAATGCAGATTTTTTTGGTGCGAGTTGCACAGTGTTGGAGATATTGGCCACTGAGATGTCTACCTCCTCTCTAATATATTGAAGCTAAATTATCTAAATCTATCACTTTTCTTTATGAAACAAGGGAACTGTTGAGCAAAAAATGTCTATATATATTGTAAAGATCACTTATAATGCCAAACATGTCTTACTGTGCTGAAATCTGGGTAGATGCATACAAAACAAATATAGTTCCTATAATTAAACTTCAGAACATTTCTCTTATAGTAATAAATAAAACTGGTGACTATGATTCTATGAATTTGTTTTTTTTTTTTTTAGGAGGTCCTACCCCTTAAAATTTGTAGACATTGTGTATTTAAAAACGCTGGAAATTATTTTTCAAGTTGTAAACAAAAGCCTTCCGATCTGTATTCAATTTTTTTTTTTTTTAATTGAGAGGAGGGAATTATAATTTAAGAGTTTGGCTCATTTTTGAAACACATAAAGTGAGAACAAATATGAATACTTAAAATGTAACATGATTACAAATCAGATGTAAAATGATTCTAGTGTAAAAAAATCTGTATTGATTACAGTGCAAAGTATTAAGGGATTGTAGTTTGGGGTATATTTTCTTTATTATTAGTTCATTTATTTTATGTATTTGGTGTTGCTGTCATTCTGTTATCCTTTGGTTGATTTAAAATAAGCCTTTGCCTTTTTTACTTATTGATTGAAAAAAAAGTGTGAAATAATATGTTTCTCCTGATGCATTTAACCAATATAAAATGATGCATTCATTCATTAAACTGCACTCAGCTTGTGGTGCTCAAAGCACCAAAAAATACATTTGAAGAAGCCAACAGCAGTGTCTCTTTCCAGAAATCATGACCTGATTACTCAAGATAATCCACAGACCTTGTGAGCAAACAGAATAATTTAAGAAGTGCCGGATTATTTACATAATATCATCATATGTGTATTATTAATTTCATTTTAATATTACATTTTTTAAAATATCATCCTTTTTGTCAATACCGGTATATCGCAACGCGCTTCATGAGAATCATACTGGATTTTTTTTTTTTTTTAAATTTCTGTCTATACCTCCAGCGTAGACTGCTTTCTTCCAGGCCTGGGACTCCAGCACTCTGTCATGGGGATAAAAGTTCTGGCTGATCATAAAGAGGATCATCGCCAATGCGATAACTCGCAGCATGGCCAAGTTTCCCCCCGACAGTAGAGAGGCGCTGGCCAGGATGGCTGAGGAGTAGATGCAGGGCAGGCCACGGTACATGAACGGGATCCCTGGGGGACAAACAAGAACAAATCTCCTGCTGGTCCCTCAAATAAACAGTTTATAGCAGACAATAACGCTACACTTCTGAAACTTACCGCTTGAAAAGAAACAGAGGCGGACAAACACGGACAGGACGTAACACACGCACAGGATGTTGTCCAGCAGGTCAGACGTCCTTAGGAGCAACGATGTGGCGATCCCAAAGGTCGTGAAGTCAGCAAAATCATCTAGCTTTGCACCTGAATGTGAAAAAAAATGTGAATGCTAAATGTGGCTCTGTGAAGTTCACCAAAAGATACCCCTTTGAAGCCTGAATCGATATCACTTCTCTTGTGCTGCGTTCAAACGCCTTTCACCAGTCCTTTGAACCCTGAGCAAATTGATTCGATTTCTTCTCCAGAAACATGGGTAAAAAAGTCAGTAAGCAACCTGACAAGAAACTAAAATTTCTTTTTTTTTTTGGTGTGATTTCTACAAAATCTTGCAAGAATTCACAAGTTTAGAAAATTATTTTTAAAAACGCTATATAAAAAAAGGTCCAGGAAACGTTATTTGTTATATTCCTAATGGCATATTTAAAAATGTGTTTTAGAATCAGATTCGTTTTTAAGTACTTTTTTCAGGAATTTTTTTTTGTTTTGTTTTGTTTTTTACTTTTTTTTTGTTGCTAATTTTCAGGTATTTTTTGTAACTTTTTAATAATTTCTTACTCATTTTTGGGCCACTAATTCTTAAGTTCCTCATTGCCTTCTTCCTGTGTTTTAAAAGAGACCTAGACAATCTGCTCAGGTTTTAAAGGTTTAAATATTGCATTCTGAATAATCAGCTCACCAACTGTTCTATTATTACTCTTCTTTCAATTCGACAGCTCTTCAGTGAGGAGTTTAACAATCCATTAAGGTTAGTGTAGATATGTTATCATCCGCTCGACCACTGCCAGTGTTACTGTCACATGACAGTGGGCTGTATACGTGCAAAAATCTCCAAGTGGAAATTTCGGTGTCAGCCCAACAGGACGCCCATTCTACAAACAACATTCTCCAGCGTCGCATCTCTGTATCCCACAGGAGCACGGAGCATGTTTTCACCACACGAGGATGAGGTGATTCAGGCCACGGCTCAAATGACCGAGGTGGAATTCCACAGCCCAGGGTCAACAATTTTAGCAATTTCAGATATGCAGAGAAGCCAAAGCAACGGGATAACAGAGACAATAAGAGCGTGATCCTGTGGAATTAGGCTGCTTAATCAGAAAGTGATTGTTCATTTGACAAAATACGTCGAGGGGCACAACAACATCCACCTGCAAAGTCATGCAGAAAAACCCTGTCGGGACACAAAGCCCCCTGAAATGTGCAGCCAACAATGTATTGTGATGCACCAGGGAGCTATTTTGGGCTTCCGAGAAAATGTGAACTTTCGCACTGGAAGCTTGTAAAACGGCTATTTGTGCCTCCTAGTTTACTTTATATGGTGTGGTGATCTGTTAAAAACAAGCCACAGTGATACATTTTAGAGGCTGTGCTTTTGCATTGGGTGCCTGTTATTTAAGGTCAAATCTTAACCTTGAAAAGTTCATAATGTCCTTTCAAACACAGAAAAGTCTAAAAAGACACTGATTTGATAAAGTTGCATCCCATTAAATATGCACGATTCTTCTGCTGGAGACTTTGTAAGACTATCCAGTGGCCGAGTTTCTTTTTACTGGTTCCTTTTGTTTATGACTTCGTGCAGCCAAATTAGAAAGTCCAGACAAAGGACTGTGCAGTGAGCCCTGCCAACAGTTCATCTTTGCTAAGAGCCACTGACCACAACAGTCCACTTACCCAGTGCAGAACAGGCATCGAGTCGCCTGGCAACTGCTCCGTCTGCCAAATCCAACAGGTAGCCAATCAGGACCAGCCAACACGCAGCATGATGGTGCCTGAACAAAACAAGGGAGTGTTAGATTGGCACTAGATTAGCAATGTGATGACAGCAAGCCGTTTGACAGGGTGAAATATTTTAAGTTTCTAAACTGTGCAAAAGGTAGTGCTGAGAGGACTTCAGATAAAGTTAAATAACTGAATATCTTCTAAACACAATAAATCTTCCGGTCAAGCTTCCTGACATTGCCTTTTATTATCTTATTTGAAGTTAGTACAGTTTATCTGGTACGAACCGAAACCGGTCATCATTACAAACATTACTTGAAGTGTGGTCGCCCCGAGAGGCAAAACACAACGAGGATTTTTGTCTATGCTTTAAAAACGAAAGAAATTAGTAAGTATGGTGGCTTTGATCGTCGTTATTACTTTTGGGTTTTTTTTAAGTAAATAACAAACAAAACAAAAAACAGCAACAACAAATAAACAAGATTTTTTAAAAAAATTCTACTGCCTTCAAAACCAAATTTTAGTTATTATATTGACCCTGAAGGCCAAAACTTAAAACTATGGATGAAAAAAAACATGTCATTGGTTATAGTCATCATTCAAAAAACATTCTGTGAAAACAGATAAAGAAAGACAAAAAAATGAAAGAAACAACTATTTCAAATTTAAAAACTAAGGATTTGCCTGGTTTTCAAACGCCAGTTTTAGTATATACGGTGGCCTTCAAGGGCAAAACATAACAACACTAGATTATTTATATTTTTTATTATTTTTTAATTTGGTTTTGTGACATTGCAATCTTTTTTGTTCTGTTAATATATATTGTTAAATGTGGTTGTGTTTTCTATTTTGCTTATATATTTAGCCTCTCAGGACCACTGTGGGTAATAAAATTAGGTTTTGAAAACCCTAGCCAAATCCCTAAAATCTTATAGAAAGTATTGTTTGTATTGGTTTCCAAAAGTAAAACCCATTAATGATGCTTCCACTCACCCATTTAGACTGCTGAGAATGGAGGCCATGCCCATGACCATGTTGGCAACTGACAGCGCGTTAGCTGCATTTTTACGTGCAAACTCTTTGATCTGGAGTCCTGTGGCTTCATCACTGAGAAAGAGCTTGTTGGTACACTGGAAGAGACCTGAGACCACACAAAAACAACAGTTAGCAGCTGTCTGTGTCAGGTCAATAACCCCTGCTGTGCTAAAGCTAAAAGCTACGTCCCCATTTCAGCTGACGTTATGATGAAAGTGTCAAACTTCAGTTGAAGTGAAAGGAAAAATGTATAAAAACAATTTTTTTTAAAGTAATCTAAATACTAAATGTCACGATTGAATAATATTTTGTACACTACCTTTTTTTTTTTTTTTTTTTACTTTATTTAAGGCAAAATATCGCTTTAAAGCTAACTCCCCGGTCTGATGTAAAAGAAGCATCACTTACCAAGACGTATGTTTATTGGACGGAGAACAACCTTACGATACAGTCATCCACTCTCAGATCACTAAAATGCATTCGTTACTTTACATTCGTTCACTTGCAGCCTAAAGCATGCAACATTACAAACTGCCTCATTATATCTATGCAATATACATTAATATTTACAATAAACAGCATGCAGTAAACTTCAGAATAATATTTGCATAGAAAAAAAAACATGAAAAGGATGCATGTCTCAACAGGATGTGAAGTGTTAGCGTAATCTTATAAGGGTCAAATACACACAAATACTGGTGTGGGGAACAAGCTATGGACATTTAAGGGTACTACTACGTACACCACTGGCTATAGTGAGAGTGACTTGGACCTACTGCTTGAAACATACCAGACGTGAGATCAATTAGCCTGATTGAACATAGTGACCCGAGACAAGGGCATGGCAGCAGCACTCACAGAGCTCACTGTTCAAATCTATTAATACCACTGCGGCCTGGGCTTCAATCGAGATTGTGGTATAAAGATAGCTCTACAACCTCTAAATACTAAACCGCATGGGGTTATATCGCCAATTGTAGCAGTTTTACAAAGTCGTTTTAAAGTGCAGTCAATAAAACTTCATTTTTATTTGTTTTAAAGAAAAAATTTGCAATATAAATAATAAAAATGCTACATCTTAGTCAGCAAGATGGAATGACTGCTGACGCTGCCTCGCTCCAGCCAAACACTGCCTCTGCCCCCACAAAGCTGTGATGTTTTTTAATGAAGTCAAACAAAGAAATCTTTGTTTTTCTTCTCTGTCGGCCTCCTCTCTCATAAGTTTATCACTTTCTCTCAAGTCATAGTACTGTCCAAGACAGAATGCACAGAGAAATGACCTGCAAAATTTAAATATATGTTTAAATGTTGCAGTAGCAACCCTTAAAGTGTTTTTCACCCTGAACTTCCTGTGATTCCAAAGCCAGACGAGTTCAAGAGACTCTTCATCTGAAAGAAAACAGCGTATGAGACACAGCAAAAAGCCAACAAGCACTTTTACTTGACAGCAGCATGCTTTCTACTTCTCATTTTGGAGTTTTTATACAAATTACAACCTGGTATTTGAATTGTTGTCTGAAAACTTTTCATGGGTAAATACAGCACATCAGTTAACCCCTTGAAACCTGGATCGACATCAGTTTTCTTGTGCTGCATTCAGATGACTTAAACAACCTATTTATTCCTTTGAAACCAGAGCAAATTGGTTTCTTTTTTTTTTCTTTTTTTTTTTTTTTACAAAAATGGAGCAACAGGAGACTTTGCAAAAAATGTCCCAGAAATTGCAGAGATTAGTGGTGACCAAAAAAAGAAAATTAAAAATGGTGGAATTAAAAAAAAAAAAGAAAAGGAAAAATGTCCAGAAAAACATGTTCATAATTATTGTAATTATATTTTAAATTTTGTTACTGGGAAATGTGTTTTTTTTAAATTTTCAGCACTTATTTTTGTTTTTACTGTTTTTTTCTTTTTTCTTTTTTTTAACTTATTTTTTAGGTAATTTTCTATATAATTTTCTATTTCTTACTCATTTGATGTTTTGGATGTTTTGTTTGTCTCCCTATATTTTTGAAGGAAAATCAGTTTGCTTAGGTATGTGTTAATGCAGACAATATTCTGCATTTTTTTTTTTTTACGAAAATCATGACATTGCCAAAAGAAAATTCAGGTTTAGTACCTTAAAACACCATTAGTGACCTACACGTGCAGCTCCAGCTTTCATAAAATACACTGTTTTGGTCACTAGGACAAAGCCAGAGTGAGACACACTCTCAAATTAAAGCAGGTCTCTATTTCTGGATTGCTGCCTAATCACTGCAAAGCATGATGGGAAGGCCCTTGTTACATAATACCCTGCTATGTTACCTATTAACAAATAAAAAGACTCAACGAAAAACAAGGAAAAAACCTTTTTTAACAGGGATCATCTGAAGTGAACCAACTGGAAAATATAAACTTTTAAAATCTTAACTGTGTTTTGTGATCATAATAAAGGGCAAATGGCAATAAAAGTGCAATCAATATACACCAGTTACACATTAAGTCCTATTTTTTCATATATTGGATGTGGTTTTTGAATCTTTAAAATGATTTGCCATGAGTGAGTATTAACAATAAAACATCCTGTTACAATAAACTATCATTGAACTATATGAGCTATGTGCAGAGTAGGGGAGAACAGGGTCGGTTGAGACAGTCAGGACATTTTTAGCAAGTTATAAAGCAACTATGCTGTATTCACTTTCAGCCCTCAAAGCGGAGACCTTATGACAATTGCTCACATTATATTCAAATTTACATAATATAAATACATTTGTGGCTCTTTGGTTATTTTTGTCTACCTGTTTTTAGTTATGTCACAAACAAAAACACATATCTTCGGAAGGCTTATTTTCTTTTTATCAGCTGGTGCTAATTTTAGGTGTCTGAATTTTGGTTGGTAGCGAGTACAAGAGTACAAAATGTGTCTGATCTCCCTTGTACAGTTTGGCAGTTTAGACAGTATTGGTTATAGTTTCTACCAATAGATTGTATAAATAATGGGCACAGCTACTGTGATGTCACTCATTGGTTTGTGGACTGCTGTTTTGAAGCCTCAAGTTTGGCATTTTGGCTGTCACCATCTTGTTATTTTGGCTTAGGGTGAAATTCGCTTTAGAGAAACATGCAACTAAATTATGTAACCAATCAAATGTTGGTGATTTCAAAAATATTTTTGTCAGAAAAGAGTTTATATGTTGAATATAACATTATTCTGTTGCTTTGCATCTTTTCTCTTTGCAGGAATGCTTTTGTTTGCATAGCCTATTTCTGGACATTTTTCAGCTTTATTGCCCTGTTTAAAACAGTTGTTAAAAAAGTAATTAAAATATTTACATTACATATTACAGTTTTAACTGTGATAAAGAGCTTTCTCA
Organism: Plectropomus leopardus; assembly: GCF_008729295.1. NCBI lineage: Eukaryota > Metazoa > Chordata > Actinopteri > Perciformes > Serranidae > Plectropomus > Plectropomus leopardus. The sequence continues at coordinate 30,772,475 of NC_056470.1, forward strand.
TCACATCATGGTCAAAAAAATAATTATATTATAAATATTACTATATTCCAAGTTATTCAGTCCAAGTGTCTAACTCCCACGGCACATATGTGGGTGTTTTCCTGCCTAATTTTATCCAAGCAAACCCAGCCTCCATTCTCTGGCACCCATGTACAGTAATCCAGATTATCAGGCAAAATTGGGAAACAAGTACCTACCAGAGGAGGGAGTCAGGAGGATCATGATTGTCTCTGGCACACTGCACATCAGCTGCAAATGAAACAAAAGTGTTTACATCGCCTATATATGCAGTATAAACATGATATTAATGTTAAATTGCTGAAACAGGGTTTCCTGTGCATCATCCAGCAACATGCGGCCAAGTCAAGTGCTTCTCATCCTGTGGACAGAGACTTTCAAAAAAACAATAAAGGCTGTAAACTGATCAGTGCGCTCCGACCTTTTCTTCTCTCGTGGAAATTAACGCCATACATTTTTAACATAATATTTGAAGATCAGAAGCAGCCTACACTAGCCTACATCCTCATGCCTTAAACAGTCCTTAATACGATTTTAGGATTTGGAATCAATGACTACACATTAAATTATGATGTTTCCAGTTACTAATACTTGTTGTCTTGTTCTTGTTGAATAAATCAAAACGTTTGGGATTAAAGGTCGCGTGCGTAAAAACAGCCCCTCCTGCCTGCTTTTTCTTTTCTTTAAATTGTTGAAAACCCAAAATATCGCATACACGAGGGCCCTTTTATTGCATAAATCAGCCATGAGTGTTCTCTGATGCTTCACAAAATTAATTCTGCCTCCAAAACCACGGGGCATTAATGCGCAACAATCCTACAAGCGGCTGAAATCCCTCCGCACTAAAGCGTCACTGAAAACATGAAAATCACACCTGATCGAAAGCAGCAGGTGGACTTTTTTGTAACTGCGTCACAACTGCCAAAACTATCCGAATAATGCAAAACAGGTCTATATTTTGTCCTAAAATACCCTTTCGCTACTGTGTTGAGGTGCAGGTAGCGGACATACGCGAAGAGCATCTCATCTTACCTGAAACGACCTCCCAAGATAAAATGTCTAGACAAATCCACTGATGGAGACGTCTAAACGCGCACGCAACACACCGGACCTTAATAGTATTTTCCTTTTTTTTCCCAAGCGGATTTATTTTTGTGTCTGTTTATTGATTCGTGCAGCCTATTTGAAGTTGCCACGCTATCAGCAGCACGTACAGAACATATGGCCGTTTACCTGTCAACCTCACAGCCGCCTTTTCCAGCGCGTCCTTTAAAAGAGCCCAGGATAAATCCGCTGGAATATTCCACCGGAAATGACGCCCCCGTCGTCCAGATTTTTCTAGGCTGTGATGATGGCTAGTTACTCTTTAGTGCTATCGCTTCACTGGAGGTGAAGACAAAAGGAGCAAGAATGTGGACTGACAGAGATAGAGAGCTTTTTTTTTTTTTTTTTAAGAATTCATCTTTAATTTTCCATGCATACATGAGCAGAAAAAATGCAGCAAACCCCTAAATGTTTTGCAAAAAGTATCATTCTTGTTATTATTATTATATTATTATTATTATTATTATTATATTATTATTTGTTATTATTATTATTACTCTTTAGACTTATTTCTTTTGTAAAAAAAAAAAAAAAAAAATCAATTCAGCTCTATTTTTTGCTGGCATGTGACTTTTTTGCATTATATTTTGTTGTAATTTAATTTCAATATGATTTTTTTTTTTAGTTTGAACTACTACTCCTAAATAGTTAACTAAACTATTTCTTCCCAGGGTAGCTTTACTGTAGTTCAGCTTCTTCCAGTGTGAAGAAATTGATGTAGTAGTTTGAAAGTTATGCTCTCAAAGTCATGCACATATATGTGGTGCACTCTTGAAATCTTCATTAGAGTCAAGCAATGCCCCAGCTGATGATAGTTTATTGTTCTCTTCTTCAAGTCCCGAGGAGACACAGTATGTCATTTGGATTGAGACTAAACTGTCTTACTGAATGAAGAATGCTAAGACAACGCACACTACGCAGAAAAAAATATTTGATATGGATTCACTTATCGGCTCAGCAGTCACTACACATCCTGCGCCAACAAGCGAATCCCCTAAAAGTATGTTGAATAAAGTGTGTTGTCAACTGATCTGGGCCACTGACAGGTCAAACTGAGCAGAAATCCAGTGGGCATGTAAGACGGATCTTGTAGTCTTGACAGCGTCTTCCAGCAGGCTGCTCGGCATTCACGCAGGCGAAGCCTTGAGTGGCATCATATCTGCAAAATGCACAATGACAAAACAGATGAGTCTCGGCTTTCTCGTCACAAGGAGAACTGCTCAGCCAATGAAAATGGAAGTGTAATGCTAGCTCACAGTATTAACCCTTTCAAACTGGCTTGATTTCTTTCAAAAATATGGGAAGAAGGTGATGAGCAACTGATCAAAAATGGCTCCCAAAATAGCAAGAAAACAGTAAAACAAAAGAAAGAATAAAAAAGTAAACAGAAACAAACTAATAGAATTTAGGTACACCAGGACTAGGTGAGTAAAACAATACTTAAAAGTTTTCCATATAAAAACTATATATGGTATATTAAAAAAAATTGAATAAATGAAAAGGGTTCAGTCCACATGCTTAGGAGGCGCAGGGGTAGCTCCAATGATTTACCATTGTTTGGGTGCATTAATCAAAGTAAAATATAATAAGAAATTCCCAAAATTAATATTTCATGAAAAAGAGAGGCTTCTTCCATGTGGTTTGACTTGATTATTGTCTGTAGAATTGTTACAATTTATACGCCTTTGCTTTTGGCAGATTTAATATAATCTTCTCTTTGTATTGTATTCAAACTTATTTATTGCTAAGTGTGATTGTCTTTCCTTGAACTCACGATTGAAAGACGTCACCAGTCTCGTGTGCAGTGACACCGGACACCGTCATGGCTTCAATGGCCACAGGCTGGGAGCAGACCTCAGTGGGGTGAAGCATCTGCAGCTGGAGGAGGGTCTCATAGTCACCCTTCTTTGTGGGATTGTCCAAGTTGAACCAACGTGTCCTGCAACCTGCCAGACATGGAAAAACATTATACAGTTATATGGAAACCATCAACAACAGATTCAGAGATTTTAATTTGTTTTTCAGGTCGTGATGTTTGTTTTTCATAATTTTATACTCCTGTGTGGCTCACATCAGCCCAGTCTCCAGAAGAAAATGCTGGCATTGTATATTTCTGCAAACTATGAATACATTACATTTACATTTTCTAAAGAGACATAGTATATACCAATGTGAGAATAACAAGAGGAAAGTGGTTATGATTTAGTCAGTGATTGCTGTCTTTCCAACTGATTTTTAGGCACCACTTGCAGCTGTCATCATTTTTCGTCTGGGGATAGCACAAAAAGCGGTTGTTTTTTGCCTAGACATTGCTGCATTACCTGCAGGGGTTGTCTCCCCAAAACTGGGAATTTTGAGCCAAATAACAGTCTCTTCCTAACTATAACCAGAGGCTTAGAATTCAATTTTGGGCCCTAGCCACAAGTGTGTGTTGGCACCTGTGCTTTCTCTCTTGATCCATGTATGTATGTATGATCCATGGGGGAAGACATGACAGTGTACAAGTGGGGGCAGACTAAACCATTTTGTGCCTTAAGGGGAGAGAAGGGGTCTCAGAGTTTTTTCTTGAAAATAAAATAAGTTAAGTAATTCAACCAATTCACTCAGCCACTTTTAATTTAGGAGCTTTTGGAGTTTTTTCTGGCTTTTTTCTGCTGAAGTATATCAAAGTCTTGTTCGATCCACATTTGTCATTTGTTTTATTTTTTAAGGATAAATCATGAATCACAATCTGCATGAAAACTTACCCTGGCAGAAGTCTGAGGGACAGGTCAGTATCACTTGATAATCCTCACATTGTTTACTCTTCTGATTTTCATTGATGCATGCAAACCCAAAAGCAACGTCATAGCTGGAGTATAACAAAAGCAGAACAGAGAACTCGTCATGAAAGGCCGACAGTCACAGCAAACCTGCAAGTGTGAATAAAAACAGGCATACGAGAGGAAGACGTCTCCGGTCTGTTCGGCTGATATTCCACTTGTTGCCTTGGCCTCGATGCTGAGAGGGTTTCTACAGACCCGACCAGGGAAAGTTTTCAGCAGCTGAGGGATGGACTCCACATCACCCTCGCCTGTCGGGTCATCACTGTTAAACCACTGTGTCCGACACTGCTCCGACACTGAGGGGAGATTACAGATAAAGACATGTTGGCTAAAACTGGGTTTCGCAAAAAGTGTGTCTTGTAATGAACTGTGTGAAACTTATAATCAGGGACAGTACTGTACATTTTTTACGACTAACTTTTTTGGACAAGCAGAGCAGGGGATGGTTATTGTCCCCAAATTTATTTATATTTTATCTGGAGATATAGGTAGTTATTTGTTTTTGTATTTATTCAAAGACTAACAATGCAGAAAAAAGAAATCTGAAAAAAAATGTCTTGATATCTTCCAAAGAAATGGAAAGAAGGCAGTAAGCAAAAAATTAGTAAATGTACAAGAAAATTACCAGAAAATTAGCAACAAAAAAACAAAGCAAAAAATCAATCAATCAAAACAAAACAAAAATGATAAAGGAAAGGCAAAAACAGGGCAAGACTTGGAAAAAGTTTTTGAAGAATTCTAATAATTCTTTAACATAATTTTAAATATGTAATAATGACAATTATAAACTTTATTTTTTCCCTAGCCCTTTTCTTCTCCCCCATACATTCTCCCTCAATAATTTAATAAATTACTTTTTTTTTTGTTTTTCTTTTCAATTCGTGGAACATTTCCCCCCAAACAAATCTTTGTGCAATTTCATGAAACTTTTGGTAAGAAATGTCCCACAAATTGCAAAAATAACAATAATAACAACATTTGAAAATATGTTAAAGATTTTTTTTCATTTTGTGAAATATTTAGTGAAATTGCTTGCTCAAAGGTTTAAATACTTGTGAAAAGCCGTCTAAAAATAAGCACAAGGAAAGTGAAAGTGCTCCAGGTTTCAAAAGGATTAAATGCGGAAAAACAGCCAACAATTACATTCTATCCCTCACAATTACATGCGAGTACTGCAGAGATTCCACTTGCATGTCTCTGCTGGTGTCTGAAAATATTTTACTTCAAAAACTGAAACTTTCACTTCAGTAAGATCAATCCAAAGTAAAAGAAGATTCGTACCTTGACAGAACTCTTTCGGACATGTGTATCTGACTCTGTAGTCTTCACACTTCCTGCCTGTCTGATCTGCGTTCACGCACACAAACCCATGGGTGGCATCATAACTGCAACAAAGACGTCAGGAGGGTGATGAGTGGCTCATAACTCTCCGTGTTTTTGGTTTTAACAGATGTTGTCAATCACTCACTCACTTTAAAAAGGTATCAGAGGTGTTTGAGGCAGGTTCCCCAGAGACGGTCTGGACCTCGATGGCGATTGGCTGAGGGCAGATTTCTCTCGGGTAGATCTGTAGGAGGTCACTGAGGACCTCGTAGTCTCCGTTTCCTGATGGGTCATCATGATCAAACCAGCGTGTCCTGCACTCTGTAAACAATGAGGAGTCAAACATTTTAGAGCTCAATCCTGGATATTAGGCCTGGAGTTTGAATTTTTGTTGGATATTTTGTATTTTGTTGCAGTACCTGAGCAGAACTGTCCTGTGCAGGTGAACATGACCTTATAATCCTCACACTGTGTCTCTTTCTGTTCTGAGTTGAGGCACGCGAGGCCCTCTGAGGCGCTGTAACTGTAAAACGCATGCTGCCGTTTCACTACAGTAAAGTTCACTACCAAGAATAAATGTCTACAGTGGTACAAAAGTCTGAATCTAAGTAATCTACTGATTGATCAGTTTAAAAGTAGTACCTGATGTTATCAAAGAGTATGCTTATCCCCGACAAATCATCAAACCCGAGAGAGAGCTAAATGTCTGACACCTGTTCAGTCAGGTCAAAATGGGAAGAGTACCGCACCATCCCCGATCCCTTATTTGTTTTGTTTTTTTGCCTTTTTATTTAAAATAAGCATGAAAAGATGAGAAAGGGGAGCAAACAAGCAGCAAAGGGCTGCAGGTCGAACCCACAGCCACTGCAGTGAGGAGCTCTAGCGCCCCCGGCCTGGTAGCCCCGGTAGGATTGATGGATTCAGGTAAGAGGAGTGTGATTGATTAGAGTTAGGAAAAGAATATCAAATTAAGCCAATCAGAATCAAGGCTAGGCAGATTAGGGTGCGTCATTCCTTCTCTATTCAAGAAAACGCAAATGTGCAAGATTTTCAGGGGGGCATCTTCCTCCATTTTACTCAATATTTCCACCATCATATAAACAGCTATTCATTTGACACATCTTAGGTAAAGTATCAAAATATAGCCTTTAAAATCCAATTTTTCATTGATGAAAAAAAATATTTCTGAACCTTATTTAATGTTTACACCTGCTGAGTTAGTTTTGAACAGTGAAAACAACATTGCAGAGGATCCTACTAATATTAGCCAATATCTATTATCAGTTATTGGGACTGTAACAACTCACATTGTATATTAGGAGCACAGAAATGTTCATATCTGGTAGACAAATGTGGGTTTTCAACTGAAATTACTTAGAATGATAAATCTACTGTGTCTTTTGCTCACAAGAAAATAAAGAGTTCTTGACTCAGACTTTGAACCACATCATGAATTATATCATATTTTCCTGATGTTAAATTATTTGTAAAAGTGAAGTCTTTACATGCGAAAGATGTTCCTGGTGTGCTTTGACTTGATCCCAGACACTGTCTGAGCCTCCATGTCCACTGGGTCAGAGCAGATCCTCGTCTGGTGTTTCGTCCTCAAGTCACTCAAGAGCTCAGAGTCCCCGGAGCTGGAAACATCGTGTTCATCAAACCAGGCTGTCCTGCAGGCTGCGGAAGAGCAAAGTTAGCTCTCAACAATCTACATTAATTATCAGCAGATTCAGGCATGAATATTTGCAGGGCTTACTTTCCAAAGCAGTGGCAAAGAGCTGAAGATCTGGAGGAAGAAGACGTCTTTGATCAGTTATACATTTTATTTCTAAAACATTTTGCGTGTGAAATAATAAGAAATGGATTATTGTTAATCATATCACCTGATGCTAGAAGACACCAAACTGCAAAGCTCTAAAATGACGAGAAAACAAAGAAATCACTAATATGCACCGTGACGACAATGCAACTTAAATTATTTGAAAATGCACAAAATTAAATTACCTGAAAGACAAGCATGACTTTGATCTCGAGGAGAGTGAATGTTGAAAAATCCACACGTTAAATTCTTCATCAAGGTGGAAATAAAACGTCCTCACAAGGCTGGTCTCCTGTCATGAAGTGTCTGCTCTCTGGAGCTGCGAGGCATTTGTGACTCAGGTGTATCATCTGCAGGGATTTCTTTTGTTTATACGTATTTGTGCTCCTCCTACAGAGCCTGATAGCTCGTCACCATCAGAAACACACACACACACACACACAATATATATATATATATATATATATAATATATATATATATATATATATATGTATATTTTTTTTTTTTAAATATCTATAATCTTTACCTTGGTCATGCAAATAAAGAAAAATTCAAAACCAATCAAAATTTTGTAATCTCTGAAATTTGTAAAACGTGACGAGGAGTCGCAAGATGACACAGCTCTACTTTTATGGGACATGAGAGAAAAAGGTTGAGAAACATTATCTATAATTATTACATTTTTATTGTCATAAGACAATATCGACTATTAGTTGGTGAAACTAGAACTTACATAAAATAACTGACTGAATTTCCATCTATTATATTGACTTGTGAGAGATAAGCTATAAATAATAAGTGAATCGTAATATTCATCTGGATTCACCAAAACAAATATAAAACTAAAACATGTATTCAATTATGTGACATTGATTATAGTAAACCAAACATCCTCGGTATAATGTGCTGTTGTGTGGCTGTTAATGTTCTTTATTCCTGTTCTGAATGAATGCAACAAAACAAAATAAATAGAAGAGGTGAATTGTGGATTTTTATTCAAAGAAATGATGCTACTACTGGATATTAGTTTTAAAAAAAATGCATTGAGAAATGCTTAAAGAAAGTGCATCGGAAACATTTATATCTTAGCAACAAAATATCTCCTTGTCATGTGGTATGGAGCAGGTAGATCCAGGAAACTGCAAGCAACAGGAACTCAGAAAAATGCCCCTTTTCTTCAATGCTTGTGGAGAAAAAGCAAAACTGATGATCTCAGAACAAAACCAAGGCTCATAAGTGTTGTGTACTTATGGAGACAGAACAAAACACAACATCTTATAGCATGTCCTTAAAACTGCACAACTTACCTGAAGAGGGGATGAAGCCAGGTGTTGAGACAGAGCGAAGCTCAGATGATTAGGCAGGAGCTGATTGGCTGGAAAAACTCTGGAGAGGGGAGGGACTAATGAGGCTGATGAACAGGTGTGTCGATGGGAGCATATGAACAGAGGAGGACACATACATACACAGAGGAAAACTGAGGACATGGGAAACATGAGGAGTGGACACATGAGGAGTCACATGAGAGACACAAGGGGGAGACAGGGACACGGCTGTGACCATGGCACTCCATTCGTGTTTTGAATGTCTAAAAATCATGCTTTTAATATGCTACCAATTATTGTGAAATGAATATTTTAAAATTCCTTTAAAATAATGTGAAAAAATTGGTTGCAATGACATAATTTTATGAGGAATCATCTGTGATCATAATTATAGAAATGATGGTAATTAAGTATATAAGACTTTAAAAATCCCTTTTAAATAATGTAACGAAATAAGTTTTTTACTAGTATTCGACTTATAAATGTGTGATCATAATTATGGTAACAGTACTTCACATCATGTCCTTAAAAAAGTTTATCAAAAGCTTCTTTATACGGCAAGATTAATTTGCCTTTGTCATCAATGAAAGCATAATGTAAGGTAATATTTTTTTCTCATTTTTTACAACTGCACAAAGTGTATGTTTATTTATTAATGAATAAACACTGATTCTTTATTTTTGATCATGGTAGTCAATTTTCAGGGACAATTTCACACTTTTTCATGTCAGTTTTAAAAGAATATTCAGGCCCATATTAAAAGTTTTTTTTTCTTCTGCTGTTTATTCCTTCTGTGCACGAACAAAACAAATTTGTACCTAAACTTAACTTTGTAAAATACTAGAGCTGTTTTGGATACCATATTTGGAGCTTGGAAACTCATAATTACTTGTGCATATTTGAGGCTTTTATGAGCCAAAACGTGACCAGGGTGGGCAATAGTAATCAATCATATATTATATTTATATTTGCTAACCAACCACCCAAACTTGAGCCCAATATGACCTGGGGAAGAGATGGTGAAAGACGTTTGGACGTCTGGACGTTTGTGATGACTAACAGGTCGTTTCTTCATGTAAAACAGATTTGGGGTTTAAAATTCAATAAAGCTGCTTTATTTTAGGGGTTTAAGTGTAGGCATGTCATTATTGCCTCTTAGGACAAGCGGTGTATACAGAAAATTAAGACAGCGTACCATACGTACCTGTGTTATAGTCGATTAAAAATGGCTTATCCCACTGTTTTTCTAATCTTACGACACTTCTGATTCATCCCCGATGTGTTTGACCAATCTTTAGGTTCAGCAGACTGTTGTGTTAAATAAACATGTCATATCCACTGGTGAAAGTCCAGACTTAATGGTTGGAGGGCTGCAGGAACATCCCTGGGGCTCAGAAAGAAAGAGAGCAACTTGATAACTCACTTCTTGTGTGAGTTTGACAGCTATGATTAATATGAGAAAGAGCCAAAGGACAAAGGACACATAATAGAGTCTGTCCTGCATGTGCTGAAGAACCTGTCAACTAGAACGTTTATTTCAAAGGGACGTCAGTAAACTTAAATGATCTGTTGAACTTGTTGCTGTTTCCTGATACAGACTTTAGGATTGTGTCTTGTGTCATTCATTGTGGAGGTCAGAGTGTCACAGCCCAGAGTCTGCCTTTAAGCAGCAACTGCACACTGAGGACGTAAGCTCACCTGTTGAGGGGACTATTGAGTTTCTGTAGAAAACAATTGAGGCGTTGGTCAGGCTGGTAAGGCCCACTGCTCTGTTGTTAAATGTCACTGAAAGAAAAGTCTAAAATAACCAGGATTAGTGTAGATTTACTGCAATATGCATGACACTGTTACATAACACACCCACAGCAAAGAAAGTGATGAGTGTCTGACAGGAAATGTCCGCAGGGCTTCACTCTGACAGAGATTTGATATGAGGCCGTCTAATTGAGTTTTGTAAAAAAAAAAAAGAATGATTCAAATGTTGCATAAGTGTTCAAATTGCATTTATTTTCTATTATGTACTGAATATTGGTTTAATGCGATCTTGTATCTACTGTGAATTAATTTTGCTGTCTAAACAACTTGTAACTTTACATTGAGCTGCGTTAAAGAAAGGAGGTCAGAGAGATGATCTGGGTTCACTGTTTCATGTACAGATTACAGTTATGTTATAGCTCTCTATTGTTCCTTCAGTCTAGAAACACTTGAGAAGTTAGGATTGTATTTTGTTGTTCTGGCTTTCATAAATAGCTCAAATGATATTTCTTGGCAGGGAAGCTTAGCATACTGGGTCACCCCAAAAGTGGTTCCCGGTTAATGTTCCATTAAATTGTGGGCAATTTTAATACAAATTAAGAGACTGGTCAAAATCAAAACAGAGAAAAAAAAATTCTGACTTTTAGTCCCTAAAATGGGCCACGCTAAAAAAAAAAAACACTGGATCCTAAACTTCCTAGAATGCAAATAAAAGTAAAATAAAGTACGTATGGTGGTTAACGTCTTACATAACACCATGATGTGAACATGAAAACCGAGCCACCCAAAACCCACCTCTGTCCTGTCATCCTCTAATAAAACTGACTGACAGAAGATTAGTCCTCACATTTATGCACAGTAACCCCCCTGTGGCTCTGAAGGGGTCCGTCTGATCTGGTTGCATAACTGCACCCTGTTGTCAGCGACTACTTCAAGATTAAGTGTCAACAGAAGTTCATTAATTGTTTAATTCTTCTGTACATGACCTTTGCAATGTATGAACATCTGCCTGCAGAAATCTAACATCTGTACTCATTAAATCTTGGACCTTGAGTATTCATAATATACATTAGTGTATACTACAGTTGTGACATTTTACTGTGTATTCCTACAATCAGTACTATCAATAACCTACTTAAATGGGCTCAAAATGCCAAAAAATAATTTTGAAAAAACTCAACAGCAATGTGATCCGAGATTGAGGAAAAATAACATCGGCAACCAAATTCAGGGCTACATGTTTTTTTTTTATGTATAACTACGTGTGGCAGTGTAGCCAGATAATTACCAGAGAAAATCTTCACAACCTGACATGTTCCAGCAGGAATATGAGAGAAATTAACAACATCAGCAATCAAGATTACGTTTCCCTGAGATTAGCACGTAGCTACATGTAGCAGTGGACTTGCAGAAGGAAAATGACTGTAACAGAGAATAGCGGCATTTTCTGCTGTGAATAAAATCACCAAAATCTTTTACAACTGGTCATATTCCAGCGGCTATATGATCAGAAATCTGGGAAAAACAATCAATATTTGGCAACCAAAATGACATTTCCCTGATGTTGGCATGTAGCTACATGTAGCAGTGTAGGCTTCATAATGTAAACACCTACAGTAGCGTACCTGAACCAGATGACCATTTAAAAATAAACAAATAATTGAATCAGTCATGAACTGATGTCAGCTTATGTACCTCTAAAGTATAAATAAGTGTTGGAGACAAGGTATTTAGAACATTCTGTAATATGAAGATTTTGCTCACAGGGATTACTTTTATATACGTTTACCTCATTATTTGAAACTGTGACCACGTTAAGCCTAGTATGAACATCCGACATTGTAACAATATATGACAGAAAATATGCATAATAGGTCCCCTTTAACCTTTTCTCTTCCAAGTTTCGCTGGCACATTCACTATACATCATGCTTTATGAATTTATCCATTACCATTGTAGTTTAACAAATATACACAGTAGACTCTGTAAGATGAGAGCACTGAACCCACGGGACAGATTAATTTTAGAAACCTGATTTGGGCGTAACCTCTACAAGGGACCACTGGATCTTAACTTTCTTAACAGGCGGTGTAATCAGCCTCTCCTCGGGGACCGGCTAACCTTAACGTTTATCTATACAATGCATTGTATGGGAACAACGAGGTGATTTGGTGCACAGATGCTTTATCTAAAGACACAGAACAGTGATACAGACGGTAAAAAAAGAAAACTCACGAGATTACAAATAGCACATGAATTTTGTTTTTAATTAAGAAACACCAAGGGCAAGGGGAGCGTCTTTTCAACATTGGAAATGAAGCAGTCAGGTCGTCCTGACATGGACATTATTTCTTCTGGTACACTTTCATTCACGTAAGCGAGTCATCCGCTTTTTCTGCCATTCAGAAGTGAAACAAATTTTAAAATAAAAACCTCCATCATTACTAAAAGTGCACCTTTAATATTTTGCAATGGCCTAAAAAACAACCAAAAAGCAGTTTCTTGACAACTTTGCATTGGGCAGCAGTGTACAGTGTATATATGAAAATCCAGTTTAAGAGCAGATACACAAAAGGCACCCAACAAGGGGCACACACACCACCGTTCTCTGCTTCAGTGTCCTAAACCTGGACCACAGCAGTGGCTCTTTTCAATCCACACATTCATATATGAACAAACATGATGAAAACATTCTGTGCAGATAATTCATTCATTACATTTGGAGCCTAAGACTTATTTTTTCGAGTGAATAATAAGACCAGTTTTCAACTATTTGACCGGGTAGGTCCAGGTTTTACAGATCATGGGTCTTCCGTGGGGATTTGTAAAGAACCTCCCGTGGAGGGGTGCTGTATTCAAACTCAAACATGAAGGGAAAAACGAGGGGATGTGGGAGGCAATACACAATAACCAGAGAAAAGAAAATAGCAAGTTGTGATTGCTTCTAAAACAGCAGAATCAAGCCTTGAAACAAGAGCGATGAAAAAGAGAAAGAAAAAAAACATAAAATAAATAAAAATGAGGCAACTCTAAGTGAAAGGATAGTGCTCATTTTTAGGATATTAATACAAATATTTTAAGCTTACAAAAAAAGGAGAGAAAAAGCTTGTGAACCCCCAAAGTGATCGTGCCGTTGTGGTTTTGTGGTGCAGTCGACTAGGGCTCATTCATGCTCCACAATAGATACAAACACAAATGGAGTTTTCTGTCATTGATTTGCATTCATTTCATCAGTGTCTCTGCAAAGTTTCCGAAAACTTGCAGATATCGACAAAACGGAGCAGATTGTAGGGGCAGTATAGTTAAAGCAAGATAAGACAGAAGGAGACGATGTAGACATTTAAAAAATGGCAAAACACAACAAATTGCTAATACAGTAAAAAGATGTCGCAGGGTTTCCCACACATTCATTTATTTGTGCCACCACAAATTGATTTCATATTTTTGGAGCAGGACCGTTCATTAGGTGCCCTATTGCAATATATATACCGTATGGTGATTGGTAGCACCATACTCTGAGCAGAGAACGTACTCTGTGTTCATTTCACCAGAGTTTTTGCACGTTTTCTGAAAACGTACGAACACGAACGAAATGGAGCAGTACTACCACACAGTGTAGCTTAGTTTAAGATACGACCAGAAGAGTGAAACAGACCAAAATGGTAATACATTGAAAAGATTTCCTTGTCCACATGCCACAAGGTTTCCTATATTTTCATTTGTTTTAAATGGTGGCTCACCATGCCTAAAACATCTGCCGCTATGTATTGTTTTAAATTTCTGCAGCTGAACCTTTCATAAGGAGCGCTACTGCAATATATATGCTGTTTGGTCATTGACTGCACAACATTCTCGGGGTGCAGAGAGTACTCTGGGCACACATGGAGCAGCTGAACACCACACACAGTGAAAGTGAAACTTAAGCATTCATTATGCTGGGTCTACAAAGTTTGCTTTCACTCGCCTCTGCAGTAGCTGCTCCTCTACTCCATCAGTCTGATCAGCTCTGACTCGATCGGCAGATCAATTATTTATGCCGTGACTCAAACTCCTCAAACTACTGCTAAGGACAAAAAGTCATGATGAGTAACGCCTGCGCTGCGTTCACGGACCCACAAAAACATCTGATTTCCGATTGTAGAGAGGGGACACACATATGCTGAAAAATTGTTTTTTTTTTTTTTTAATTGTGTATGTATTTAATGGCTTCACAGTCCACTGCCATCTACACGCCATTGACTCGTTTGTCGTCTGAAACTTTTGACTCCACACTCTGGTGTTACCTATGACATTTGACATGTTTGCAAAGCATCTATTTTAAAGGGAGCATGAATGAGCCCTAAAGGTGAGCGAGCATGCTTAACTAGAGCTGCACTACTGGTCACAGCACCTGCAGGAGGCTTTTTGCATTCCCACATGATCAAACACTATCCCAACTGTGTCGCAGATGAATCTCCTTCTACAGAGAAAACCACAGCGCCTCCAATAGCTTACTGAATTGTCACTAAAGCTACCGAACCTGAAGATTAAGTAACATGTTGAGGCAGTTCTGGGTTGACCCTCCTGAGGATATGGATAATGACACAGGCACACACACACCTGACCTCACACTGGGGTTCAAAGCAGAGTGACCTGTTAGAAATGGAAGCGGCTGAGACATACATAAACAACAAATTTACTAGCACTCATTTTCTCATTCTCTAGAGATATCTACCTGTCTGGCAGATAGTTTTACACATAAACAATATCTTCAGCAACCACACATAAAAAATTACACCCTTCTCAGCTCTTTAAAACTGCTTTTTTTGAGATCTACTCAATCAAATAAGGCTGCAGAGGCAAGAAATCATGCCATATTTTTAGAAAATCAACCTCAAATGCCATGCATATCAACAGATGTGACACTACTGAATCTAAGTAACCAAATTACAAAAAAAAATCCTCTCTACATGTGACTGTGCTGTATCTTCATGTCTGACGTTAGCACCAAGGTTTCTTTCTTTGTCATAAAAAAGAACAAATACAGACACAGAAGAGACAACAGCGCAGTGAAAGCAAAACAAAAGAATCAGCCGAGTAAAAGCGGCAGCACATGTAACATTTGTGGTTATTAATTTGTATCGACGACCTGAGTTGTGTTCTGAAGCTGCGTGTGACCGTGACCGTGTGCGCTCCACTCCCAAAATAAAAATGACTGTAAGCATGCTCGCACAAAAAAACAAAAAAGGTTCCTCTACAGAAGTGAAGAAAGAAGGCCTAAACATCTTCAAGTATTAATACACTTAGGCCCGTAAAAAGCCCTGGACACACAGTATTAGAACCCAGAATAAACTCTAGGAAAGTTGAAGAGCAGTTATGGTTAGTTTGCATGTTTTCCCCCCACAAATATAATATATATATATTCATATGTATATAAATAAAAATTCAGTGCTGTAAAAACATCTCCAACTCCATAGGATCTGACCCATCGTAGAAGGCCTAATATGTTTTACTCTTCTCATGGCTAAAACTACTGCTGGAAGTATGTAAACTGTACTGGTTCTCCTGTGTTAATAGTCCTTCATTGAGAATACAACACTGAGGAAGAGAAGACTTGTTAATATCATTTTTTCTCTCTTTTTTTGGTTTAACTGCACACAGAGAAACATATCCTGTTGTGTCATCTTGTTTTTTTGATTTTTTTTTGGTAGCAGCAAAGCACCAAGTCTCTCTGTGTGAGTCTGCTGTGTGTGTATGACATCACTCCATAGTCTCTGCGTGTGTTTATGTGTGTGTTTGTGTAAGTGTGTGTGCGTTGCGATCTATGAAGAGCACGGCTGAACGTTGATGCCGTGGGCTGCGTGGGTTTGCAGGTCGATGGCCTGGGCGGGCTGCTGTCCCGGCCGGGCGTTCATCAGCGCCAGGTTCCTCACGCAGCCCGTCATTCCAGACAAGAACTTCCCTCCTGTCATCGCAGCCATGTTCGGGGCTCCGCCTGTCACATGAGAACACACACACACACACACACACACACACACACACACACACACACACACACACACACACACACACACACACACACTAAGCAACCAGCGAAGAAAAAAGTTCCACTTTGGACACTTGAATAAATAAAGATGGACAACATAACAGCTCCCCAAAAGGGAAGCCAAAACATCTCCATCGCCCCCTGGTGGCTGGCTGCAGTACAGGTCATAAAGCCCAACCACTTCATATGAGAGCATAGGACATGGGTCAAACTAAAAGTTTAAAGTATACATCAAATACATTTTCCTTAAGATGGTTTCCATCAATTTAGGTTGTTCTTATTACGCTCATGTTGCTCAAGTTTTAGTTTTTGATAAGCTGCATGTGCTAATCCATGTGCTCCCTATAAATAGCTTTGCTTACAGTTGGTTGGACTGTGGGAACTCTCCATGAAGGAGATCACTATTGCATAGACTTCTGCTTCAAATGACATCACCACAACAAGTTGGCCGTATCTGGGACATATTGTCTTCATTTTTGTACAAACACTGATTTGTACCCACAGAGCAGTTTTGAGGAAATATATTTATATATTTCTCTATATTTACGAAAAATGATTCATTTCACTATTGGGATTTCATCCATTCACAATCAAATAATTTGATTCCCATTCAAGTTAGCAGAGGCTAAACAAGACATTAGCTGCTTGGCTGACAAAGTCTGTTGTGCATTTGCTCTATTTATTCATTTGTTTTTCACAAATTATTAAAGGAAAGTATAAAACCTTTTCTTAACATATAGCAAGCAACATTCAAAAGGCCTATTGAACCCTTAGTGAGCAACAAAAACAACAGCAGGGAGGAGTGTGAAGCTTTGCCAAAATAGAGCCACGGTTAGAATATCTTCATTGGGAAACACTGAAACAATCCGATATTTTCACATTTGCTCATTCACATCGCATCCAGTTAGGAAGAGGTGTTTGTGACTTACACCTTTCACTACTCTGAGTAAGTTTTGGGCCTCCATACTTTAAATCCACTCACCAAGATATATACTGCCTTTGGTGTTGACCATGAGGCTTCTGCCTTTAGACTGTCCGTGTAGCGCAGCTCCTCCATCAATCTGGAGGTATCCGTCTTTTCCAGTTCTGCAAGGAAACAGAAACATAAGGAGACAAACACAACTTAATATAAGTGCTGAATATGCACCAACAAACATGAGAAATGCAGATGCAGCTGATATAGCTGGTATAGTGTATCATTAAAAATAATATAACACGCATAGCAACAAACAACCATTGGTAGGGTCAAAAGTTTGGCCTAATTAGGTGACGAAGAGAAGACAAATTATACATATTTTAAGAACCGTATCATTATGGGTGAACATTTTTCAAAGCTTGTCCAGTTTTCTTGAGTTCCAGTAATTGGTTACGGTGAAACTCATGTCTGCATATTGCTGTAAAGTCACATTTTTATTGCAGTGTAATATAGTATAAAAGTGTACATTGATTTATTGATACTTCAGGTACCTGAAGTTAACACTGAACCTGAGAAGTCTGCTTTTAGTTTCTCTGCTTCGCTTTTAGACAAACCACTCTGAAACTCAGTTCTCTTAAATCCATTAGTCAGTTCAGATCTCTGATCACCAATAACTCAGTCACAGTCTGCAGCTGTCTTAAATTATTTATTTAAATTATTTAGTTTTTCTAATCTCATTTTAAATTCTAAAAAAAAGCATTTTAACTGTAATGTTTTAACTGCTTTAAATCGCTGCGATTATTTATTACTCTTCTCGTTTTGCACTTTTACTTTTTAGTTTTGTGTGATGAATTATTCTCGATGTCATTGTCAATGATCCAATGAGACTAAAAGGGACTGAATTGAATGATTATCTGTTATTTGGATTTCATCCGCTTTTATTGTCAAATAGTGTTTTAGATATTTAACTTATACATATTTAACTATATTCTGTGCCTGTTTATCTTAATGTTTGTCTTAACCATTACTATTATTTTAGGATGCCTTTTAGCATCAGACTAGCTCCCCAGCTAACTCAGCACAGTGTGGGTTTCTTGTACTCCTGCATCCTGATTGTCTGACATCTTCCCTGATTTTTTACCGACCAAAACACAATTACTGTAAATTAAGTTACCAATAGTATGTTGGATTTCTGGTTCATTTGCAGTTTCTGGGTTAAATCAGACACACCTGTTGTTAAGACTTTAGTGTGTGCAAGAACTTTTTGTTGAAAATGGCACTCATTTACTTAGAAACTAACCTATGTTGTCCCATCGAGTATACTGTATATTTAATATGCAATCATACCTGACTGCTGTGACCTTATGCCATCTCCCATCATTGATGGACCGCCGGGACAAGATCTCTGCCTCTCCGCTGCCCAGCTGGTAACTGGACATCATACAAATGATCAGCGTTACTTTAACATTATTATGACCTCAAAATAACATCACTCATCCTGATGTCGACAGAACTACAGAGTTACAGGGCTGAATCACCTGAAAACAAGGTGTCCATTCTGCAGCCCGAGGCTGATGAAGTCTTTGCCTTTGCCGTGTTCTCCAAGTTCCTAGAAATAAATGTGTTTAGTCAGCAGAGGAAGAGGAGTCTGTGTGATTTAATTCTGTGAACCACTGAACGGCTGCCCTGCAGTAATTTTCCACACCGACTGCTATAATACCGAACATGAGGCAATGCAGACAGATCGTCGAAGTGTGACATAAAACCTTTGATGCAAAATAACATTAACAATGTACGCCGTCATGCACAAACACAGATACAAAATGATGTAGCATTCCAGAAGTTATCTTGTAATGTAAAGCACATGATATGAAACATGCAAACATGAATACAAGTGTGTCTTTGTGTTTGAGTGGATACCTTTTTACTAGCATGCACCTTTCGCAAATTGCGTGCGCCAGTGGTCTCCTGAGGAAAATGGAGTTAGAGAAGCAACATGCATTTATTTAGTGGTGTGAGAGAGAGCCGGGCTGGCAGCCAACATGCTCAACAATGTCACAGCCTCAGTGGCACAGGAATGACTGAGACAGTGAACACTGAGATGAGAGAAGATGCAGCATTGTGCAAGTGATGAATTACTGCTGACATGTAAGTAAAAAAAATCACTGAATGACATGAGAACATTAATGAGCATCACTTCTGTACAGATGAGGTAATGATGATGATTAGGAGTGCTGAAGTGCAGCAGCAACGTTAGGATGAGGATGAAAAGAGGGGTGGAGGGGATGTGAGTATCAGGCTGAAGATTTGAATTAAACTGTAGCTCAGTCCTTTGAGTAAATATCAAGTCAGGAGCAGGACTTACTACTCCCTGCCACAAAATCAGGCCGTCAGGGGAGCTTGTGTTGATCTCCAGTTCGATGGTCTCTGGTGAGTCATGGGCACTAAAGCAGAAAAAAATATCAACAATTTTACCCCTGATGTTCTGCTGTTGACTTCTAATAATGCGCCATCTGTGACGGTAAAACAGTGTTACCTTCTTGGAAAAATGGATTTAGGAAGGGCAATGTATCCGTCATCGTGGAAATGAGCTGCGTACTGATAGGGTGAATCTAGAAAAACACAGTGAATACACATAAAAATCATGCAAGAATTACAGCAAGGTTGCTGTGAACTCATATTCATACTGTTATGGTGCCCTCCAGTGGTGGAAGCATGGAAGAAACCCTGGTAAACAGGCTTGGTTAGATACAGCAGATAAAGACAAAGAGGTCTTCTTTCACTGAAAACATACAGCAGGAGTTTTTTATTTGTTGGTGGCGTTTAAAGCAATTTTTAGAGGAAGAAATCACACATTCTGGCTTACCAATGAAAAGCTGAATTTACAAAATGGCTGGGCAACATGTCAATGTTATATAAATATTGTGATATGAGACAAGATATCATCTTTTTGATATCTTAACATCCCAAGTGTTGTCTTTTTTCTGGTTTTAAAGGCTGCATTACACTAAAGTGAATTTTCTCAATTTAACAGACTTCCTTGGCTGTTTCATTAATCGCTTTTACCCACTAACTCAAAATATCCACATTACTGATGATCACTTATCAAAAACCAAAGTCAACCCTACAATGTAGTTACAATATCAGAATCAGAAATACTATTGATCTGTGGGGCGAAATTGCGATACATTTCAGTCGCTCTGATGTGTTCAACACTTGTATAAAACATATAAAAAAATTAAAATCTGTTTTCACATCAAATGACATCTATTTATCAAGGTATTTGATAAAAAAATATAATGATATTTGATTTTCTCCATATTGCCCAACCCTAATTCAATCAACATAACAAACCCATGCTCAGGTCTGTTGTGTGGGATTTAGTGACATCTTGTGGTGAGTTTACAGATTACAACCAGCTGAAACTTATGTGAGCCAAGTGAGTAGAAAAACAGTGGCCAACGCAAAGACATGAACGGCCTTATCTAGAGCCAGTGTTTGATTTGTCTGTTCTGGGCTACCGTAGAAAAACATGGTGGTCAGCGGAAAAGGACCGGCTCTATATGGAGATCTAAACGAGTCATTTTAAGGTATCAAAAACACAACAATTCTTATTCTCATGTGATCCTAAACTAACAAAAACACAGTTATTAATATTATTTAACTTTTTTTTGCTGATATGTCCCCTAAATCCTACACACTGGACCTTTAAATACACTTTGCCGCTACAGCGTGATTTGGTCTTTAAACGTTATCAAACTTAGCCCGTAACAACAAAACCGCTAATAGAAATGAGAAATTGGGTGTGTTTTATTGCTTAGAATTTCAACTTTTCATTGGTAAGAGGAAGATAATGTTATTTTTGCTCTCAAAAGCTTCATAATCTCACTTTATGTGCCCTAAATCCATATGCAAATATTTTTTTCAAAAACCAAAAAATGAACCAAAATCTTAGGTGCGACCAAACCAGGCTCCATGATGCAAACTCAAGACGGTCCTCTCCAACACATGAACAAGTTACTTGCCATTCCTCACACGCTGCTCCATCTCTGACCTTTCCCAGAGATCAAACTGAACTCACCATGGGTCCATGCACAAATACCACGTGAAGTACAGAACACATTCGAAATACATCTCATGTCACCCAAACACCATCACACTGCTTTCAACAGACATGTTTGAGTTGTTAGTAACAGCGTAAATGTGTTGAGCAGCTTGAATGTTCTGATTTAAAAGGGCTTCAGCAAGAAAAACAAGTATTTGTGTGTATTTTCTTGTTGTGCAGACAGGCATTCCTGACGTAGACGGAGATTTTATGTTGTGAGTAGCCATCTTACAGGTATTGACATGATGAGAGAGAAAAAGAAAAAAACAAGGGGAATTCCACATTTCTGTCTGGGTCCAAAAACAAATCAGCTGATGTACCGTCCCTCTACCTTTTTAGGAAAGATGCAGAATTCCCCTCTCCCAACTTTCCAATGGGGATCAGAGCCTCAGTTTCCAGTTGAGTACAGACGCATGTTTGGTATGTGCGAACATGTGTTAGGCGATAGACGGTTCGGGTTGAGCTTTAAAGGGACGCGGGGCCCCTCGAGCTCAGATGGGCCCCTGTTAGTCACAGTCGTGTCAGGCAGACTGAGTATTGAGATACTGTACCATTCGCCTCGCTACTTTCCAAATTCCGCAGGGCCTCGGGGGAGCTGAAGAACTGGCCTGTGTGTGCAAGATGTAGCCATGAGAGTGCAGGGGTGAAACATACGTAATCACTTGGGGTTAACCCTCCCAGCATGCAGTGCAGTGCTGGGGGTGAAGTGTCTGATGTTAGAAGGGTCTCATACTGTGGAGAATGTGAGTCATATGGACTCATTTGGCTCGAGTCTTTGATGAAGAATATCTTTGTCTATAGGGTGCAGGTGGTGCTGTAAATGAAACAACACAACTAAACCATGTTTTCCACACCTGTTCTGCTATTTCAGGCTTTGATTGTGAGATAATATTTGTTGAACATGTTATATAGGAAGCTCTTCACTACCTGTTTGCCTCTTTACTTACATTACTCGGTCTTTTTAAGCTGGTCTTTAACTAGTGCAAAATACAGGGGATAACTTGTAAAGAAAAACTAGCTGTTGGTCCCACATCACCCCAATTCTACTCAATGTGCCAGAAAAATGTCAGCATTGTACTTTTCTGCAAACCACAGATACATTAGAAAGTATAGTTAAAAACTGTAGTTAACTTCTGGTTAGGTTATGGTTAGGAAAAGATCAATTTAACGCTTTAAAAAACCTGGTTTTGGATGCACAATTCCAGCTTAAGAAGATGTCTGTCTTGGTGAAAAACAACCACAATTTTGCCACTAAATGCAAAGATGTCTTGGTGAGAAACAATGTGTTTTTGTGGCACTATCCAGGCTGGAAAAACAGCAACCGGATCCTAAGAAACACCCACGTTTGGTGGCTAAAAAAAGGTGCTGGAATGACAGCGATGTCTCGTTAGAAAACAACTAAGTTTACCAATGTACTATGCCACTTTAGAAATGCTGATATGATACATACAAATGTTGCATATTCGTGGTTTGCAGAAATGCACAATGCCAACATTTTCTTCTGCTGACTGAGCTGCCAATTCCTGCCTCCCTTTATTGGCTTCCAGTGAAGCATAGACTTCAAAATGTTACTTACAAAGCCTCACGTGGCCTGGCTCCTGCATTTACAGCAGTCGTTAAAGAACCTGTTCTAGCTGTCGGCTACTCCGATCATCTGGTCAAGACCTTGTGTTTGTTTTCTGTTCCTATTTTAAATCCAGAGCTGCTTTTGTGGTTGTAGCTCTTAAACTTAGAAACAGTCTTCCTCTCTTCATCAGAGCTGCCGAATCTGTGGCTGGTTTTCATTGGCTGCTGAAAACTTATTTGTACTGCTTAGCCTTTTTATTGATACTCTGTTTGTGATGAATACTGTCTATGTATCATGCATGTGTATGCATATATACTTGGAATTGTTTGTGTGTGTTTTAACCTTTAAATTGCTACATAAATAAAAGTAACGTTGCAATTATGATCTGTACTTACTTTCTTCACAGTAGAGGCCTGAGTGTCCAGGCAAACACACACACTGGCCGTCGACACAGCTGCCACCGTTCTGGCACTGAAGGTCGCTCTGGCACACGTCTTTCACCACCTCGCAACGCTCACCTGAAGGTCAGGGATGAAAGGTCGATGGTCAAGTTCACGTCAAAGGCGAGTTCAGAGGTGATACATAGAAAATGCTCATTGTTTCTTGGGTTTTACTAACTCTAACTACCCAGATATTTTTCAAGGAGCAGATCTGTTTGACTTGATTTCTAACCAGATTTTATGCTCTTGTCCACCCACATTAGTTGTATTTACGAGCCAATAAGCACAGTTTAGAGCTAAGGAGGACGCTTCTCCACAAGGCACAGCTGAGTAAATCCGCCAGTTATCAAAAGTGAAGTGAAAATGAAAACCCAAATGCAGTGCAGATTTTGCACCAGAATCCAAGACTTAACTCTTTGAAATAATAATGAAACATGTAGAATGATTATAGTTGCAAATGTTTCGAGGCTCTGATACATGCTTTGTCTTTTTTTCAGTGTTTATAGGACTTTAAGTACAAGCACTAACCTTCAAATCCATCCTTACAGAGGCACTGATACTCATATTCAACATTGGACATGCAGTCACCACCGTTGAGGCAGGGCCGGCGGTCACAGGGGCTGTTGTCCACGCATTTGCGGATAGATCTGCTGTCTGTGAAGCTGTAGGACAAATCCACCTTCTTGTTGTTGATGGAGACCTGAGCGGACAGTGCAGACACATTTTAGCAACCGCATATAGAAAAATATTTATTAACTTTTGTTTTATTTCCTTCTGTAGCGCAGAGAGATCTCACCTCTCCAATACAGCCCTCAAACAGCTCGCTGATGTTGGCCGGTTTAGGCAGGATGTCCATGTGTGGGACTCCACCCAGGTACATGGGGGTGTGGATATTGAGGCCCTGGGCTTTACCCGGTGACGTCTTCCTCTCCACGGGGCCTTGATCCACCCTGAGGTGCCCGGCCCGTTTGTTTCGCTCCGCAACTACTCTGTGCCACTGGCCAAGAGAGACCGGCTCTGGACTGAGGAGGATTGCCTGCCCTGAAAATTACGACAGATTTTACTGTCTCTGTATATTTCTCTCTAAAAAAATCTTCAATGTTAAAGCTGTAGTTGGTAACTTTCATAAAAATAAGTTTTTGTCATATTTGCTGAAACTTTCCCTGACATTTACAGCAAAGATGTCAAAAGGTTATTATTTTAAGAAGTTACAAACTTACCAATAATGCACAAACATAAAAACGTAAAACTAATACAACAGGTTTGATATTTTACCTGTGCCCAGCTCGTATCTGAACTCCACGTGTCCGTCCACCATGGAGATGGCCACAAAGTCCTCCACCTTCATTTTCTTCCCTCCGCAGAAGAACATCAGGCCGTCTCTTTCCAGCGGCTTGAACTCCAGCTCAACGCGCAGGTCGTCGTGGATGTTGGTCAGGGGAGGGTAGGCTATGAATGACTCCTCGCCGTCGAACAGTGGAGTGCTCACCAGTTCCCCTGGTGGAAGTGAAGCAGGAGGAAAATGCATTATCGTTTAGAGTTTCTTGAGGGATATTTTGAAGGAAAAATATCAAAACTCACATTGTTTATCACCCTAAAAGTACTTTGAACATGTTTTTATAGGAGATGAGAGTAATTCAATGTCTTACCATCCATGCATTTGTTTCCAAATTTGCCAAGATGGCAGCGGCAGTCGTAGCCCAGGCCATTAGGGCGGTTGATGCAAGTGGCGTCCGGTCCGCAGGCCTCTGTGGTAGTTTAGGGCAAAAACAGACACATTAAATACTTTTTCTTCTTTTTTTTAAACCATTTTTTATTTACTAGGCTTCAAAAGTGGATAGAAACATCCACACACCTGAGTGGCAGTGCAGGGATGAGTGGTGCTGGCAGTTGCTGCCTGTGAATCCTCTGGGGCAGCTGCACTTGTACAAGCTGGCGTCTGAGTCCTCACACCTCCCTCCGTTCTGAATGAAGACACGAAAGATATGAACTGGACTTTATGGAAGTAAACAGATGAAATACTACAAATACATCAAGTGGATGGATGTAACCGACCTGGCATGGGTGGTCTTTGCAGGTGGGGCAGTTTGTGACACCAGTAGAACTGCGGTCCAGGTCTTTAAAGATGACCTCCTCACCTTGAATGACGAGCTGGCGGATACAGCCTGGAGAGTGGAAATACCAAATAAATCTTCAAGCCAAGAGGACTTTTTCTACATCAAATGTTTCCTGTCATTGTTCCAAGGAGAGCGATATCTTACCAACAAAACCAGTCTTAATGCCAGCAGTTTTGGCGAGCACTGTGTAGTTGGGGTAACCACCTACATGCAGCTCTTCATTCAGATCCAGGCCCTGGAATTTGCCCTGAGGACAGGAAATGTGCATTTATGGGACATAAATACTGACATAAATAAATCAAATGCACATATGTGTCAGTGGGAGTTGCATTCATGCTGACAGAAGTACCTGTGAGCTGCCGTTGATGGGCTCCCCTCCGTCTACAATGATGTAGCCCAGTGTGTGGTTGCGATAAAGCTCAACTGTGTGAAACTCTCCCAGTTTGACAGGGTTGGGGTCGCGGATTGTGGCCATGCCGGAGCCCACGTCAAACCTGAGACAACGTAACAGATTTTGTCTCGCTAAACCTTTCTTTATTTGAGCATGTTGACATATATACATATGTATGAAAACATATATCTACATGCAATTAGATCGCACTATGCTTTGTTTTTGTTTTCTTTAAACAAGCAGATGGGTGACAAAATTACAGATTAAAACTTAAATAAATGAAGGAATGAACGCAACATAATGAACGCAGATGCTTTCACATGAGTGCACTGCAAGGGACATTTACATAATTCACATCCAAGTATGCTCTGTGGCATATATAACTAAAAGAAGGGGTTCTTAAGATATTGTGTTAATGGGAATGAATGGATGCAACATCACAGTGACCTTGAACTTTGACCTGGGACAGACGTACAGACGGACAACCTGAAAATATAATGCCTTCATATTTGCCAATTATCAGCATGAAGGCATAAAAATGCTGAGCAGGTCCAACTGAATCTGATTTTTTTTTTTCTTCAAATGAAATTTTGGCCTGATGTGTTAGACAGCGCTCTTCACCACCATCGTCAAAACACCAAAAGACGCAGTACTTTTGGAAGAAGTGTGTTCCATCCCTTCAGTGGTACCAGAGACTTATATGTTATTTATATAATAACAGAAATGACTAAAAATACAAGTTGAAAAAGTACAAACTGACCTGAACTCTAAGCGGCCGCCAACAAGTCCCAGAGAGATGAAGTCAGCTCCTGTGGTCCTTCTCTGTCCGTTGTAGAGGATCATACCTACACCAAAAAAACACGGTGAGTGAGCAGGAGTTAAAAAATAATCTCAAATGCATTATATCCATCTTAACAAATCCATAAATCTAATTTTTATTCAAACAAGTTGAGTCTTACAGTTCTTTTAAAGGATTTTCTTGAGTCAACGGTGGAACAATTTCTCTTCTATGACTTTTTTCTCTCTCAAGGAAATCAAGACTTTGGATTAATTATGGACTTGTTTGGATGGACATTGATTGCAGTGAAGTCATTCATACACAAGGTAAACTCTGGTACAGCTGGATGGTAAAGCAGCATGCTATGGTGAGGCAAGTTTAAAGCCAACCAAAGCCGAGTTATGACCTGCTGTTCTATCAGGGCATTACTGAGCTGCCAAATGCAACCAGTAACACCATACTACTGGTTCTCATCTTTCTGTCTCCACATGCTGGAAACACATGCTTTAAATGAGCCACAGAGGCTCTCAGGAAAATGGGAACATGCCCTCTTTACACGTCTGCCTATATGAATCATCTCTGACAGTGAAAATGAGCGAGTAGATTGCATAAATGTGCAAAACAAAGTTTACATGTAATGTCAACGTTTGTGTCACACATTTATACATTTAAAGACCGGAGTTTGCTCAAATAGCTTTTGCAATATATCTGAAGCTTGTTTGCTGCAGTTTGTTACCTGATGCTTGGGAAATCCAAACAGTCACTGATAAGCTGCCAATCAGTATAAAGAATAACAGCCGAATCAGCCCAGTCGCCAGAAGAAAATGTTGGCATCGTACGTTTTTGCAAACCACAAATGCATTGCACTTTCAAGTTTTTTACGTATCATATGAACATTTCTAATGTGAAGTAATACTGTATGTGAGCTGACTTTATCATCAGGATTGCTTGATGCCTGCCAAGCTGCAGATCACTGTTCTAGACCAAGAGACAACGAAACCTGTTGTGTTTTAGAGACCTACCACTATTATTCCAGACGCTTTTAAGGCACCGAACACTGGCGATTCTTGGCTCCCCTGTTTTATTAGCGTGATGAAAACCAGATGTTTTTTTACAGAGACATTGCTGTGTTTTGTGTGGCATTGAGCCCCCATAAGAAGGTATTTCAAGCCAAAACATAATTTTCCTAAACAAACCCAAACATTTTTTGTGCCTACACGGTAACCTCTGCGTTGCTAAAATGTAACATTTCAATGTATCTGCCACATAATAACAAATGCAATGTATCTGTGGTTTGCAGAAACAAAATATGTCAATATTTTTTTCTTGCATTGGAGTTGATTTTCCAAACATTTTTATTTTAATGTCATTTAATTTTGCTGTCATGCCCACACACATCCGGCACTAACTGCGAGCAGGTTAAAAGAAACCATATTTTAGGCAAAAGCAATTTGACTTACTGTGACTCTCACTATTTTCAGAGCTGTGATGTTTAAATAAAAGAACACCTACAGAAACGTGGGTAGCATTTCATCGAGACACACACGCCGTATATACAGTGTAGAAGCTGATGAAGTAGACTTGAATGTAAAAGTAGATTTGTAACCAAGCGTTTCTTAAGCTGGTGTGGCTTTGTGATCAAGACCGAAAAAGCCTGAATGAAAACATATTCCATGCACCATCTTGCGTCTCTTTCACAGCCTCTAAATCAGCTCAGAGCTGGATGCATTATGTGAAAGAATGATGGAGCCAAAAAGCAAAACTGCCAACGTCAGTCTGGAGCTCCTGTGCTTCTCTGAGAGCTGAGACTCACCAGCGTACAATATGAGACCTTCCCACCACGGTGGTGAGAGGAAGAGGTGAGGGAGAGAGGGACAGAAGACGTTATACATGAGGAAATATGACAAACATGGTACACAAAGAGCAGAAAACACTGAAAAACTGCAAGATTCAACGAGAAAAAATGAGCAAACTATACAATTTAACTAACGTAAGGCTGCACTTTCTTACCATCGACATTATCAGGTCTGAAGTTGATTTTAATGCTGAAAGCCTTGTAGGCATTTTTGATGGTGGGCAGGGTGAGGTAGGACAAGGGTTCTTGGGCAAAGTATGGCATCACTCGCTCTGAAAGAAGCGCACAATCTCATCGTTAGATGCAGACAACAGTGCAGTTCATCAGAAGTTTTATTTGATCAATATTCCTTCATACTCTGCTCTGCAGACTAACCGTGAACTTCAAGTGTAGTAAAGGCTTCCACTTTTCCCTGTTTGTTAGAGGCGGTGCAGACGTATGTCCCAGAATCGTCATGAGAGACGCGAGGAACCGTCAGCACGTTGAGCTCCTGGAAACACTTTGGAGGAAGCTCTCCGTCCACCTAGAGACAGAAAAAAAGACGAAAGGACACAGTCAGTACAGAGTTCCTACAGCTCCTCTTTTTAAAGGCCACTCAGAATGAGATACATGACTAAATCTACAATTATGAAAATTGAAGAAAAATAATAACATGAACTAATACCATCGACATTGGTTTATGGACAATTTTGCCCAAATGTTGTAACATAAAATGTGAAAGGTATAGGAGTTTTTTTATGGCAGTTTTGTCTTTTTCACTCTGTATTTTGGATTCCATTGTTTGAAAAACATATTGTATAAAATACACCAAATACACCAAATTTTTACAATGACAGCTAGCTAACGGACGATGGAGCCTCCTTTCTGAGCATCAGCCGGAAACAAAACACACGTTGGATGGTTCTGTTATCCTGATGTAACGTTAATGCCAGAGGCATTCAGTAATTTAAAAAAACAAATAGATGTTACCAATTATTTTGTGATGTTACAACAAAATGTCAGAAAAAAATCATAAAAACCTTTCTCCCCATGTTGTGACTTTTTACGACTTTTAAAAGTTTGAGTCAAAACACTTTAATATCAATTACAGTCTTATTTTTAGATGAATGAATTCAGCGTATTTTAAGACTTTTTAAGGATCTGTGGGAACTCTGCAGTATTATAAAAATAAACATTAGCACTAACAAAATGTTAAATTAATTGGCAAGCATTTAGACTACAGACAGCATAGAGGTCGTTGAATTACAAAAATATCTTGTTCACCTTGGACCACTTGATCTCAGGTACTGGGTATCCTGAAGCCACACAGGGCAGAACCGCATCAGAGCCGACTGTCACCTCTTTAGTTTCAGGCAGCGCAGCAATTTGAGGAAGAGCTGAGCAAACACAAAAAATGTTTTTAAATAAGGAAGGTGCCAGTTTGCCTGCTGACAGACTGACAGGCATGAGTGTGTGTGCAGGTGCATGTAAAACAATGTGTTGCACTCACACTGGACGTTCAGGACCACCTGGGACTGCACTGAGCCCACGTCGTTGGTGGCTGTGCAGCGGTACTGCCCGGCATCGGCCTCCGTCACCTGATCGATCCTCAGCATGCCGCCCTTCACCATGATGTGAGCGGGCAGAGACCCGCCCACTTTACTCCACCTCACCGTGGGCTCTGGGTCGCCAACAGCCTGGCACTCAAACTCCACAGAGTTCCCGATCATCACGGTCTGCACTGAGGTGCGCACGTTGATCATCACCTTCGGCAGGGCTGCGGAGGAGAAAAGGAAAGCAACATGTTATATTTGTTATTATTATGTTTATTATCATATATTAGTATAGTTGCAGTGACTTTAACAGACCTTGGATTGTCAGTCTGGCCGTGTCCTGAGCCTGACCGTACACGCTGCTGGCTCTGCAGATATAAACGCCTTCATTGCTCTGCTCCAGGTTCTCAATCCTACAGAGAGACATTAAATCACACACATCAACACAAGCTGCGGTTTCATTTCTATTTTACACATTACACAGTATTTAAGCGCCCCTGTCAGTGGATTTAAATGTTTTATCCCATTAACGAATAACTCCTGAGGCCCTAATCAAATGCACTATTGTTTTTTTGTTTTTTGGTGCTGGAACTCCTCTATTGGATTATCACGGGTTTGATGTAGTGAATGTTTTGGGATCCTTTGTCTTGTTTGTTTGTTTTGTTTTGATTTTATGTTTTTGTTTTAAATTTGCTTTGTTTTTTGGATGTTATATTTGTTTGGGCCTCCTCCCAAAAGCTTAAGGTAGCTTATTCAGGGTGTTTCATTCACATGTTGCTTCTGTTGTATTTGTGGTTGTATTTTATTCTGTATCATTATTTCTTTGATGTTTTGAATAAATTAATGATGATGATGAACTCTTGTGATTTTATACATTTTTCTAATTGTCAACACTTCACATGAAAAGACCAAAACCAGCAATAAATTCATCTCGCTAACAAATCTCTGCAGCCAGAGCCAAATATAGCTTATTCCTCTGTACCACTGAACTCAGTTGTTATCCATAAAGTATTAAAAGCACATGAGCCACGCTGTTGCACATGTTCTTTACTGAGATGAACTTGAACACTGCAATTTATTTTGAGTCAATCTCTACTGTACATCGCCCTGCTTTAAATACTGACCAGATCACCAAATACTTGGCTAAACTTAGTCCCAAACGGAGTGGATCAGCTTAGTTTACAATACATTTACACGGTGGAGAGTATAACAGGTTAACTAACAACACGAATATTTTCAATGAAAAATAGAAAAAATGGTTACCCCATGCTCTCATACATACAAAGTATGTATGAGAGCATGTATGTGCATGTGTATATCATTATAAGTGTAGATTTTGTTATGTATCTTAGAAAGATCCTCCCCTAGTTTTTTTTCTTCTGTTTTTAAAATGTATTTTAGGTGCGTTTTGTGTGCGACTCACGCATATGTATCACTTTGGTTTCTGTGTTCTTTAAAAGACAAACAAATAAAAAGTAAATAACAAAAAAGACAGAAAGAAAAAGTTCCAAACAAATGCAAAATTTACTTTTGTTAAAGTGATGTTTACTAAAAATGTCAAGTGCCCTTTTTGCAGATTATTAAGCCTATAAAAAAAATAATGTACATGTTTGTGACTCTTTTTTTTAGAATATTTACATCTTTAGAGGGAACCATCAGGCTTGGTTCTGGGGATGTTGTATCTTTCAAATTATGTATAAATTGTGCTAAATTTTAAAATAGACTCAGCTGTAAATATAAGTTGTTCATGGGTGAAACCTGTAAAACTGGCACTGTGGTCCTATAGCATCATAAATGTTGATATGTTGACAGTTGTTTACAACAAACAGGCGACAATATGCGTGCACGAGTCACCTGAGCACTCCGTCTTTGACGTGGTGGTTCGGCGGCAGGGCTCCTCCCTCCTTCAGCCACTCAATTTTGGTTTCTACTCCGCCTGCTGCTGAACAGGTGAACTCCACAGCACTGCCCTGGGCCTTCACTTCAACCTGAGGGGACACACGCACTGCCAAGGGGGCTACAGAGGGGAGGAATGGAGGCATAATTTAGGTCTTGTGTTGGTATAGGAACGTCACTATTTCACAAATGCACAAATCTTTGGATCAACATTCGCTAACTATGTACACCTTAAAGAGGTAAGAAGTATTTTTGAGCAGGTGCAGAACACAACAGTCGAGCTTTTCATTATTTTTATCATAATAAATCAAACTTACATCTGACTGTGACTTTAGCGATCACTTCGCTGTTGGCCACTTTGTTGGTCGCCACGCACTTGTAGCTCCCAGCATCCTCAGGGGTAGCCAGGTTGATCTGAAGGTCCCCTCCGTTAACCTGGGCCCTCGGCGGCAGGCTTCCATCCAGCTTGGTCCAAGCGTAGGTGAGAGGAGGAGTACCGTGGGCCAGGCACTGCAACCTGATCACCTCCCCGACCCGCACAGCCACGTCGTCGGGCACAGAGGTGGCATAAGGAGGAGCTGGAGAGGAGAAAAAAAGTTTACTTAGTTTACTGTTTTTTCAAGAGATAGTTTGTTATTTTATTGACACAAACAAAACATTTGGGTCCAGACAATATACAAAAAAAAAATCACATACAATAAAATGACTATTGATAAAAAAATATTCATAAATATACACTGTGAAATAACATTATTGTAACCACTGTACAGGAGTAGTATAGTTGTTCGAGGAGAACAAAATGAGTGCATTAAAATAAAATGTAAACAAAGAAATCCACAGCACTCACTCTCTACATCGAGCATGATGGTGACCTCAGTGGTGCCCATGCTGTTGGTGGCGGTGCAGATGTATTCTCCAGAGTCCTGGCGACCCACAGTGGGAAGCACCAGGCTGTTGTTCACCACCTTGTGTCTCCAAGGCAGAGGAGAGCGCAGCTTGGACCAGGTGATCGTCGGGGACGGAAAACCTATTCGAAGAGCAAAACACAAACTAAATGTTCAGCTAATCTAAAAATGCAAATATTTTTTTTCCTTGTGGCATTCACACAATAAAAAAAAAAGACATTAGTACGGGTGTCTTTATTTAGCCATTTTATTGTTTTTGTGTTTTTTATTAAAATGTATTTATTTATTGATTGATTTATTTGACATTTTGTGTCCTTCATCTTGCATTTTTTGTTCAATTACTTTAACTTTATCTTAACTCTTTTGTTTTGGTAGGACTGTTTTGCTTTGCTTGTCAAAGCACTTTGTAAACTCTGTTTTTAAAGTAAAAATTATTAAAGTTATTAATTGATTTTATTTTGGGTCCTTAAAACATTTTTTAATAAAAATATGTGGGAACTCCAACAGTGAAACAACATAAGTGCTTAAAAAATGAGACTTTAGGCCATCATTACCGTGGGCCTCACAGCGCAGAGTTGCAGTCTGTCCTTCCACCACGACCATCAGCGGCTCAGGGACAGAGGCCCTGGGTGGTGTGGGCACCTGGGGGCCTCCATCAACGTGGACCTCCACCTTGGTCTCAGTGGAGCCCTCGTTGTTGCGAGCTGTGCATACGTACGTGCCGCTGTCTTCTGGACGTGCCACCAGGATCTGCACAAGAGGAAAAATGAATATTTCTTACCATAAACATGCACACAAATTTAGATGAAAACAAAGCTGATTTTAGTCTTTGAAGCTGAGTCTTTCAATAGCAGCACAGAACAGCTGTAAAACTAATGCTGGCTTTATACTAATTTATGTTTCCAGTGATTTTTTTGACGCAGACATATTACCAATATTTGAATAAAATCAGAAATCTCAGAAATTATCTTGTTGTAGTCCTGCAAATAGTAACCCTGCCCCCAGCCTTTGCAAAATCTTGAATGTGACGAAAGACTTTGTTTTTAGATGTGAGAGGGCGTCTGATTTTAGTCTTTTAAAAAGTCTTTTAAACCCTTTTAGAATATGCTACACATTAAACTGTGCTAGATGTTGATCAGATGTACCTGCATGACTGCATTAGACTCCATGGGCACCGGGCTGCTCAGCATGGTCTTGCGGTTGCTGTCCAGCCTGTGCCATGACACTGAGGGGCGGGGCTCTCCTGACGCCTGGCATTCCAGGTTAATGGGTTCACCCACCCTGACACGCAGGGGTCCGACAGGGGTGACGGTGGCCACAGGAGACTCTGAGGGCACACACACAAAAATACTGATAAACTCTGTGTCTGATCAGCCACTAGAGGGAAGCCTTCACTCAGAGTGTGATGACTGAGCTGTGAAAAATCATTCTGTAACTCAGTGAATGTGTGAACGTGCTGATATTTGAGCAGCTCACCTTTGACAATCAAAGACACGATGGTGTGGGTGATGCCGAACGGGTTGCTCGCCACACAGCGGTAGGCACCGTGGTTCATGGGGCGAGCGCTGGAGATGGTAATGACGGAACCGTCAGGGCCGACTTTAACATTATCTGCAGAAAA
Organism: Plectropomus leopardus; assembly: GCF_008729295.1. NCBI lineage: Eukaryota > Metazoa > Chordata > Actinopteri > Perciformes > Serranidae > Plectropomus > Plectropomus leopardus. The sequence continues at coordinate 30,806,794 of NC_056470.1, forward strand.
GAAGATCAAATAAACATCAGATGGACTGTAGATGCTGTAATTTAAAGGCACAGTGCAATAGGAATGAGAACTGATATCATGTTATTGATACCAATGCCATTAAAGATTTTGCTTATCAATCTGATTCATTATCGATTCCCGATCAATTTTCTGTGTGGAGAAAAGTAAGCCCACAAACATTTTCAGCGCCAAAGCAACACTTCTCTCCTCTCTGAGTCTGAGCACAGCTTAGAAACTTGTCTTCATCTATAACAGATGTATGAGAAAATATTTATATAGCATTCGTTTTCATTTAGCTATGCCTACGTGGTAGTAACGTCATTATAACATCTACATATTCCCTCTGAAACGGACATGCTGCATGGTGGAGAAGCAGTGGACCTTGTGCGTAATGTGTCAGATTCGTAGCATTCCTGAAATTGAAGCGCACGTTGTGTACAGAGATGTTTCAGCATATAACTGATGTTTCCAACTTTTTACAGACTTTACAAGCAGCAGCACTGTTTTTCATCTTTCTCCACCTCCTCTCCAGAAAAACATGCCAGCATCAATAAATGGAATTGGGGAATTTGGAGGACTACAACTCAGATGGTTCGGACCATTTGGAACTGGATCTCAACTGGAACCAGTTGTCTATTCCCATCCCTACAGTCCATCGATAGACCATTTCCACCAACATGGCATTGATTCCAATTTGGAAAGTTCAGGGAATTTTGACCAAAAATATGTTGACTCACTACATTAAAAATTGGTTCTCAGCTGAAACCAAAAAATAGCAGGTTTTTCTTAACCTGAAGCGCAAACGGTGACGTCAGTGGGCGTGTCAAATTCTACAGGCTGGAAAGAGATGGAAAAGCAAAGCTGGAGAAGTCGAGTGAGAAATCATCAAACAAAACAGAGCGTGCAGAAGCCTCATTATTAGTTTGTCCATGCTTTTTTCTTTTTTTTTTTTTGCTACTACTGTTTGTTTGTACTGTGCATTATGCAACACCTTTTGATTACACATCCTCGATTACGATGTTGGAAAAGTGGTGTCTTGAAGAGAACTTGTTCAAGAACCAGAGCTAATTTGGTGGAAAGGGGCGTGAAATATTTTAAATTTGAAATTCAGTTTAGTCATAGTTGGTAGCATTTTCAGCACAAACTGTTATGTGTCTTCTGTGGCTTTGGGGGGAGCTGTGCAAACTTTTAAAAATAACCCTGATGATGTCATAAGGGTTGTCTTGGCGTGGGTTTAAGGCTGAAGACAAAGTGCACTTCAAAGAAGAGGTGTGAAAAAGTTAAAAAGATTTAGGCATCTATGAAAAATGCATTTAGTTACATCACCGTAAGTGTACGATGGAGTCTTTTACAGCTCAATAAAGACTCGTTGAACTTAACTTGTTTAAATCACCTAATTTTATGACAGGACAAAAGTAATTGCTGGATTAGCCCTTAAATCTGGTGTCTCTGGGTATTTTCAAGCACTGTGATGATTTTGGCTTAACCTGAAGTTTTAAAAATGCAACAAATGTAATCCGTAGTTTAAAAGTCACATGACTTTTTGTATTCAGCACAAGTTCAGCATTTCATTATTAAACTTGAAAAATTAACAGTTAAATGAAACTTTGGTAAAAACTGTGCCTGAATGTAAAAATGTTTTGCTTCACTTAAGATGATTCTGTTCAGTCTTGTTAATTTATGAAGCACAAACTCATCTGATCTATTGATTCGCACAATTAAGCCACGCTTAGTGGTTGATCCTTGATATTTAAAATAAAATCTAAGAAAAACTTAACTTTGCCATCACAACACCAAAGAGTAAATGTGCAAATCTGAGACTGGAAGAACAGATTGGTTACAAATATGTAAAAGTCCCCCCAAAAAAGTCTATTAAATCTTAAAGAGCTTTTGTGCCAACAAATCTTATTAGACTAAATGGCATGAGATGTTATAATAATGCAAGAATGTCAGTGCCTGTCTGCAGAGAAAAGGGATTTGAGAAAACAGAGTTCTAAATTAGTCATTTAATGAAGTAACAGAGGAGTAATTCATGGGTGGGTTGTAGTGGTAATTGCTTGTAAATAATGACATCATAAAATCAGAACTCATTAAGCCGGTTTATTCCTGACTCTGTGTGTGAGTGTGTGTGTGTGTGTGTGTGTGTGTGTGTGTGTGTGTGTGTGTGTGTGTATTACCTGGCAGCGGCTGGTTGTTGGCCAGTTTCCACTCCAGTCTGACAGGCTGGGCTCCGCTGTACACCCTGCACCTGAAGCTGGCCGACTCTCCCACTCGCACCGCAGCGCTGTGGGGCTCGATGGCGATGATTGGACTCTGAAGACCTGCAGCAGAGAGCGGCGGTTTGGGCTCCAGACAGAGTCTATTTGAGCGTCGCTGTTCCCGATCTCACTTCATTTAACTGACTTATTATTCACAGAAACCTGGAGGAACTAATTGCTATTAAATGTGGCTGAGGGCTTCACTGGCAGCAGCTAAAGACCTCAAACATCTCTGAAAGTCCTGGAAGGAGTGAATGAGGATGAGATCATGGGACAGTAGCGGGGAAAATCTTTCAATCTGAGGTCACACTGGGCAACACTGGAAAGAACAACTGGAAAGTTCATTCATGAAGCGAGGCAGTGTTAGTGTGAGAACAACACCCTGCCATGTAATGCCCTGCCCTTAATGTGTTTCTCCCGCCGCTCTGACTGATGCTGCCATCAACTGCAATTTCCTTGGTGGGAAAGTAACGATCTTCGAGTGCGGTGGGGACATTTAAAAAAAAAAGCTAACATGAAAACTGACTTTTTTTATTGTTTTGATACAAAAACATTTTTGTATCTGTCTGTGAATCAAGACAGTTACCCCTTTAACACCTGCAGTGACATCACTTCTCTTGTGTTATTTTTGGATGCCTTTTACGTGTCTGTTAACCTTTGACCCTGAGTGAATTGATACAAATTCTTTAAAAAAAAAAACGGGGAAAGAGGCAATGAGCAACTTTGTAAGAAATGTGTACATTGTACATTTAGAATATAAAAAAAAAAACTCAGGAAATGTGTGGATGTGTGGGTAAAAACAAAAAACATATCATAATTACATGTCTAAAATTATATTGCAGAATTATTAGAATTTTTTAAGTACTTTTTCTTGTTTGCCAAGTTTGTTTTTTCCCTTTCTTTTTTAAATAATTGTTGGCATTTTCTTGTACTTTTTTTATTAATTTCTTGAGGTGTTGACGAACTTACGTGAGGAAGACGAGGTGACGGACACAGTGACGGAGGCCTGGTGGACGTGAGATCCTGGGTTTCCAGAGTTGCCCGGCACCCGACAGATATACTCCCCTGAGTCCTCTGGAGAGGCTGACAGGATGCGCAGCTGACTGCCCAAAACCTGCACACAGCAGACAACCGATGGAGTCACTTCAGTTCAGCTTACAAGAAAACCCAACATTTTACTTCTGATAGATCAATACTATCAGCCAATACCACCTCTGCTGCTGTGACTGCTGGCAATAGTATCACATTGTTTTAATAGTGCTAATATTGCAAATAAAAATACAAAACCCTTTCAACCCTGAGAAACTGGCTTGATTTCTTTCAAAAAATATTCTAAAAAAAGACATAAAAACACATGGGGCAACAATTACCAAGAAATTAGTAAATAAAATTACCTGAGCACAAGAAAAAAAGAAAGCAAACACATAAAATGACCTCAAGAAACTTTTAACATTGTTATTATTAATTTTTGTCTTTTTTTCCTGTAACATAATTTTAAATGAGAGACTCATAAATATAGTTTTCTGAACATTTTTTTTTGATAATGTCTTAAAATCCCCATCAGCTAATTTTCTGATAATTTCCATGTCACTTTTTACAAATTTCTTTGCAGTTTATGGGACATCTGGCCAAGTTTTAGAAAGAAATCAAACCAAAATTTTAGGTTTAATATTAACATATTGGTGAAACTAAAATAAATTGCATACACGCTCTATAAAAGTGGATTTTAAAGGAATACTTCACCTGCAAAATATCCATTTGTATATCAATTGCTCATGCCTTTAGCTTGAATTAACGAAGAAAGCTTTGTTTTTTTTGTAGGCCTTCACAGTGAACAGAGAAAAAAAACCAGCAAATACAAGAATTGAAGTAATTGGGGTTTGCATTTAACACCAGCAAAACATCCTTTTACAACCTTCCACACAACTCATGCAGTATGACCAAAGTCTCATTTATCCAGTCATATGCTCAGAACTTCCCAAACACATGTATTTTCACGATGTAAAAAGTCTCACACTGCTGAGCAGCATGCCTGAGCAGATGCGTGCATTTAAACTCTGCTCAAGCGGAGCTCATACACACGTGCGTGTCTCTGCACGCTCAGGGCACGCACCTGGTATGCAGAAAGTGTTTTATATTTGAACGTTTTAGCAGGAAATGTATGTGTTTGGGAAGTCCTGAGCATGCAGCTGGATAAATGGGATTAAACTGCACGAGTTTGTAAATGGATGTTTTAATATAGTATTACCGTTGTTAAATGTGGTCCCATTTTACTTCAGTTCATGACGAATGTTTGCTGTTTTTTGGTTCTTAGTTCGCCGTGTAGGAATGCGAGGAAAAAGTTTCCTTCATAAATTCAAAGTAACACAAGGTGAATAACTGATATGAAAACAGTCATTTCTGTGGGTGGAGTATTCCTGTAAAAATTAGTTTTCCTAAATCAACACAATCTGTCTATGTATAAAGAAATCAAACCTCACATCGGACTCAAACAATCCATGTGATCTCCATATTTCCTTGTACCATTACATCACTGCATGTAAGACATACTGAATGAAGTGGGGCACGATGGTGTCTGTATGACTGTGATTACCTGGTGGTTAGAGGAGAGGCGTCCGCTGGCTTTCGTCCAGATGACTTGTGGAGGAGGATTTCCAGGAGCGAAGCAGTTGAGCTCCAGACTCTGGCCCTCCTGGACATCAGCTATAGATGGCTGGATGCTGACCACTGAGGAGCTATGGTCCGCTGCACAAACACAAACACTACTGATTGTATCTTCCTTCTCTGTTTTTTTAAAGCACTATAGAGTTCTTCATGGTTGACGCAAAGATTCTGGTTAATCCATGTTCAGACACACTTAAAATTTAGTTAGCAGAGTTTAAACCTACACTGGCTGATCTGATTACAATGAAACTGCTGTTTGTGTTACTGTGTCTCGAAGACGCTTGGTAACCATGGGGGAGGCTGTGCAAAGGGAGGCGTAGGGATATTGGTAGATAAGGTTAAAGGGCAAAGGGGGAGTTTTATACATTTTTGGATGAGACAGATAAGGAAGATTAAAGGGAGAATTCTCCCCAAAACTAAAAATGCAGAATTTCCTCTCACCTGTAGTGCTATTTATAATACTTTAGAATTTTATTTATCTTTTCAAAGATTTTATTTCCTGCTTTTATTGCCTTTGTTTGACAGGACAGTGTGAGCGTGAGGGGGGGAGGATACAGCCTCTGTATATGGGGTGCCGCTCTATCCACTGAGCCACCAGACGCCCCAATTCTTTGTAATTTTGGTGTAAGTTGCCAAGTGTTGGATATTTCAGCCATAGAGATGTCTGCATTCTTTAAAATATAATTGAACTAGATGCCACTTGGCTTGTGGTGCTCAAAGTGGCAAAATATTTGGTGGAAAGAAAATAGTTCCTCTATGAAACTGCTCACAACAAGGTGAACAGATTATCTTGAGAAACTGGTTGTGATTTCTTGAAAGAGACATCGCTGTTGAGTTTTCAGATGTATTTTTGTGGCGCTTTGAGCACCACAGAGTGCCAACTACTTTCATTATATTTAAGAGACATCAAACATATTACGGCTGATATCTCCAACACTCGCCAACTCACACCAAAACAATCTAGAATGATAAAAAGCACGTTTTTAGGCATGTTTTTGCAGTGAACTGTCCCTTTAATGTCACTTTTGTTATTAAAATGGAGAACATGTCCTGAACAAGAACGACACGTTCTATCTGTTGTTAGGGGGTAATTATATAACATACTTATCTGCACTTGTATGTATAAGTACATCCATATCGGCTGATTATTAGTATTTTTATCATTATTATTATTCAGTGGTGGCTTTTTTTAAAACCATCACTACTCACCTTTGAGCACAGACACTTTAATGGGAGAACTATTTGAGCCAATGCTGTTGCTTCCAACACACATGTAAGTGCCCGCGTCCGACATCTGGATGTTGGGGATGAGCAGAGTACCGATGTCGGTGCGGTCCATGCGGGCCTGGAGAAGACACACAAGAGACAAAATTAGACAATTATCTCAATTATGTTAACATACAGCACTGTGAATTACATTAACAAAACATGATTGTACTAATAATAACACCATAAATTAAAATAATAGTTGAGATGAAGCACATCACTTACCTGTCTCATGTCGCTTGAAACAACACAGATACGACACTGCTGACATTATGACATCACTAGCTACAGTAACAGCGACACAAAAGCACTACAGCGTAGATCTTTGAGACAAGACAAGAGCTGTTATTGCCACAGTCTCTGTGTACATGGATTTTGACTCATGATTTCTATAATGTTGTACTTTGCACATGAAGCTGCACGCAAAGTAGAGCCAACATTTCTACAGTGATTGGTGGGGTTATAATTTGTTAATGTATCATGATCAGTGATGATTAAGCTTACTACACTATTACCTTTATTCTAGAACAAGATTAATGATTGACGATTTTAAAAATGTGGAGAAAATTAGTTCAAACTGACAGTTTGTGACACATTGATTTAAGATAGACGATATTTAAGAGCAATTTTTGTATTTTTTTAACCTGGATCCTGTTTTTTCAGGGTTTTGTGTGTAAGTGACTGATTAGTTTGTAAAGTGGTCCAGTAATGAGCGAGACCACTGCAGCCACAGCAGCAAAACCAGCTGCAATTTAATCATTAAGTGCATTTGTGCACCGTTAACTTACATGAACTAAAAGTGCTTGTTATGTCACTAACAGGCTCAGATTGTTAATATAAGTGTCTGATAACATTGTAGAAAGTGTCCCTACAGAGACAGACCTTTGTGTTTACGAAAAGATCCTTTTTCTTTAACCAGAAACAGTCCTGAATTTGCAAACTCCAAACCCACCAGACTAGTTGCAAGTGGACAAAAACAAAATAAAACCTACAAAAGCTGCCTCGGCTGATCTTTCCAGCATTTTCGACAATCACTAACTCTGCTTTTCTGGTGTGTCTGGTGTGTTTGATGAAAGCGATAGCCAGGCGGTTTCTACAAAAAAAGATCTTACTGTTTAAAAAAGTCTTTGTAGAGATTCTTTCCATAATGTTATCATACTCTTATAATAACAATCTCACCCTGCCAGTGGCACAACAAGCACTTTTAGGGGAGTTAAACTGACATTTCTGGGATTGCAGCCTGTTTCGCCGGTGCACGCTCAGCGCTGGACTAGTTTCAAAAATTGCTGTTCCCATTAGTCACTTAGACACAAAGCCATGAAGAAAAGGGTCCAGGTTGAATAATATGTTTCCCTTTAACTGAAAAATCTGAGAAAAATCTCAAGCCAGTACCCTTAAAGTAAAAAAATCCAACATCAAATATCGAGTAAGAACCCGAAGCCCTGTATTAATTCAACTTTCTGTCTTTCTGGCTCATTATCAATCAACAACTTGACTTGTTTGTACACTACTCCACATGGCAGTCAGGGGCCCAGCAAGGCTGAAAATGAGCTTTCATAAAGTTTGGAAACACCTCAGAGGGGAGGGGAATCAGGAGGGGAGGGACGGGGAGGGATTACTGTATCCGGGGGGTGTTGGGGCATCCACGGACAAAGCTGCTTAGCTCCGGCCCATTCAACCGTGAGGGAGGCTAAACCGAGCAGTGGCTGAGGCGGGCCCCGGCTCAATGTGTGTCTGAACCCATTGACGAGTTTTCAAAGCAAGCCGTTTGCTAGAGCATACAGAATTTCTGCGTGGTCGCACGGCAGAGCCCAGCTCCCCCTGGGAAAGGCTGACACAACGCAGAGGCTCTCTGAGGCAGAACTAAACAGGCCCCGGAGCCCTCGTCGAGCCGAGGAGGGCTGTGCAGAAACCAGACTAACACAATACCCCCTTGGGTAGGGGGGCAGCGGGCTGCGCCTGGCACGGAGCAAAGTATGTCTGAAATACCTACAGTACCTCCTGTATACTTAGTCCTGTTAATACACTCAATGGAATGACGAGGGTCAACTGGGTGCTGAGCGCCCAAACAAGTCATGGATGGTATGATGTGGACAAAACAAAAGACTATGGAACAATTTATTAATAAAACGCAACATAAAAACATGTACTGCAGTAATACTCAACTTTGCTTGGGGGCCACTTTAGCATAATGACAGGAGGCCAGGGGCCAGTTGCAGCCGCATGCATATTGCTAGGATTTTTGGATGTTTCTAAGACTTTATGATGTTTCTATGATTTAAGGAAATTTCTGGGATTTTAGCAAATTTCTAGGATTATAGGACATTTCAAGGATTTTAGGGGATTTCTATGACTTTAGGAAGTTCCAAGTATTTTGGGGGGTGACTAGAATTTCAGGACATTTCTTAGATTTTAGGACATTTCTCTGATTTTAGGATGTTTCTCAGATTTTAGGACGTTTCAAGGATTTTAAAACATTTCTTGAATTTTAGGACATTTCTAGGATATTAGGACATGAGGGGCTTAGCTAGGACCTCTGTTGGGTGTCGGTGATCCTCCACTGGCATTTTTTGATAATCAAGCTCTATTTTTAAGCTGTTTCATACACTCTGGCACCTCATGAATACTAAAAGTACAAAAAAACAATTCCCAGTAAACGGTTGGGGGGCTATCTGGCACCCTATCAGGGGCCAGATTTGGCCCATGGGCCGTAAGTTGAGTATCACTGCTGTACTTCATGCAAATACACTAACAAGTCAACCAGCTGGTTGATTTTAATGTATTTGGCATCAGCTCGATACGGGCTTAGTGAGCAGCTGTGGTAAATTAACGCTGTTTACAAGGTGTGAATCAAGGACACGTTTGATCATGCACTTAGTGGACAATGTGTGAAGACGAGGTCAGTAGAGGACAATGATTGTGAACTATGACACAGGACAGACAGACAGCGGACAGATGGACAGACCTGCATCTCTTCAATACGTCTCTGTAACACATCGAGACTGTTGCTTTTAAACTGATGGAAACCGTGAGAGGGAATGGCCTGAGCAAACGTCAGAACAGGGTGGGATCAAAAACAAAAAAGGGGGGGAGGAGGAGACAAACAGAGGGAAAATAAAAGTAAATGGTCAAAATTAAAACTGACACAGTATGATGAAATACCGTCGGCACCGGACACACCTTGAAGTGTAAGACAGAGATACAACACAGCAGAATGTGAATACAGTCATCAGTCCATGTTAACGTTACAGTCAAGGCGCTGAGACAGCAGCAGGTGTCTCACCTGTGGGGGGATTTGTCCTCCGTTTTTCAGCCAGGTGAGCTTCGGGGTGGGTACTCCTGTTGCTCGGCAATACAGCCTCAAGTTGTCGCCTTCGTGGGCTTCGATATTTTGGGGACTGACTTGGACTTGGGGCTGGGTGCCGAGGCCACTTGGGTTAGACTCTGACCAAAAAAAGGCATTCAAATTATTCAAAATGTAAACGCACCGCAGCCACCCCGACTTCTTGAGTTTGACAGTTTATCAGTTCAGTTTTTTAATAATTGTTTTATTTTTGTGAAAATATTTACTTATTTCTTTTCTTGTTTCATTAACAACTAAAAAAGTTGATCCATAATATTCCAAAACATAGAGTTATAGTAGCACACACAGAAAACAAGCATGAAATGAACTGGCCCAGAAACGTCACATACACGAGACATCGCACTGAGTTACAAGAACTCCCTGGTGACTTACCCTTAACCCTAAAGATTATCCTCACCTTAACCTTACCTTAAAAAGTCTTAACCCTAAAATCTGATGATTTACAATGTGGGGACCTGTATTTGTCACAAAAAGGAAGCGAGTCCCCACATTCTAAGTGTGTAAGCACGTTTATGTTCCTACAACTTGTAACACACACTCACACACACATAAACACAAAGCATACTTTGGATAAAGAGGGAAACCCGCGCTGTGTGCTCCCCGTGAGTGTTCAGGGCCTTGCAGGTGTAGTCTCCCTCGTCGGCCGGCTCCACAGACGTGAAGGTCAGTACGCCTCCTCGGATCACAGCTCTGGGACTCATTCTGTTCCCTGGACCTCCTGTAACAATCACATACACACACTCTGTCACTGAGGGCTGAAGGGTTAACATTTATGGGGTTTTTTAATCTCTGAATATAGCTCAATAAAGACTAAAAAATGTGGAGAACTAATTCATCATACCGATCCATTCAATGGCAGGGGTTGGGTTCCCGGTCACTGTGCAGCGAAACTCTGCCCGCTGGCCCTGCTGGACATTCAGCACTGAGGGGGTGATGGTGGCCACAGGTTGGGCCCCCTCTGCAGCTACAGAAGGAGACACATCAGTCAAACACGGCGCAAAAACGAAGGGCTTGTGGAGAAATAAAGCGTGATAATGCAGATTGGTGCGGTGATGAAGTGGAATATACGAGGAGTCTGTAACCGCTGCGGGAACGCTTTTGATTATAATGAATCGATCAGACTGAGAGAGTGATGGCGACCGGCCGTGCCCCCACTCTCACCCTTGGCAGTCTGGATCCTCAGAGCAGACCAAACAGATGAGAAGTGGCAGGCAGGCATTGGCATGGCCTCAGGGCATATTGCTGTCTGCGCCAGTTTGGCTGGCTGCTCGACTTCGTGTTCAATCCCGTATGATCCCGGGATGACAGAGCAAAAGAAAGGGCTCTTTCAGAAGGGAGGGAGGAGTACGAGGCTATCTAAGCAGGTTGAAACCCTCTGGGACGGTTCTCGCCCGGGCCCAGCTTTGACTCTATGACCTTAGTGACACTTAAACCGCAGGGCGGAGAGGAGTTTCATCGTCCTTTCCTGTGGGCGAGGAAGACATGGCGGGCTAGAGTCTACACTGAAAACACAAGTAACATCGACGAATGCTAAATGATTTGACTGTGGGTAAAACAGACATTTCGAGAGTCTCTCTCTTTTTTTTTTTTTAGAGCTGTACGGTCGAGTCAGTGCGTCAGAAGATGAAACTTTGACCTGGTCAGTTCACCCAGGTTAAAGGAATACTTAATTTCCCCCAAAAACATTTGTAAATCAGTTGCTATCTTCATTTTGCACTAATTTCTTTTTTTTTTTTTTTTTAAATAACAGAATATTACGTGACATAAGATCTCTTAAAAATTATATATTAAAAAAGAAAAAAAGAGAAAGAAAGATAAACAAACAAAGAAAAAAAAATGTAAACAAAATACCTAAGTACATAGTTCAATACTTTAAATCAAAAAGTGACCCTAAATTGGTAAAGAAAACATTTTTTTGCGCATGGGTCCGCTTTATGAGAAATCCCAAAATGGACAGAATTAGAGTTGAAGTCATAGGGGTCCACGTTTAACAAAAGCCAAACTACATCAAATTATTCAACTTACACTGCACGATTTATGTGAGTTTGTAAACGGACGTTTTGATGTAGTTTTGCTGCTGTTTAAGGCCGACCCCTATGACCACAATTCATCAAAACTGTTCTTTGGATTCTTTGTTAACTGGAGGCATATGAGAAAAACAACGTTTTCTTCACAAATTCAACATAACACAGGGAGAATAACTGATATGCAAATGATCATTGGGGAGATGAAGTATTTCCTTCAGAAAATGCATTATTTCTCTCCTCAGTACCTCTGGTGATATCTATCCAAGAAGATAGTTTTGGTTTTATTTGTCTAGGGTCTTGAGTTATCCCCAATACTGAAATTATAAACAACCATCAACGAACAACAATGTACGGACACGCCAGCCGCTCTGTGAGGCTGCACTACACAGCGCTCGTTAGAGGTGCATGCTAATGAAACAAGTGTGACGTTTACCATCTTACATGCTGGTCTGTCAACATTTGCCAATTAGCACTAAACACAGAGAACATCTGGGAATGTCAGAATTTTTGGAGGTATTTGGTGATAAACAAAAGTATTAGATAAATTACAGTTTTTAACTGAAGATGGTGCTAGATAAAAAGGTAAAAGATCACCAAAGTAATTAGGATTCATCTTCTGGGGACCATGAATGTCTCCACAAAACTGCGTGCTCATCGATCCTGTAGAGACGGAAATATTTATGTAAATATATATAAAACTTATCTAAAAAACTCTGACCTGCTGGTGCTAAATCAAAGTGACTGGATTCATGGATGGACAAGGCAGCAATGACAAGATACCTCGAAATTTGAAAATATAAAACTAAAACTTTCTTCTTGGATAGATCTCATGTTTCTCATACATTTGATGTTTTAAATCTTTAATTTTCTAAAGAGATATGAAATACAATTTGACTTCTATCTATTAATATTAACTGTGTTATTTAAAGTACATCTGTTTGATGCACTGAAACTCGGCCTCCAGCACCGAACACTAGTCTGCTACCCACATTCAGCTATGATGTGATGAGGTTGTGATGGGATGTATTAAGCACAGTATGATGTTTGAAGCCCAGATGACAGAGATTTCCCAGTAAAGCATGTTTCCTGAAGAGAAAAGGAAAAGAGAAAAGTACGAAGAGAGAGAAGTAAAGGGGACATCTCTTGTCTCTGAATGTGGAGATTTTGCAAATTAACGTCTACTTCTATGTCATAAATAGTAAAAAGTGGTAAATAATTTGGCAGAACATAATAAAATGTCCTTTTTCATGGGTTGAAGAGCAATTAATCCTTTGACACCTGAGCAAATTCGCTCTATTTCTAAAAAAAACACATATGAAGGCAATGAGCACGAAACGAAGAAATGACCTCAAAATAAACAAAGAATAATTAAAAGAAAAAAGAAAATAACCTAAAATTATTTTTTTTTAAAAAGTTAAAAAGAAATTAAAACAAGGAAATTACTTGGAAAAAGAGCTTAAATATTGGAACATAATTTCAAATTGTTTGGAAAAAAAAAAAATTATGATGATTAGAAATATAGTGCTCCCAAGTTTTTTTTCCTTTTCCCTTAATATTTTTCCCTACCTTTTAAAAAATATTTTTTTTCAAATCTATTAATTTCTTACAGTTTGTTGTAAAAGTTGCACAATGCCTTTCTTTTTTTTTAAAAAGTTTTTGCAAGAAATTGCACCAGTGTGCTCAGAGTTCAAAGGTTTAAATTACCATGAAAGGCATCTTTCAGTAACTCCAGAAAAGTGACATTGCTTCAGGTTTCAAAGGGGTAAAACTGTAATCATTTTTTTTTGGTTTTATCAATTTTCTTTACATCTGCATGATTTTGTCAAATTTTAAGGGGACATTTTCTACATTATCCCACAGCTTTTATTGGTTCTCTAGTGTAATGTACTGGATTTGTCTTCTAAAATACCAGTTTTTATTTTTTTTTATTTCTATTTTTACAGTAAGGCCAATATTTACTGTACGACACCTCACTGTGATCTTTTTTTAATGACGGAAACTTGACTCGACATTCATGAGGAGCTGCCCGTGAAATTGATCATGCACATTTTCCTGCAGTGATGGACCCAAATGAACCCAAAGAGCCCGGCGGGAGCCAGTAATGCTCATGTACAATCCAAGCTCCGACAATTTAACAAAGACAGGAACTTCACAAGTTTTACAGAAAACAAATATCCATCTTTAGATCTTAATCCAACTAAAGACGCTTACGAAGAGAATAAGACAGAGAAAGAAGTTTTCAGAGACTTTCTGCTTGCTTGATTGTACATGAGCGCTACCAGACCACCAGTGTATCCGTGCTGAGGAAGATGAGTGCATGCATGACACAGAGAGCGAAGAGGAGGGTCCCTCCAGGGAGCCGGGCAGAGAGGAAACCATGCCCATGCGGACTTACGCTTTCCGTGTCCTTCAAACATTTCATAGGCTGTGTAAAACATCTGAGTCTGTGAGGCCTCTGGAGTTGTGGGAGGAAGGGAGGGAGGGGGGAGGGGACAGGTAAACTGACAGGTCAGCTTTCACGGTTACAGCAGTTTACCTCCCATCTCCCCGGAGACACTTATCCATCTCAAAATGTGGGCCGCCGTGGTTTTTGTCCATTTGATTCCACAAAAAACATCACACACGACGTAAACATGCTAAAAATATATATATGAACTTAAACTAAAGTGGCACCAACTTTACAACAAGCACTAAAATATTTTTACCATTTAAGCTCATGATTCAATTTCCAATTTGATTTTTATTTTTATCTTTAGAATTGGTGCCATTTAGTTCAAAGCTCTGTGCATTCAACTTTCACACTCACCTGAAGTATAGTTATTGAGAAAATGAACAAAACCATGGATTGAAGCATGTAGGTTAAAGTGTCCGTATGATTATCTCACACTTTACACAAGTGATACTCAACTTGCAGCCCGTGGGCCAAATCTGGCCCTCGACAGGATACCAGGCGGCCGGCCGACCATTTCATAGTTCAAAATGAAAATAAACTGAATTGCACTGGGAATTTCTTTTGTACTTTGAATGAATACTTTTATGCACTCTAGCACTTAATTTAGTGCCTGAGTGCATAAAATGCATCAAAATAAAGCTGGGTTAACAAAAATGTCAGTTGCTGTGATAAATGCAGTAAAATATCTGAATTATCTGTCAATCTTTGTGCCAAGTTAATCAATTTAGTAAGTTAATGCAGAGTTTGTAGGATTTAGGGGAAAATATTGGCAGAAACTGAATATAACAAGTATATTTTCTTTAATGTAAAATAACCTGAAAATAAGAGTCATTGTGTATTCGTTACGTTAGAATGACCCGCTCATGTCAAAAACTGTTTTTTATTTCATGAAACTGCTTTATATAATGTTTGTTTTGGGGAAGAAGAGACTTCTGTGGATAATTCGGCTCCTGGTAAAAACCCTAAAAGTCTGGATCTTAAGTTATCAGAGAGAAAAAGTGAGCACACATAAGCAGGTGCTGTATTAATGCCCTCTCTGTGACACGCCAGAAAGCAAAAAAGAAACTTGATTTGTAACGTGAAGCTGTATTATTCTGTATTTGTACCGTACTTTAAATCACTTGGTCTGTTTGTTTTGAAGAGGACGAGACCTCTAATTCGGCTCAGAGTAAAAGAACCTGCTGAACAACACTCTGCAAAAGTTTTAGCTGAAATTTTTACTGCATGATGTCACCAAAACCTCCTTAATAAGGAAATTAATTTAAAAAAAAAAAACTGAAAGAATTTTATAGAGAGATAAGTTATGGTCCTTTTAAAGTTCTTTCACTTTATCCGATTAATATGGCTGTGGTCTCCTGTCATTTTGCAAAAGTGGCCCCTGGACGAAGCAAGTTGAGTATCCCTGCTCTACACAAGCACAAAAAACCAAACATAACAACACTCCAAAATGCTTCTAATGCTGCAGTTTCAAAATCAAGATATACAAACACACACATACACACACATACACTCAAAGATCTTGAAAACTGCGCAGCAGCACAAGGACAGATGGAGCCACACGGGACATGCAGGTTAGTAGCAAAAAGCAGTTTTAAACACTGAAACAATAGTTTGCTTTCAGCTGTTAAAAAGCCGGCATACAGCTTGTGGTTATCTCGAATTGATCAAGGTAATATATGCAAATGAGCCCAATCCATAAACCTGCAAATCACTTTGATCAATTGTCATTATTTTAATCAATTTTCTCTTTTTCACAAAATATTTTCACAGTTAAGATAAATACATTACAATGTGACATGTGTGCAGTACATCAGATTCTTTCAAAAGAAATTTAAAAAAAAGTAAAATCTTTACAGAAGCACCTTTGGGTATAATTGCAATCATATATTCTTTGAGTCATGAATGAACAAATAAAGCTAATGCTAAGATCAAACAATAATAATAATAAAAAAAGAATTTAAATGTGACCTGTAATTGATGATGTTCATAGAGATATATAAAAATATTTTCTTATAAAAACACTTGAAATTGCCTAAATGTAAACACACATCATGCAAAGTAATTGCATTCACATGGCCAATTCCCTTTAAAAAAAAATACCAAAAAAAAGAAAGAAAAGAAATTCCAACATTTCTGTTATAGCTGATTTCATGGAAACATTTCAAGGTATCATATTTCAGTCAATCAAAATAGGAAAATGTGCCAAAAACAAGGATGTAAATAAAGAAGACCACAATATACAATCGGAGATGATCATTGACAGAATTAAGATTAAAAAAAGTTCTTTTGCATTTCAAGTCAGATCTTAAATATTTTACCAACTAAACCTGACAAGTTAGAATCGATACAAACAGGTCTGACTTTTGCCGACACTAAAGGAATGAAGGAGTGATATTACAGCAGAATAAAAGCATGTTACAGTTTCCGACTGCATGGCTAAAATAGCACCGTTTTGTTCATTCAGCAGATGGTAAATTCAGGAAGAAATACTGAATTGAGTGGAACAACACAAAGAAATCGGGGATTCTTCCAAATTCTCCTCTCTTCCAGATACACTGAAGTCCTCTTTGCATGTCAGTCGCAGAGTCACTGAGCACCAACGGTGGCGTCCACATTCCTCCGTATCATTTTTACACCACAGCTCAGACAGGGAGGGACCCCAGGAGCCCAAAGTTACAGGAATAGCTCAGATTTTTTTGGGTGGGTTGTATGAGGATCTTATCCATATTCACTGTATTACCTACAGTAGATGTAAAATCTGAACAGCACCAGTTTAAAGAGGCCAAAAGGGAAACTAAGCAAAGCACTGCTGTGGACGGGACAGCAGCAAAATGTATTTTACTAAAAAAATCTGTTTCAGATTAAGTGTATGCAATATTGAGAGTATTTTCACCGCTTTTGCTTTGCGTCAGAAAGCCTGATCAGATGGGGAGGTCATTTTTTTTGCTCAACTTCGAGATATATGCTCTCTTTAAAAAGACAGACTCCATCGACAGACACTGAACACGGGAGCTGCTGGACTACTGCTTCCTCGAGCCGTTAAGTCCTTTTTTTTACTGCACAAAAAACGCACTGACACCTGCTAACTAGGGATGCGTGATGATATTGACACGTCATTGGTATCAGCAGATTTTGGCTTTAAAATGAAATATTGGATATCAGCCAACATGCTGATTTCTGCCAATATCACAAAATGATTTTTTTTTTTAAATTACTGACAAAGTGAACATATACAAAACATCGGCCCGATGGACAAGAATGAATATTAAATACACTGAAAATATTGTATTTCATGTTTATTCTGCTTATGATAAGAGTATGCATAATACGTTCCACTGCAGTAGAGATTGAATAATTAGGTGGGGAAAAATATATCAATATCCGAATCGGTCATTGGCCACACGAATTGTTTTTATATTAGCATATTGAATTTCGGCAAAAATATTGTGCAGCCTTACTGCTAACGTCTGGCTTTTTAATGTTATGGAAAAGGTTATAATTGGCATTCACATCCAAGTAAAATGACTCTGTAGTAATCATGGTTATTTATCGCCTCCAGCTCTGATCGTCATTGATGGAAACACATAATGACCTAATTTCAGCACCTTAACCGTCAATATGCAATGAAGCACCAACACAAAATATCGTCCAGGCAGCACTCAAACTTCTATCTAAATTAGTCTTCACTGAGTTTTAAAAACGCTTAATAAGTACGAGATATATAAAAAGAAGTAACCACTGTTACGTTTTCACAGGCCTCTCTGCTGCTTGCTCAAAAAAAGCAAAAAACACACAGAGAGAAATACTGGTCTGATGCAGAGCCGTGTACACAGCCCTGCTCTACTGGCAGCCTATTTTTAGCAGGTTTATCTGTATTTAAAACAGTCTGATTACATGCACTAGTTTTGGTGGAAAAGGGATATCTGTCTGACAGAAAGGTAAAGCAGTGAACAAACTCTCAATTTAGTTTACACTTCAAATGATATTGTTTTAGGTGAGACTTTTTTAGGTATCTGAAATGCGTTTTATTGCAGCTTAGCTTCCGTGGTGAAATACTCCGGCCTGCTTCTCCAAACTGAGGGCACGACGAACGCCACCTATTGTAGGTAATACACTGACTATGGATAAGTAACCCAGACAACCCAACTTCAAAAAATACGAACTATCCCTTTAAAGACACCAGAATCCAGCACCCGGCTAGTGAAACCTCTAACAGCAGAAAACTCCACCAGTGACTGAGAAGCAACCAAACCACCACCGATTTATTCAACCCAAAATATCAAAAAAGGAAAGAAAACATCTGCAGTAGCTTCAGTAGAGTGTTGGCAGAAAGAATTACCCACAAATCCCTGATCTGAAACATTTGGTCTAAATGTAGTGGATGTGTCATGACTTTTAGTGCCCATTGGTTAGGTCTAAAACTGCATACTTGACCCCATATGTTATCTGGAAAATTTGCGCTCTACAGTTTTAGTTTTAACCAAACCCACAAGCTGTATTTCTTCATATAAAGTCCAGGAAAATCCACTGATCAGTGAGTTAAAAAAAGGAGCTGGAATGGCGGTACGATAATCAGACACAGCTTATATGTTGGTATCTGAGAGCAGAAGGCAAAAGCATCGAGAGTTAGAACTGCAAGCTTATTATGCTGTTAACCCAGAGCTGCTGATAGTGCACGATGAGAGATGCAGTTAAGCAGAGAAGCATGCACCACCGCAAGCTGGAGTTTAAGGGGAGGGAAACTACATGAGCCAGAGCTGGTAGAGTAGCAGGGGGTGATGGGTAATGGAATGCGGTGCCGTGGATCACGAACCTGGCACGTAGAGGATGGCGTTGCCCTCGTCCATGGCAAACATGTTGGAGCCCGTGCAAACGTAGACGCCTGCGTCCTCGGGCTGGACGTTCTGAATTGTCAGGATGCCGTTGAAGTCCATGGCCCGGTTGGGAAGCTTCCCGTTACCCATCCGTGTCCAGACCAGCGTGTAGGCTGGCGACTGTGGAGAGGAGAGCAGAAAAACACACACAAGTCATGAGATACACACTGTCTCAAACATACGATAGGGTGAGGCTAAATATTCTGTTGAATCTAATGACAGCAGCTTGGCAACGTGCTTTCTATTAAACATAAACTTCAGTTGCCTTTGAATTCACCCACTCCACTAAGTTTCGAGTCGTCTGATTCTGGATGGAAACGAAGCAAAAGAGGGTGATATGCCTGATATTATTTTAAAACTTCAGTGGAGTGTCCCACAGTTTGCCTTTTAAATGTATAGTTTAGTTTAGTTTATTTACACACAGTTAAAAACTGCATAAAAACTGGATTGAAGGTCTGAAGATGATGAAATGGTATGTATGTATATAACGTACATTATTTTATGCATTCTATGGCTAAAACCAAAAATCTGTGGTGTAGTGTTTCCCAAACGATCCCTTTAATTGTGCAAATATTTCTTAATAAATAAAAACAATAATGTGAAGTACTGATCACTGGCCAGTGTTACCTTGCTCTTCGCAGTGCAGATGAAGCTGACAGTCGACCCCACCCTGACAGTCTGAGCTCTGGGCTCCTCGACCGTCACCTCAATGGCTTTAGATGGGACACCTGGTGAAATAAAGAGACGATTATCTTTATGCTGATTGTTCATACATACAGTTAAAGTATTGAGAATTACAAAATCAAAGGTAATTCACTTACAGGAGAGCCTGTAAAAAACATTTAAATAATTATATTGTAACATGAGTAAATAAAGCATCGTTTGCTTCCTTATTTCTCTCTCATAAATGTAGATTTAGAACATAAATGTTATGATGATAAACAACAGCTGAAGCATATATTTTGTGTGCTGCATGAGGGGAAAACCTTTCTGCTAATATGACAGCGAGACCATACACACTTGTGACAACAATTTCAGCGCGGCTCCTGTTGGTGCTGCGCTGGTCTCTGCAGGTACAGATGTAGACGCCGGCATCGCTCGGCTGGACGCTGGGGAAGAACAGCTCTGCTCCTGCACACACAGGTGAGACACAGGTGTCCGAGTCACACGTAACATGTCGTCCTATACGTGTATCCATTCTGTTACATTTGTGCATTCAGATTAAGACTGCACAAAAAAACATCTTACATAACATATTCTGGATCTCTCAGATCTGCAGCATCACATCTATCCATCTCATAAAAGTTGTGATCATGTGGTTAAAGTGTGTGCCGTACCTTGTCTGCGTCTGTCAGCATTGCTGGAGATGGGTCGTCCATCCTCTCTGGACCAGTAGAAATAGTGTGGAGGAGAGCCGGACACCTGACAGCGGAGGATGACAGGGCCACCCTGGGAGGACAGGACCCTCTCTGGATAAACCTTCACCACCAGCGAGGCTGCAGCTGCAAAGTGCAAAGGTCGTAACAAACTCATCAGGGATGCTCTCTGAGAGTATCACAACAAACTGCATCAGAGTGCAAGTTCACAAAGAGTGCAAGTTCACAAAGTCAGACAGTGAATTCGATTTCTTGTTTCTGTTGAACAAAGAGAAGCTGGATGGACATCAGCCAATGGTGACTACAGCTAACTAATGATTTTCTTAGCTTAGCATGAAGATTGAAAGCAGGATGAAACATCTTGCCTAAATCTGTCCAACACACCAAATATAACCATCAGCACCTCTGAAGCTCATTAATTAGCACCTCACGTGTGTTTGTTCAATCTGCACAATAACTCAACTGTAAATATGACAAGTGTTGGTCTAACAAGGGTTAATGGGAACTATTGGCCAGGCATAGGCCTAAATTTGTTGCTTGTAATCTTCATTAAACTGCATTGTTATTAAGCTTTGTGTTTCTTTGTGTTATTTTTTGTTTGTGTAAAGGTTCACAATAATAAAAGTTTCACTTTTTTTAGCCTCATTTGCAAATCATGCAACCTTTTTTTCCCCTAATTTGATTGTGCCAGAGTATATGTGGCCACATATTTCAAGCACACACGCAGCACAAGCATTTTATTTACTCTTGGGAACATGAGCATAATCTTGAACTTTTTCATGTTTTCTATCATGAACATGAGCACTGTTAAGTCACATTTCTACAAAAGTGAAATACAGCCTTACCATCGTATGGACGACACTTCTCTCTCTCCTGCGGGTTGCCAACATATCCAGGAGCACAACTGAAGATGTTGAAAATAGACACAAACACGATCAGCTTAAGCTTTGACTGAAATTATGTCATGGAAAATTACAGGCTGTCCTAACTTAATTTCCATAGCGCTTTTCTTAACTAAAGTTGCAAAGTGCTTCACAATAAAAACCCATACAATATAAGAATTTTAGATGACGTATTCTCCAAACCAAAGAGGGATCAAGAGTGTATGTGTAGGTTAATTAGTCGAACACAACCAATGCAGAACGAGCAACCGCAACTTTGAAAACCTATTAGGCTAGTCAACAGCAGAAACCACAAAACAAAAAGTGGCTTCTAACTAAACAAAAAACAAGGCAGAAAACAGAAAACAGACGAAGGGACCAACTGTGAAGTCCAGGCTTCAAAAAAACATGGCGCTTGCAAACAGATTATACAGATATATATTTTTCAGGGAGTCCCCAGAACTGTTTGGTCCAAAAACATGTTGGTTATCTTACCGTTCACAGTACTGGCCGGTGTAACCAGGCTGACAGGCGGTGCACTGGTAGCCTCCGTTTCCGAGGCTCTCGCAGGTTGGGGAGAACCTGATACATGGATATCACACACAGGCAAGAAGATCATTGAGCAGAGAAACATTTCAATAGCAACTGAACCTAACCTTATTTAAATGCCAGATTAAACTTTTGCTTTCCAAAACAATTTTAATCATATATTTCCAACATTGCTATGAGCAAGTCACCAAAATATGACTCTTTACATTGAAAGCAACTGAAACATTTCTTCACTATTCCTTCAATATACTGTTGATTTTCACTAACTCTAGGCAACAAAATCCAGATCTGTTAAAATGAAGTAAGTAAGGGTATGCAATCGGATGATTTCAGTAGGAAAGTGAATATAATATTTCTTGTCAGTTGGCAGGAAACAGGTTAATAAGCGGAAATGAATCAAAGTCCTAAATTAACAAGACGGCAGAATTTGCTGCATAAACAAGAGCAAGCGAGCCGTTAACAGAGTTGTCTTGAGCTATTAATGGAGGAGGAATGTGAAGTCTTGGTGTGTGTGTGTGTGCCAGTACTCACTGGTTGTCGGGGTCAGTGTGAGGGCAGGCGCAGGGCTGGCAGTCCTCTGGAGTGCCAACAGTGGGGTCACCGAAGAAGCCAGGAGCGCACTGCTCGCACAGCTCGCCCTGAGTGTTGTGCAGGCAGCTCTGGAGGGAGAAGCAGATTGTGTGAAGAAATCTGTGTCAGGGTATTATAATCAACCAAAAACAGGACCAGTATCGGCCACACGCTCATCGTCATACCGTGCAGATGCCAGTTTCAGGGTGGCAGGAGTCAGAGTGGCCGTTACATTCGCAGAGCTCGCAGTGGCCCAGGTATAAACCTCCTCCAGTGCGGGTATATCCAGGAGCGCAGTCCTTAAAAAGACATTATAGGAGTTAGACAATGACAATCAACTATTTCATTTTCATTTCATTTTTTTGATTTATAAGGACAACACACATTAATCAACATTTTGTAAACGTGCCAGTGTTAAGCATCAGGCTAATTTTCAACTGTAGTTCTTTGACAAGATGTTTTGAACCAATAACATGATAAAAACCTGTAAAATAATTTTGAAAAACTGTAAAATGATGAATTGGTATTAGCATGAACTGTAGTACTTTGAAAGGATGTACTGAAACCTGTAAAATGATAACAACCTGTAAAATTTTTTTTTTAATGTAACCCCCCCCGAAAACTGTAAAATGATTATTTAGCATTAGCATTTATTGTAGTTCTTTGAAAAGATGTTTTGAAACCCGTAAAATGATAAAAATCCTTTAAAAAGTTTTTTTTTAAATAAAAAAAACAACACTGTTAAATAATACAAAAAATGTAAAAAAAAAAAAAAAAAAAAAAAACACAAAAAAACCAAAAAACTGTTAAATTATAAATTAAACAATTCACAAAAAATCAGCAAAATTCGGACAGAGTGGATGATTCACCTGGCAGGAGAGTCCCTGGTATCCAGGAGGGCAGCGACACTGCTCCACCTCGAGGGCCTGAGCCAAGCCGCTGTAGTTCGGCACAGCGACTTCCATGCTGATGTCATAGATACTGGAGGAGCGCATCTCAGTGGAGTAGGACGCTCGAATCAGGACGTCATCAAGATCGGCCAAAACCATCATCAGGTGCTCTCGGGTGGCGGCATGCCATCAGGACGACGCCAGTTTTCCTGTAAAACAAGATGAAAGCTTTGGCTTTTCTCACGCAATAAGAACACATTTATTGTTTTACCTCTTCCATCCTGTGGGACGCCAGCAATCTTGGCTGAGATTTCTGTCTTTCGGAGGCTGTAGAAAGTCTGTTTTAAAGCTAGAGTGTGGATACTGGGATTATATGAAACTAGAAGGAATTCATTTGTACCAGCCACATCATGCTTGCTTCTCAGGGAGGGGCCAAATAACTAACAAGCTAAATACAAAATAAATAAATAAAAATAAATAAATAATTGAAATATATATATATATATATATATATATATATATATATATATAGTATATAGTTTTATTTTTTTTGCCTATTCTAAAAAAGGTGTATTTGAATAATTCTGCATGCTGGGGTCCATAAACAGTCTTGGAATTGCTTTAATTAGGTATGACTGGAAAGCTGAAAGCACTATTTAATTGTAGTGAGACCTTTTTTTCTCTGGGATAATCCTCTAGGATAATCATGGTCGCCTGAAACTGCACACAAACACAAACTAATCTGTGGGGCATTCAGGGGATACTCGGCAATCACAGGTTTATTGAGTTTCTAGAACAGAAGTGCTCGTCATCCAAACCCCAAAAATATGCATCTCTTAAAGAAATCTCACAACATTAAAAATTCTTGACACCAAATCACAGCATCTATTTTTCTATAGTGTTTCTTGAGGTCTTGGTGCCTTAATTTGGTATTTTGGAGGAATTTGAATTTGAATTTTTTATCAGTTCTCCAGTGGTAAAAAAATGCTTGCAGTTAGCACCAAATCTGAGTAACAAATGGTATCAACCCTAAAATTGCTTTAAAACTTTTGAGACATAATTGAGCATGAAAATGGCCATTATACACTTCCATCCATGGAAACCCCTATAAAGACAACACCACGTTTACCATAGATTATAGGCTACAAAAGCTTGACACACAGTGCTGAGATGCATTAATCTTCAGTTTTCCTGCTTTCAGATGAGTAATACACGGTTCACCTTCCGTCTCCTACTATAGATCCCCTGTCCATTAAAATGACAAAAGAATGGGTCTATGGTAGGGAGTAGAGAAGCGGAAGACATTAATTTAGTGTATCATGATCAGAGATTAAAAAAAAAATCTTTTCATGTGCACTGCACATGTGCCCGCACTTTTGCACGTGCACGTGCTGCTGATAAGACAACTCAGTTCAAGACAACTTGCCAATAGCACAGGCCTGTGAGCAGGAGTCATTGCGCCAGTTAATAACAGACAGATTCGACCAAATGAATACCAAATTTGATACCAAATTAAAAAAAAATTGACAGCAGACTCAGCCGTCTGGAGTCCACACTTAAAAATCTCATTAAATCAAACGATAATTTCAAAGACTATATATCAGATAACTTCAAAGCAACTGAAAATACATTTGCAGACTTCATTACACATACTAAGCAGATGTACGGCATGCTGGACTGTCCAGATAGTTAACCGCAGCAGATTTGTGTCGTAAAAATCAGTCACTAATTTCAACTATGGCTCCACCTTAATCTTTAAACACAGTGTTGGGACTGGTCGGTCACTTGTTAATAATAATGATAACTCCAATACAGCTTCTCATACACGTCCTAATTTTGTAGCAATTAAACAGTGGTCTAAAGACATGGTTGAGAAACCTGATGCTTGCTTTCTAAATGTTCACCATGTGACAGCATTGTCAGGAGCGACTCACCTCCTTGAAGACGATCTCAAACTGGTGAGTCTCTCTGCTGCCCTGCTGCCTCCTCTGCCACGGCTGACGAGCCACCAGAGTGATGTCATTCCCCTGCAGGAGCAACACTGACAGGTGAGCAAACGCTACAAATGCAGGCAAACATTGAAGAATACAGTGAATCAGCACGAGCGAATATACTCACAATAATCTGCACGTCACCGTCGTCAAGTAGTGTTCCTCTTGGACCGGCCACATAGGAGATGGAGTATTTAATCTTGCCGCCGTAAGAACCCACCTAAGACACGGTCAGGGAGGGAGAGGCTTCAGATCTTTTGCCAGGTCAAACAGTGCTGCAATTCCCACGATGAAACAGAAACATCAAATGTGGCAAAATCAAAGCCAGATGGCTTCTTAGAGCAACACACAGTGAGCAGTTACATCAAATCCACCCGACTAAAAGGATGTGAGGAAAAAGTTTATTTCAACATCTGAGAGTTACCATGTTAACAGGATTCAGTTTACTCGACATGGGGAGCGATATCTTCTGTGGCTTTGGAGGAAGCTTTCTAAAATCTAAAAAAAAATAATCCTGATGATGTCATCGTGATTTCATCAGGATTGTCTGAGCTTGGGTTGTGGATAAAAGGGGGCATCACTTAAATTAAGATTTTTAATGTTGTTTCCATGACCTAAGAACGTTCAGTCAATATTTGGAAGCTGCTCTCTCTTAAAGCCAGATAAGTACGTCTCAATGTGTTTTGGATGAGGAAGACAATAATTCATGTTAACTAATATTTCTGGACTGTTTGAGAATATAGGGATAACATGTAGGTTTGAAAATGGCTGCTGTTCCCCTTTAATGTTTAATAGACAGAAAGCCTGCAATGCAAACTGTGGGTGTGGGGCTAAAAACAAGTGGGCATTTACTAGACGAGGCACTGCTCAGATCTCTGCTATGTTCACATTTGAGAGAATCTAATTAATCTTTTCCTCATTAATCATGTATTATTCCATCCACCCACAACTTATTCATGCAACTTTCTGTGTGTAACAAGCAGAGTGTGTGTACATGCCTATGTAGGAATATCTTACTAGCAAAATTATGTACTTTAAGTCCATTTTTTAAATCAAGGCTGAGGATTTTTCTCTTTGCCGCTGCCTTCTATATAAATTAAGGATACATTATACATTTCCTTGACTGCACTATAACATTTTTTGGTATTTTATGTATGCATTGTTTTTCATTTTCAATTCTCTGGCTCTTTAATTAACTTTTAATTGCATACAAATGTCCTTTTATAATGTGTCTCTTTCACACTATGTCTTGATGTTTATGTGGAGCACTGTGCCTTGTGGCTAAAATGTGCTGTATAAATAAACTTGCCTTGCCTTTAGAAAGCAGAAAACATACCGCACCATTCTAACATCAGATGAGGATTTTGTTGGTCAGTGGCGCAATCGTTCTCTGCTGCCTTAAAATAACAATGTGCTTTACCAAACCTCATTTCAGGACCTACACGCCCATCGGCACACAGATGGGCAAGAGTGCATTTGGTAATTTCAAAATGTAGGCGCTGGCTGTGAAAATGACAACAGCATTGGTCTGAAACTACACTGACAGTTTATGCCAGGTGTCAGATAGAGCCCTGAAAGTTTTGAAGGTTTTATTGTTCCCTTGAGAGTCTGCCAGCTTTATGGGGACACGACACCAAATTACCCTTTTTTCATGAGACAGAAGACACTTATATGACTTCTTGCATTTGTATTTTGAAACCCTCTTTAAAAAATGTTAACCCTTTGAATCCTCAGCAAATTAGCTTGATTTTTATAAAGAACATGGGGAAGAGAAGGCAATGAGCAACAGAAGAAGAGATAACTCAGAAATGAGCAAGACATTAGTAAAAAGATATGTCATAATTGGCACAAAAAATCCAAACAAACAAACACACAAATAAAACAAACAACATATCAGAAAATAAATTTAAAAATAAATAATTTTTTAATAAACCTGCTTAAAAACTATGGTAATTCTAAAATTATTAGAAATATATAATTACGACAATTAAAAATATAATTCTCTGAAAATTTTTCGACATCTACAAATTTCTTGCAATTTGCGAGACATTTCTTGCCCAGTTGCTCAATGCCTTTTTTACCTGTGTTTAAAAGAAATCAACCCGGAGTTTAAAGCTTTAAATCTCGTGAAAGGCGTCTGAATAAAACAAGACAAAAAGTGTTGTCAATGTAGGTTTCAAAGGGTTAAATCACGGACAACTAGGAGGTGAAATTCTGGAGTAATTCCTCGTTTCTAGTTTTATGTGACAGATAAAGTGTGTGTGTACTTGTCATGATAACATGGTAAATGTCTCGCTTATTACAGAGGATGAATGTAAATCAGGGAGTCTAGAGGACACTTTGGGGGCCGGACGGGACGGGGAGGTAGGGAGTGTGAACATGTGAGGGAGCGGACAGAGGGGAGGATGAGGGCTAAAGTGGGAGGACTGGAGGATGCTAAATGTGTGTGTTTTCTGTGACCTTGAGGGTGTGGGTTAGAGGTCAAGAGGGGCCGTCACCCCGATGTTGTCACAGTTACCTTATCCCCTGTGAACTGCGCTGGGAGCTGCCAGTAGAGCAGATCATCCTGGTGCAAGCTGAAACCTTTGTAGACCAGAGCGTACTGAGAGGCAGAGGAGGAAGGAGAGGCATGAGAGAATAAGCCACAGATGCAGAGAGAGGAAGCGAGACCAAATAATAAGCAGGCAGAGAAGCAGGCGAGCAAGAGAAAAGCCAAACAAGAATGTCGGGAAAAATGTGTAACATAAAGCTTAACTCTTTAAAGTACATGTTGTTTAGTGCTGTTAAAGGCTCCGCTGACAGTTTGATAACAGCGTAGAAGCTGCACTGTGCTTTGTCTGACAACTAAAACAACAACTTCCACTGTCAATAATGTGAAAATGACAGCTTAACATGCGCTGCACTAAGAGGCAGACAACAGTATAATGACAGAGGACTGCAAAAACCAGTGTTACTCTCAAGTGGACAATTACAGTGACAGCACAGAGTGGGAGCTATTTGCTTAACAATGGAAAATACCACCCAGTTGAGCACTGGTATTGTGTGAATTATCCATCTTTATAAGCTAAATATATTGTGTGTTACTTCAGTAGATCGCAATTTTAATGTGTTCGGTGCTGCTACAAGTTTCTTAACCGCCCTGGACAAACTGAGGACATTTGGTTGTTAATTAACTTGCACCAAAAACCAGTCAGTAATGCCACTGTCTACCTTGCTGTCCCCAGAGGCACGAGCAGAAGTCTTGCTCAACGTGTTCTTGCTCTGCTGATCCGCACCAAAGAGAAACACAAGAAGTCACCGATATGACCCAAAAACAAAAAAGGCTCATAAACCTTTTTGTAATCTCTGACAGAGTGTACCTGCAGATAGGGAGAGTGGCCTGGGGAGTAGTGTTGGGGTCTGGTTGGTCTAACAGAAGAGGAGATACCCGACGGAGGGGAAGGGGGGCTCATGTTACGCGAAGACCAGCGAGAGGAAGAGGAAGATGGGATCCGAGAGAAAGAAGAAGAAGAAGAAGAAGAAGAAGAAGAGGAGGAGGAGAATGAGGAGGATTTAGAGGAAGAGGGAAAGGATGTATGGGAACGGGCTCGTCCGTTGGAGAAGTTAGAGAAGAGCGCCCAGACCTCATCATCCAGCTTTCTGACGTCACCCTGGGGAGGCGGAAAGTCGGGTACCAGGGATACAGAAGATGTGTAACCATGGGAACAGACCAAATGATGGAGACAGTTTCAGAATTTGATCTTTCACGCTGTAAACTGACGTACATCACTGCAAGCAGGTGAACATGCTCCGTCATGCCTTTGAGTCTGTGATGTCTGACTTTGCTGCACAACAATGTTTGAACTCGGGATGGGAATTAGGGGCGGGGTAAAAATATCGATACAGCATATCGATATGGCAATATTGTATAGCTATATTGCCAAGTATCGTTTTTTTGTTTTATATATATGATCAATATTGAAAATGGAAATGATGTAAAAAACTTAATCTTAAAACTTTATCTCATTAGAGAGAGCAGATATTGTTTTTCTTTTGTTGGCAAAATTTGCAGTTGAAAAAGGTAATAAATCCCAATATATTGTAATAAATGTCACTATACTCAGCATATCACAAAACATTTAAAATTGCAATAATGTTGCATTGAGACAAGAGTATTGTGATGAAATTGTATATCTGGTGATTCCCATCTCTAATGGGAATAAGATTTTATTGATACCAATGCCATTAGCAATTCTTCTCCAGAATTTGGCCAAAACAGGTTTTCAGTGTTATCGATATGGTTTATTATCTGAATGTGAACACAGTGTGAATGACTTTTTTTTTTTTTTAGCCTTTTTGTTTTCATCAAATATATTATAACCAGATATTTACCTTCTTTAACAGATGGGCTAACCCTTGTTTGGGAAGCATTTATGTGCAAAGTATGAATACATGGCAGTCCTGGAATTTAAGTCCAAGGGACAACTAGGGACAAGAGTTGGAAATTAGAAATATGTAGCTATAAACATCAGTTTCAAACTCTGTATTGAAACAGAGTTAAATTACATTGTCCCTATCAAGTAAAACAAAATTTGAAATTTCAGCATATTGCTGGTGTTTTCACCTGAACTTAAAATAATCATTTTACAGATGTTACAAGCAACACTGTTGTCATCTTTCTCCATGAAGCCACGGTTTGGACCATTTCTTCCTCTTCACAATGACCCCTCCTTTTTGTGAGTTTTCAGCAACGTAGACACAAGTTTGATTTCATGGTTTTGTAACATGCAGCTGTCAAAAAACAGCCCAGCATCGATATGAAGAATTGATAAGCTCGGCTTCATATGACTTCAAAAGATTATCAAACAATTTGGAACCTGCTCTCCGTTCCCATCCCTAGTTCGGACCCTGGTGAATTGCTTTCTCTGCAAACAGTTGACTCACACGGACAAAACTCATAAATCAACAACTTCTTGCACTCTCGAAACTTTCCTGATCCAACCTCTTTATATTTCACACACATGCAAATGCACACGCAGAGTCTGACACAACATGCTTCTGCTCAGTGACCCCTCATCAAACCAAGGTAAACCTCCATGCTGCTACATCTATGAACTAAGGGGATTTTATTTCCATAAATGTCCACAAACTGTCAGCGTGTTAATGACACAAACACTGCATCAGTTATTCTCATTAGAAGTGTTACCTTCATTTTAAAGTTCTACAGTGCAGTTTATACCAAATACCTGTCTAGCTCTTTTGGATCTGCGGGTGTCTTTACGTTCAGAGGCCATTAGGTTCCAAATAGACGCATCCTTCCTCAGCTGCTCCTCTGCCGAGTGCGAGTCGCTCTATTGGTGTGGATAAAGCAAGCTCTTTGATCACTTTCCTTACCACTGAGCTGATGGTATTTGGGAGTGTTATGGCAGTGTTATTCGAGCAAAGTTAAATGGTATGAAGTTCTTTAATGGACCATTAATGATCAATCTGTTTACATGGCTCATGTGATGTGGAGCAGAAAGCAATTTCTGTGTGCAAAATGCACTGCGATGTAAGTGGTCGAATCTAACAGACATTTGGTGGCTAACTTCAGCTGCAAACTGCAAAAACTGCTGCGAAACACAGTGTTTCCAATAAAAACAATTATTAAAACCCCAAAGCATGATGTTTGTAAATCCACCATGTACAGATATGCAAAAAGTACAATGTATGGCATTTAGTATGACCCAAAATGCCACATCAACAGTTATTCCAAGCATGCCAAACACCGTACGGCAAACAAAAGACTACAGTCACAACATGAAAACCACTGACTGACGTTACTGTACCTGATCTGCTCGTTTCGTGCGAGCAAAGAAAGAATCTTTCTATAGAGAGCGCAGAGGCAAAAAACAAAGAGAAAGAGAGAGCTATGTTATGTGCTGTGCACATCGTTTTACCCTGTGCACACAGATTAAAGAAGATTAAATGGAGGCAAAGAAGTTGCAGAGGCTGAAAAAGCTTGAAAAGAAAGATTGGCTGAGGTCTGAAGCAAGACGAAGCAGCAAAATAGAGATTGAATAAGAATGGTCTACAAGTGTCTGATGAGTGCTGCTCAGCCCCTTTTATACATTAAGCATTAAGGGGCTCGTGGTCTTGCTCGAGTTACTTTCACTGATTAAGCCGCTTTATGCGCTCTTGGATACTGACCTTGTCTCCCTGGTAGACCCCTGGAAGCTGCCAGTAATGAGGCTCCTGTCCCAGGTAGTCAAAGTTGGTGTAGGACAGCTGAGTGCCTTCAGTGGAAACCTCCACCGTGAAACCAGTGGCGATGCGGTTGGTGCGTTGACGGTTCACCAGAGCGAATCCCTGGAAGTTCCCTGGAGAAAAGACTGAGGATACCTGCGGGGAGCACATTTTGAGAATACAATCAAGATCCAGTAAAAGATACAGTGCAAAAATATATAAAAAATTAAAATATTACTAAAGCAATTTTAAATGTGGCTGGACATATGGCTCACTTTGCTGACTGCATGAACCTTGTCGGGAGAGTAAAAAAGTCAGTTCATGAGAAAATTCAGAATTGGAGCCGACTTTAAGGGCAAAAAACCCAAACAAACTAGACTTCAGTCGTTGAACTCATCTTGAACTTTAAGAATAATGTAAATTTATCAGAACTTTAGAGACAGAGATGATCATCTCCAAAACTGGCCTCTAACAATGTGCAGATTTCATAACAACTGGCTAATCAGCTGCTATTGTCGATCTTTGCAGTACATGTAAGAAAGAAAGAAAGCCTCTGAAACAATGGGGGGCTTATGTAACATTGGAGCTCGGCAAAAGAGAATTAGAAGAAAGATAAAAAAAAAAAGGTAATACCATCCAAAGCAGGCGTGGGAGATGCTTTTGTTGCCAGACATTTGGTAAAAAATGTTCTGCTTGATATTCCACATATCGGTTAAAATTACTACACTGGCAGGCCACAGCACTTTGGTGCCAAGCCGTCTTTTTTGTTTGCTCTTGTAAGACTTATTCTAAATATTAAGTCTATATGTGACCTTGTAGAGTTCACATTTCTCACCCTTT
Source organism: Plectropomus leopardus (assembly GCF_008729295.1). Lineage (NCBI taxonomy): Eukaryota > Metazoa > Chordata > Actinopteri > Perciformes > Serranidae > Plectropomus > Plectropomus leopardus. The sequence continues at coordinate 30,839,000 of NC_056470.1, forward strand.
AGCACTGGGGAAATTCTGAGAGACAAGAAGTCAAAATTTAAACTTGCAGTTATGCAGGAGAGAGTAGATGTGCAGAGATAATTGCCTATTTGGGGAGATGCCAGTCAATCTCCAACACCACTGATGGATGTGATCTCACTGGTTTGGAACCACTTAAGGCCATACTTCCCAACCTTGAGACCTTAGAAATAGGGAGGATTTTAAAACCAAATCAGGGGGTCTGGGGGTCGTCCTCCAGATATATTTGAGTTTCAGAGATTTACTGCATTCTGGTGACTTTTAGGCCACGTTTACATAGAAATGGCCCGATTAAAACCGGAAAAGTCTTTCCTTTGCGTTAAAAAAAAAAATCCATGTTCATACGATAACATTGTGAAAACGAAAACGCCCCGAAAACACTGTTGTTGTGTGAGCAAAAGGCCAAATTGCAACAAAAGTTTCATGTTTCATGCAAGAACTGTTACCATGTGAACAGCCCCTTAAAGAGTGGAAATAACAAAATAATGAATAACGCAAAAGTGTTTATATATTAAATACCTCTAATTTGATTTAGTTTTTGGGTTAAGGTTTGGTAATCTGCTGCTGCAGATGAGGGTAAATCAGGTTATGCCCAACCTCCAGGGCACCCCTTAAACCCAGCTAGAGCCCCCCGTCATTCACTTGTATCGTGGTCAGCCACGCCTGATTCGGAGAAGTCGGGGGAAGCGCCAGCAAGGAGGAAACAGTCAACTTATAGAACCGAAGAACACATACACGCCTTTCTGTGTCAGAAACATGTGATAATGGAAAGTAAAAAAAAAAAGGTTTGGCAATCTGACATAAATGGGAAGAAATATGGGAGAACTGTGTCGTTTACTGTGGCAATGACTAACAGGAGTCTCCCTGGAAAATCAGGTTGGCAAATGTGACTTAAGGCTGGTGTGATGAGCGCAAACATAAACATGTTCTTGCATGGTTGCTTCATCCAGAGCAAACTTCAGAGGTATGAACCGCAGCACTGCTGCCACGTCATTGTGTCATGAACCCTTTAAAGGCCTTACGAGGTCTCTGTAGTGTGTAGAGCTGGAGCACTGCTGAGTGACGCCCATACAGAAGCAGGACAGGCAGCCATCTTTGTTCTGCGGGCTGAGATGGAAGCTTCCAGGCTTACAGCTGGAGCAAGATGGGCCTTCAACGTTCATCTGCGACACAGTATCAAAGAAAAATACAATGCAATCAGTCCATCTTAATCTACCTTAGGAGTGGGAGCGAGGACACGAATGATAACAATAACCAGACGGTCGGTTTGTTTGATCACCTTGCAGCGACACACACCACCGGTGCAGCCTTCACTTCCTCTCTGGTCACAGTTATAGCAGTTACCTGGAGCAGGAGAGCAGAGCAGATTATGTACCAGCTCTCTATTTAGAGACACTTTGTTAAATTCAGATTAATTACACAAAGGAAATCTTTGAAACTTTTGGTAAGATAAAGAATGTGGGATGCACCAATAGAAAATTCTGGGATGATACAGATGTTAAAACAATTAATTTGACAGCTGATACCAATATGTTTTTTGGATTCAAATCAAATCATCAAATCAAAGAAATATTCATTATGAAAAAAAAGTAATAGTTTTAAAGCAATTCAGCCCTTTATTACACTTCTACACTACCTTTGAATGAGCACAGTTTCCATCAGACAAATTAAAAACGTCTTTAAAAAAATTTACATCAAAAGCCTTTTTACTTTATATAATATTTCACAATTCCCTCTCTAATATACATTCAATAAGTTTTTCACCAAAAGCTACATTTTAGAAGATACATACATACACTGTAACTCATCATGAGAGCATTATAATATAGTTTTGCCTAATACTCATTTTTATGGAATAGATGCTGAATGCATCATAATGAAACTGATGCAACCTTCGTAAACTGTTAGTTGCAGCCACCGGCTGCTTACAGCTAATGTTAACTTGCTCTTCTCTGAGTCAGCACGGATTTGTTGTTCATAATGCAGCATTCACATTGCAGCATTCACATTCACATCAGTGTGTGTCCCTTGTGGTGAGTCTTGAAGGCGTCCCGGAAAAGTAGAATAAGTGTTTTCTGTTGTCCCCTAGATGACATGCCACAGTTAGTCTCAAGCCTTGCTTTTTAGCCTTCAGAAAACTAATGTGACAACAGAAAAATATCAGCCATCGGTGAATGTCATTGTATTTGCTAAAAGGCTGATGATGGTCAACAAGGCGGCTATTTATACCAATGTTTGGCTGATAACTCGGTGCCCCCCTGAAGAAAAAGCCAGAAGATGGAACAATGTTGGTCATGACCCTGGATTGAAACACATCACGTACCATTGACCTCATTGCTGCCAACAGTGCATCTCTGCCCGAGCAGTGGGTTGCCAGTGTATCCTGCAGCACATCTGAAATAAAAATAGACAATGTGTTTGAGCAAATATTTCCACTGAAGGAGGATACAAGCTGTAACCCAAAGAACAATGAGACAGGAAGCTGGGAAGTCTGCAAGAGGTGATACATGTGGTGAGTTGTGTCCTTTGGGGAGTCTTCTTGACCCGAGACAAACCTTAACCACCAATAAAGGACTGAGTCATTCAGACAAAGTTATTCCAACCAGTAAATGAACATATCTGCACTAAGCACTAGTCTTTATATTCACACCCAGCTTTTTGCCCTGAATACAAGCTGTTTTCCCAGCGAAAAAAGACTGTGAAATACTGCTTGGAGATGGATGAAGCACAGCCGCTGCTAAAACTTTCAACATGTCTCAGATGTTGATTCCATCTCTAATATGAGTGTGGGGCAGCCAAAACTGAGGAACACCTTTACACAGGAACAGAGAAAATATCACCAGATTTAAGACAATGTTGAAACAAAAGCTTCATAAATCCAGAACTGGAACAGAACAGAGGTGAGTAAAGATGGCACGGATATAAAGAGACGTAGAAGAAGACGCTGAGAAGTTAAAGAGGAAAGTCATTCTGTTTATCGTGACATAGCCAAGCAATACGCCTTCTACCCAAGCAAACATCGCCACTGCCACCAGAGCAAAGGCTCATCCAACGACAGATCTGTACAGGTTGCCACGTCTTACCTCACCTGTCCTCTGGCAGCTCCGCCCGTCAACAGCCAACGAGAGGACTTCCATGCTATGAACTTGCTTTGGGAAACTATTCAAACTACCTCCTGAGACGTACAATAGTTTGTAAGGTGTAGTTCGCTCAGTCTTTTCAGTCAGTGTTGTTTTGAAGATTTAAGTGAGTATAGTCTGATTACATTGGGTTATAAAAAATACATAAAAATAGATTTGATCATGGGAAAATGCTAAAAATGTTCACAACTTAAGGCTATTAATGCATACAGCTCATGATTAACACAACATGACAAACAATGTGCTCTCACATCACACTGACATGAAACTAAACAATTATGCACACAGTTTAAACTTAGATATGACCTTTATGCATTACTTACTATGCATTCCATACATTCCTCTGAATGCTAGTGATAGGAGAGATCTTCACTGAATAAACCGAACCTCAGTCTTACTAGAGGAAACATTCGGTGGTAGGCATCCAATACCTTGGTTTCAATAACTACTGGTTTGCCACCAGTGGGGCAAAAACAGGTAAATACAAAATACATTGGCCTCATTATGAGTTTTCTGGTTATATAACTCATGTCAAATGTCAATGAGCTAATGTATTTGACAGATGCTTGAACTTTTTACATGTTTTTGGTTTTTATAAGATTCCCCCAAAAGGTTGTGTTTCCATGAAATCCACTGCTGGCAGTCTTTGACCCCAAGGATTACATCCTGTTGCTAAACCCATGACATTTTTTATACACCAGTCCGAGATGTCTTATAACCTAACTGGAAGAATATCATGAAATAGGCTCTGCTCATTAATGCTCCCAAGAGGTTTAATCCATCAGACAGAGTCTACAGCCATGCAGACAGCATAGGCAGGTTTCCATTAACCCTCAAATTGCACAAATTGAAATACAAAAAAATGGAAACAAGTCAATTTCGAAAATACTCCGATTAATGGTAAAAACCTTTTTACACTTGCATGAGGTGGTATTTCAGGCAATGGAAACACTTTTTTCACCACTTTTATAGGTCACACGATGCTATGGCTATGCACTTGTCGGTAGGAACTGGCTCCTTCAGGCACGATGAAGCAGGCGCTACAAGAGGTGTTATTGCATCGCATAAACGTGAGTGGATCATCTGGAAGTTTTAAACCCACAATTCCTTTGTGAATTCATGGACTATCACCTCCCAGAAATTGCCCATACATGGCCGCTCCCACATTAAAGGGGCTTGCCTTTCCAGTATCGCTCACATAACACGCCACATACACCATGCTTCTTCACGCTGGAATGTTATTACGAAGTTACATAACATCACTTTGCAGAAACGCAAAACGATAAAACACAATTTTGGCAAAGATATTGCTTGAGTTTTGCGCAAATCTGTTATGGAATTACGCTAATGACCGAGTGCTAACGTGATGATGTATTGGAGGTACAGAGTACAGCAGAGGCTGGTGGGAGTGTCATTAGTTTTCCCGGTAATTTCTCATAAACCAAAGTATTGGAAAAAATACATTTGACCTGCTGGTGGCATTGACTGAAAAGCCAAGGAATCACCAAAACCACTTGAATTCATCCTCTGAGGCCATAAACATCCATAACAATTAATTAATGGTTGCTAGTCAGTCTCATTACCGTTAAAACTCTCTGCATTACAAAATTATTAGGTTTTTCTTGGAGAAAAAGATTTTTGCCTCCCAGATATTGATTCTGAACATTTTAGTCAGTATCACTGTCATTTCTGATACTAGTATCAGTATCAGAACAACTCTAGTTTTCTCTGTCTTTTCAGTGGATGCATATATTTATTGTGTCAGCATGTACATTCACAAGATGTTGCATCGTTAGTCGTGTTTGTGAAATGATGGCTCTTTATCCTTAAATTTTAATTTTTTTTACAAATAATGACAATGAAAAACCTCAAAATATCCAAATTGTAAAACATGTTGGGGCTCTTTGTTTAAAAACATTCAACACAAAAAACATATACTGCAAGTAATAAGCCCTTTTCACAAAGTAACATTGAAGTGTTTCTAGGATACCAACACATATAATCGGAAATGCCCACATGGCAAACCCATGTGAATGCAAGAAAAAAAAAAAGATGGGCATGGGGTTTTCAATATAATCTAACAAAGGGTTGGGGATGATACTTGTAAAACTTGAGGTAGTCTGGCCACAACACAACGGACAAATGTATACACACAAGAGGTACTAATGCTAAGCTAACTCTTCATAGCAGGATTTTGTGCAATCGTTCAGATTATAAAAAAATATACCTTAAAAGCCAATGGTATAAAAATCATAACACCACATCAGGATGGCATTAAACATCTGGAAAGTCCCTCTAAAATAACAGTGTCATAAAATCAGTCCCTTCATAATTGACGTGGTGTCAGTAATCGACATAAATATTTGGATCAGAGTCTTGAGATATAAAAACAATGGGAAAAAAAATAAAATATAGCACACTGTTCCCTAATCATCAGGGATAATTTTGATAGGAATGGCCAGCCTTCCCAGGACAACATGAAGAGAACCGTCTTGATGCTTTTTCTGCTTTGCTGACTTGTGATCTCCTTGTAAAAGACGCAGTAGATCCAAAACGCCAGAATGAGCGTTTGTCTTCTTCTTCTTCTGCTGGGGTTTTTTTGTCACTTTCTTCGCAGTAGTAGCTTTGGTTTTTGGGGACTTTGATTTACTTTTCACTGTTGTAGTGGACTTCTTCTTCGCAGTAGTAACCTTGGCTTTAACAGGAGGCGTCCTTTTTACTGTGATGTTGGATTTCTTTTTTGTAGTAGTCACCTTGGTTTTAGCAGGAGTCACCCTTTTTACTGTTGTGTTTGACTTTTTCTTAGCAGGAGTGACCTTTGTAGGTTTTGTGGTTGTGACTGTGATCTTTGCAGAAGTCTTGTTTTTTTTAGAGACCAACTTATACGAGTTGCCGTTGTTTGGCTTTGACGTTTTCTTTGCATCACCGTCCGAAGACTCTCGACCCTCCTGGACCTCCCTTGGAGCTGGTGCATCTGATCTGAAAGACTTGTTACGTCCATTGTTTTTCGAGCTTGAAGAATCTTTTTTATTGGCCTGGTCAAGCTTTGGTTTGTGAGATGGAGGCTCCAGTTGAAATTTTGTAATGGCTTCTTGTTTTGGTTTTGTTTGACTTGGCTGTGAAACACGTTTAGCTGCCCCAGCGGACCTCCTACCTTCAGGCCTTTTTGTGACAGGCTTCCCTGTCGGTTGAGAAGCAGATTTTGACGTAGGTTTACTCAGGTTGGTCTTTAACTTGACTGTTGAGACTTGACTTCTGGACCTTGTGACTGTGTTTTTTACTGGTGTGTTGGTGGGTAATGGTTTGAGTTTTCTCTCTCTCTGAGGAGCAGAATTGGATTTATTCACGGGGAGGCCTGGGGTCGGTATGCTTTTGGGCGCTGTGGCTCTCCTGGTTAATGGCGTTTTTGTCGGTATGATTCTGACTGCAGGCCGAGGCGTTGAGTACATTGGGAGTTCAAGGACTGTTACAAGTGAAGGCGGGACTCTCCTTTCTTGTGGCGAACGGGACACATGTCTAGCACGTTTCATCTTGTTTATCTCCTGAGCCAACGCTGTGAAGCCGTCAATCAGTATCTCCAGCCTTCCCTCCAGTCTGTTCAAACGGGTGTCCATGTCCATGTAGCTCTTCTCCAGCTCGCTAATCTTCTTGTTCTTCTCCCCAGCTGACTGCAACGCGAGGAGCTCCTTCAGCTGGGTGTTGAGTTGACTCTGCTGGTCCCCCATGCTGTGAATGCTGTCCTTCATGTCAAGCGTGTTGCTCTCCAGCATGCTTAGTCTCTGGTTGAAGGTGTTCAGGTGCAACCGGAGCAGGTGCTGGAAGCTGGAGTGTCGACTCTCTGGGCTGGGTGTGAAGCGTGGTGAGAGTCTCGGCGCTGCAGGGGAACGAGTAGTGCGATGGTGGGCTGCAGTAGACAATAAAGCCCTAGTAGGGATGAGGGTTGTTTCTATAGGTTCATCATTGTCTCCGCTGCCGTACATCTCTTTCTCCCAGCTGAAATTGAACACCGGTTCAGCTCCACATCCCACAGGTAGGAGGCCGTCTATGTTCTTCTCCAAGAAGAGGTCCCCACAACTGTCTGCAGACGGCTTCTCTTCTCTTAATGTCAAAACAGCAAAGTCAGGTATGATGCAGGCAGAGACGTTCAGATAATAAACGTTTTATAAGTTGTGTCTTTCACCCAAGTCACCTCGCCATCTTTGCCCTCGGAGCGGCAAAGATTGATCAGCCAGACAGGAGTCCTCATAAATGCCACGTCCACATTTATGTCGTAGAGACCCAGAAAATATATTTGGTCTGTGCACGGGCAGAAATCACACGAGCCAACACCTTAAAAATTTTGCTACCAGCAAAGCGCAAAGCTGAAGCAGAAAGCAACCTCTGAGAGGAGTTTTAGAGGTAAAGCAAAGGACAGAAAAAAGCAAAAGATCTAAAGCCAACTAAACTAAAGGTTTCCTCAGGACAAACAGCACTTTTTATTTCACTTTTGGCAAATTTCTTTTCCACGAACAATAAAATCTGAGTGATAACATACTCAGAACCACCAAAGGCCCCTTATCCTATAACAGAGATATATTATTCTCCCGCAGCAGGAATGACCTTACGTTTTGAAAATCAATAAATCCAAGAGAACAATAACCACCAGCAGATCTAAAAGAACAGCACAAAACTTCAGAATGGGTGGCATCAGTTTGCGTCTCCCATCCCTCGACTGACACCACTCAGTCACAACTGCCGGGAAAACAAACAAAAGAGATACGAACCACCAACATGCTTATATCCCTTTCCTGTGAATCAAACCACTGGGTGCGACTGCCCTGCTAACCTTGCTGCCGGCAACCCAAAACACTGAGCCGTGTCCAGACGACCATGAGAGGAAGACAGAGAGGAAAAAGAAAAGGAGAAAGAGAAGGAGAAATGCTTACCTTTCGCAGCGTCTGCCGGTGTATCCGGGCGGGCAGTTGTCACAGGTCGGCTGACCGTCAGACTCCAGATAACAGGTCGGGGAGAATCTACAGGGAACACCATGAGGACGCTCTTATTGGCACTAATCACACTATTTAAAATGATTGAAAAATAGTTTTTTTGTCCACCTGACACTGCAGTTGGTGGATTCCAAAATCTACTAGCCATTCAATAGATAACCATTGATTTTTGGCTGGTGAAAGAAGCAAATCTAGCAGCCACTTGCATATTTTACCATCATTTGGCTGGTGGCGGGTGCTAATTTCCAAACCTAAATGGTGCCTGAACCGATACTTAAAAAAAAAAAAAAGTAAGTCACAAAACGACGGTCAAGGACATTAAAAAGCAGCTTTTAATTGCACTTTTTCCAGGTCATTACCTTGTTGTTGTTTTTTTACTTTCTTTGCCATTTATTGTTTTATTTTTTTACTAATTTTCAGTCAATTTTCTTTCTTTCTTTCTTAACACATTTTTTAGATCATTTTATCTTTTGTTGCTCATTGCCTTCTCCCCATGTTTTTGAAAGAAATTTGCTCAGGTTTTAAAGGGTTAAATATATAAATATAAATATAAATATAAATATAAATATAAATATAAATATAAATATAAATATAAATATAAATATAAATATAAATATAAATATATACAAACACTATTGATGCATTCATATAAAAAAAAACCCAATCCAACTACAATAATTCAACACTAGGTAACAGTTACAGTATTGATTACAGCAAAAAAAAATTTGTTGTAACAAATAATTGTCTCCTTAACTCAGGAGGGCACCCAAATATATCTGTTACTAATGTTACAGCAGCTGAGATTGTAACAACATCTAGGATACTTGGTCCACCTTAAGTGTCCACCCTTAAGGGAGAAATGTCAGGTCAGGCTCACTAATTTTCGGTGTGATGGTATTAAGCAAGACACAGGAGCTTGTCTCTTGAGGAGTTTTAGCATATATTCACTGACAAATGGCCCAAACTGCAAACACATTTCACTTCCTACTCTCTGCTCTTTAGCCTCACTTTCACCGTACCGGTACACACACGTTTGCTCACTCTTTCTTTCGCTCTCTCTGTCAGCCACACACACAGTCTGGCACCAAAATCTGGGTTGTGATTGGATCAGGTCTTTACTGTTAGGTGTGGGGTATTTGAGTGGTTTCAGCTTCTGCATTGCACAGTTTACTTTGCCTAATCCAGCATTAAGCAGAATAATTAACAGTAATCTTCATTGACTGAATAAAACTGACACAAGTTGAAAAGACTCTTAAGACATGAACTCACTGGTTGCTGGAGGAGGTTCCAGGACAGGGGCAGGGCTGGCAGGCCTGAGCACCGCCTGTGACTGGGTTTCCATAGAAGCCAGGCTGACAGCGCTCACACCTTGGCCCGGCGGTGTTGTGGAGACATTGCTTTTGGTCACACACATATAAAGAAGAGGTGAGATCCGTGGAACAGTTGAATATACACTACTGATGGTGTGTTTCCACATGTCGGGATTCGCCAAGAAACCATTAACGCATTCCACTGCACAGATCAAAGCAGCTCCAATGTTGGCAGAGTTTTAAGAGAGAGGAAGAAGAGGAAGAGTGGTATAAAAACCTACCAGACACCTGCCGGTCTCCGAGTCACAGCTGCTGGCATGGCCATTGCAGTCGCACCTCTCGCATGTGCCGAGGTAAAGGCCGGAGCTGGTCCGAGTGTAACCTTCATCACACTCCTGCAGCGACATGGAAAAACACCTCAGGTGAGAGACAAGTGATGACACAGAGGAATACGTCTTTGTTCCACTGCAGCAGGGAGACACACTGCAATTATCAGCGCGGACTGTAATGGAAAGAAGTTTGGTGTGCTATTATTAACAAGCTTAGGCTTGTGATTGCCTTTCTGTTTTCAAACTAAACTAAAATATAGCTGCAAGAAGCTATTCCAGGGTCCAATCCAGCATGGAGCGTCAAAAGTCAGAAGCTGTGAAGGATGAAGACCTTTCACAGTCTCTAACAACTGAATTTAAGATAACTAAAGATACCTAAAAGGCTAAAGGAAACTAAAAGGTTAAGGCCAAAAACAAACTTAATGGCCAAACTTATGACCAGACCAGAATAAACGTGTTTGAAACTGGTGGCATCCCCTATTGAGTGATTTCCAAATAATTTCAGAGACATGGTTCTACATTATTATGCAACATATCCTGCAGGTTTTGTAACAATCAGACAAACAATTTTTTATTTATCATCTGATTTGTGTATTGCAATGCCCATTTTTTGGGGGGGTAAATGTTGCACCCCTAGTGGTCGATAGTATGAAAGTTCCAGAGTACATTTCTCAGCATTGGTCAATATCTTCAAAATGTAACGATATCAACAACCTTAATGTGACTTTTGGTCAATTTGGTCCATTGACAATCCACAGAAAATGTGGTACAAATTGGACATTTAAGGAGGGGATGGCAAAAATGTCATTTAAAAACACCAAGTTTGGTGTAAATAGGAGTAAGTTGTAGAGCTTCTGACTTCTCAAAGTTTACCTTGAAAATTGGCGCCCCCTCAGGCAAGTGGGGTCACAGTTGTATTGCAGCATTTCCCCACAGTTTCCAGTCATTGGTGAAAATGTATTGTGTCTATGATGAGCCATCTTACAGGATTTGCAATAAGAGTTTTGAGGAAAAAACAAACTAGCACTTCTGTTCGCGCTCAAATCCCTAATTAAACTCACTAATCCAGAGCAAAAAGTTCATTCTTGGCCTTGGAAATAGTAGCTAAAATTCTTAACTCAGACTATATTTACCAGCTGATTTTTGGGCTTTCAACAAAATCTCACACCGTCAAACGGTATTTGCTCAGGTGTCATGGAGTTGGCTCAATTGTGATCATATCACACTTGGGTCCTGAGCAGACTCCATCTGCTGATGTAGACCACGAGATCCTGATGAAAGCGCCATAAAAATGAATAAGTGGACCTTTAGTTAAGATTTTTAACTGAACCGCTTCTCTGTAATCCGCACCTGGCAAGAGGGTCCTTTGTATCCTTGAGGGCAGGCGCACTCCTCCACCTCCAGAGCGCGTTCATTACCAGTGGAGTGAGGAACAGCGACGTCCATCTTGATGTCTGAGATACTATTTAACACAAAAAACACACAATCAACATTTATCTTTATGTTTCATTATAAGAAACACTCTTGGATTGATCTTGGGGGATGTGAATGAGCTGTGCAGCGACAGAGGAAGCTCCCGCCATACCTGCTCTCAGCCATGTTGTCTGCGTAGGTGGCCCTGATCATGAAAACAGTAACGTCAGCCAACGCCATCAGCAGGTGCTCACGAGTACACGGCTGTCCATCAGCGCGACGCCATTCAGACTATCAGCCACACGGGTGGAGAATGAAGAAAAGATCAAATTTATTTGTGTGAGGATTCAGATTTAGCCAAACACTCTTTGCCAATGAATAATGAAACACACCTCTCTGAAGGTCACGGTGACAGTTTGTGGGACACGTGGGAGAGGTTTGCTCTTCGAGTAGTGCTCCAGGAAGATGCCGTTGCCCTGGAGAACCACATCTGGCTGACCGTCAATAACCAGCGAGCGCTGAGACGGTTCAAAGCGCACCGTGTAGCGAAGCTCTCCTCCATAGGCGGTAACCTGGCAGAAACATGGTAAAAAAAGGAGCTCATCTCAAAAAAGCCGAATGGTGGAAAGGTATTTCACCCCTATGATAGTGTGGGGGGAAGCCACAAGACACCCATGACCGTGAATTCAAACCAAAGGTTCAAAGGAGGCTCGCCGTGAGGATAAGTGCAGCCTTTTTCACTTGACAACATGTCGAGGCATGACTGAGTGGGACGGAAATGGCAAAGAGATCAATCTTCACTTACACTTGACAGTTTTTTCCTCTCTTATCCCCTCGACTGCTCTCTGCTTTGTTGTTTTTTCTCTCACCTTATCTCCTCTGAAGCTCTCAGGCAGGACCCAGTAGTAGATGTCGTTGGGGACGCTGGAGAACGAGCGGTAGACAACTTCAGAGGAGCCCCTCTGGGAGATGCCTTCAGAGATAGTTTTAGTGTTGGCACTGTTGGAGAGGGAGAAGAGCTGCCCGTTCACCCCTCCTCGCACCTGAGAAACACAAACAATTTGTCAGACTGAGATGTTAACTGAGGTTTACATGCACTTGCACTTCAGCGCAATCACGGTTTTGCACATTGCATCTCAATTTGAGCTGGATTAAAACAATCTTTTTAACTGATTCAAATCAATTTTCAAATTCAAAATCAATCTTTAATATATTCCTTGGAACTTAAACCCTGTTAATCTCGCTGGTATTAGGGCCCTTTCGTACCAAACCGATGATCAGCTGTTGATCAGTGTCAGGCCGTCGGTGAGCGTCTGTTATTCTAGTTTTTGTGGTGCGTCCTGATTCAGCATTTTAAATAAAAAATGACAGAGCCTAGGGGCAAAATTTTTAAAGACCATGGTATTGATAAGCTCTGAAATTACCAGTTCTTTCATCTGTCCTTTTTGGGTATTCAGCTGCTCCTCAAAATACATGAAGAGCAGAGCAGAAAGCTTGACTCCAGCTGCTAACGACTACCCTCATTACTGTGAGTGCAATATAACGTTTTTATCAATGCACCTGTCCAACAGGGTTAAACATGTTAACATGGAGAAAAGGGACACTTCAATCTGCTCTGCCTGCAGATCCACTGATCCATCATGTTCAGCTTAGTTTGCCACGTCTCCTAAAATTTACCAGTAATAACGTTACCTGCAGGCGATGAATCACGGCTGCAGCAGAGGGAGGAGGACAGAGGACAGGAGGACTGATACTGACTGGTGTCTGCGATTTTTTCCAAACGTCATTAAGTATTGTGATGTCAGGAATATGATTCACTTTACTGACATTTTAGATTTGTTTCCAGTGAGATACTATTGAGTTGAAACTGTGATTTTGCTATTATAAAAACTACTGTTGCTGCTCTAGAAACAACATTTAATTATATTTAAAATATTTAATTCTGCCCAACTGGAACTGGATGTCAATACGACTTCAGAAAGCCTCTAACATTGGACACATGTCAAATTTTATTAGAAATGAAAATAATCAATATGACGTTTGCATGAGATGTTTGGGAGAGATTGGATTTTGGTTACTTAACAAAACTTAAACCAGACAAAGACCTGTTTTGCAGTATTGTACTTAAAACTGACATTAAAACTGCATAGGATGTTGTTTTGACATTGAACTTTGGTCACACAAAATCAAAATATAAATTCAACCAAATTTCACAGTCTAATGACATTGGTGGCCGGCAGGGTAATGCTGTTCTGAATTCATTCTTTTTTGAAAATACAATTTACAGCATTAGTTCTCTGAGAATCTCCTCCATATTCTAGAAAATGTGGTATTATAACAGAAATCCTCATCAAATCAACATTGCATCAAATCGGAGATCAAAATTGGAATTTGTGAATCAAAATTGATTGAGAAAATCAGTGGTGATACCCAGTCATAACCTCACCATTTAGCACCTGAAAGTATTTACTGAAGCAACTTCGATGGCAAAATCATTCACCCCTCTGTTTACCATTCACAGAAACCGACCTCATCTCTATTCCAAGTGGAGCTGGAGCACTGTTTGGTGACGCCCATACAGAAACAACGCAGACAGCCTTCAGGGTTGGTCTCTGATAGGTGGAAGAACCCAGCCTTACACTCATCACACAGAGCGCCTGCCACGTTGTTCTGCAACAATCACACACACACACACACACAAACAAACAAACGCACACACACACACACACACACACAAACAAACAAACGCACATATGTAATCCATCTGCCTGTCAAACTCTTTTCTTTCATTGAAGAAAAGATAAAACAGTAAGACACGTCAGTCTTACAAACCACAAATGAGCAACATATTTCCCAGTAAATGGCTGTAATAAAATCGTAATATTTCACTCAGCAGTTTAACACGCTGTATTTATACCTTGCAGCTGCATGGTCTGCTGCTGGAGCTGAGAGTTCCTCTGTTATCACACTTGGCGCTTTCTGCAGGGAGAGAGCAATGGAAAGAAGATGACATATGGGGTGGAAAGTGCACCTGGGAGTGTTCCAGCCGCTCTGCATACCTGAGCCATGACCGCACTACTACTGCCTACTGTAACATCAGCGATGGTAATCATTACACAGACCTCCCTGTGGTCATATCGCTGGATGGTAAAACAATACTGGTGCGGCTTCTGTTGATTTCATGCCTCGAAATGAGAATTTCAAATATGTCGGCGCAATCGGCTGAACTTTTACTCACGGTTAGGAACACATTTTCCATTAGGCAGAAGAGGGTTGCCCTGGTAACCGGGAGCACACCTGAAATAAAACAAATACAAAAGATATGATGTAACAGTGAGTTATTGCTTATTAATGTTGCCGTATCAAAACCATACTCTCAGGTGGGTTGAGTAATTAACAATCACCATAATCTTGTGATAAAGTCTAAATATGGTATTAATTATTAACCACAGTTATTAGCTATCAAGAGTGATATAATTTCTTAAACTTCCCCTCCAGACACATTTTTTAAGTATGTTAAAATAGTAATTCATGTATTATTAAACATGGTTTTCACTCATTAGAAGTTAAAAAAAAAAGTTTTTAAAAAAAGGGGGCCTGAAGTTGATCTTGTCTTTCTTCCTCTTTGAGAAACTCTGGGTCTGGCCTCTGCCTCGCCAACCACCTCTGCTTGCAATATGTTTTGCTATATCAATGAAGATATCAATGCTATTAAATGAAGGCTAAGGGGACACGCTGCCTGACCTCAGGGGAGCTTTGGGGTAGGACACGTGTGCAAGGGAACAGGAGACGGCCCTAGATACAAAAGGACAGTGTCCAATCAGGTGCTGTTTAGCCTCCTTGGACGCGCTCAGCCTTTTCAATAACTGCAGCACTGCAGTTCTCATCTGTGTCTGTTTTGTCGAAAATATATTCCAACCCAAGGCAGACTGCGGACGCCTCAGTGAAACATATTAATCCTCCACGTGTTCTATGATAGTGCCACAACTATTGAGCTTATTGGCAAGTTCAGACCAGACTTCACTGCACATGTGCTGAACTCCAATGACATCACGTAATATGACGCTGTGACTTCTCTTTTTAGTCTCCTTGGGCCTTTAAGTGATAGCTCAAGATGTTTGAAGTGGGGCTGGATGAGATTCTTATGTAAAGTCAATGTATTACATACAGTAGCTGGTGGCTGGTGCGCTCCCACTTTGTAGAAACAGATGGGGCGCGCACCCCACAGGGGTTGATATCAAAACATATTTTTGCTACATTAAAAAAATCAGTATCAATCTACACTGTATTTTGAGTATTTTCATCGCTTTTCCTCGATGTCACACAGCCTTTTCCTTTGACACTACATGGCTCGCCTGTTGCCGGTCAGCTGTTTGGGTCAGACAGTGCTGTTAACGGCTATTGCACTCTCAATTCAGCATCCGCTTACAAGACTGATATTGTATTTTTTAGGTAGGCCTTTTTAAATGTGTCTAAAAAACATTTTGATATCAACCCCTCAATACAGCAGGGTATTGCTGAGCTGTGGGGTTTGTGCCCCGTCTGTTTATGCAAACCAGGAGCCGCCGGGTGCCAGCTGCTGTATGAAATACACTGACTATACAGTATGTCATACCGCACCAATCCAAATATCGCTTTAATTGTACTAGACTGGTGACAGGTGAAAGAGCAGTGTGCATCAAGATGGTTAAAATTAGAGGAAACATTGGAGAGATTCATACATTCTTGAGCCTCAGTCAGACCCAGACTCAGATGAGGAATCTGATGTGCAACAAAATTGGCAACTAGCAGACAGATCAGAATAGTGGGTGAAGTTCGCATCTTTTATTGTATACTGTATGTTGTTTATTGACTGGTAGACAGTGGAAGAAATCATCTCTTCCAAAAACTACACACTATCTTGTTTACTGTTAAAACTTTCATTAGGCGTCTGTGTTTTGAAAAGTCTGCTGCGTGCTGGGGGTTTCAAGTTTCTTTGCTGGTTTTGTGTTGAAGTCTGTTGCACTACCATCGTGAGGTACTTAATCTAGCTTGGCCAGCGCATGTTTAAACCTCAAAATTTTAGGTAAGTGCACAGATATCGCACCCTTCAACAGAGGAATGTGAAAACATCTCTCCAGTGATGAAATGTGCACGGATACAGGTCCGCAGTGCAAAGGGCATGCATTTTCAGGGACATAGACATTGACACATTTTTTTAATGGAGGGGGACTTTAACCATATTACTACTATCTCCAGACTATTTATACTGTAACCCAAATGCACTGTTAATGATATCCGTTTCCTCACTTTTCACAGCGTCTTCCTGTGTAGCCGGGCCTGCAGGCGTCGCAGGTTGGCTGCTGGTCAACGTCCAGGAAGCAGGTGTCAGAAAACCTATAAAGCCAAGCGAAAATGCCCCAGATTAAAATCTACAACAGTGGGTTAATGAATAGCACATTGAATGAATAAACCAGTGAATGAGCTCAGCTTTGGGGAATAAAAACCTGCAGGCTGAGACACTGAATTCCCACTGATACTCTGTGTGTGGGTGGTTTGTGAATGTGAATGAATCTGCCCTTATTTGTACAGTAGATGTGCGTGTGTGTGGTCCGGGTGAGTGTGTGACCTTACCGGCGTGAGGTCTCGTAGTACGGGCAGGGGCACGGCTTGCAGTCATCGGGGCGACCTCTGCTCGGGTCACCAAAGTATCCTGAGCGACACTTGTCACACTGAGGGCCCTCTGTGTTGTGCTGGCAGCTCTGTGGCAACGAGAACACGCTGGTCATTCTCCCAAACAGATGCCCCTCAAAATAGGAAGTGTGACATTTTGGGAAATACACTTATTCGCTGTCTTGCTGAGGGCGAGGGCTGCGCGATCATAGGAAAATATGCGATATGTGATATAGCCGTTGAATAATGCAATAAGTAGTTCTCTGCTAAATATGAGGAATTGCTTGTTGAATAAAAAAGAGAATTATTCCCAACTTTCTTTTGTGCGCAAATTTGACATTTACCTGAAAACAAAATGCAACATTAACAAAACATTTAAATTTCTACTGACACTCTCTTTCAACAAACTCAAATCCATGAGTGCAATCTTGCACTCTTTCGCATGTGTTTATTGTGCAAATTGAAACAGCAATGCTATAAACATGCTGTGCAGCCCCACTGCGGATTAGCTGAGAGGACCAATACAACTTTGTTGTCAGCACTATAAATATGAAGCCAGATCCAGGAGTTGATTATCTTAGCTTAGTATAAAGACTGGAAACAGCTGGCTTCTATTTATTTATTTATCTTTTTATCTTTTGGGAGTTTCCACCTGTTTCCCGTCTTTATTGTAGGATAAACTAATTGTCTTCTGGCTGAACCTGAAGAGGAAATTTCCAGGGCTGAAAAATGAAGCCAAACGAAAGTGCCAAAAACTGTAGTTCCTCAGATGGCCACTTGAGGCTGGCTCCAAGAGCCACTCAATCTTCATAAACCTCCTTGTTGCCCAAATTGACAGCAGAAATAAACATATAGCCTGGTGCAAAAAACTTTTGTCTCCAGATAATTTCCTTGTTCATGTCAACTGAACAGGAGGTGAATTTCTATATAACTTGTGCATTTGCATTTAGGATTAAAATTATGCATATTTAATGGCGTGGTCACTTTGAGTGACAGGTGGTACCGCCTGATTACAAGTCGCTACCACTGCTGCAATGCTGGTCAGCTTATGTAACTGTGGCGTAGCCGTTATTGTCACTGTTTTAGTTCATGAAAGTTAATTGCAACATTTTGGTTGCCTATAAAAGTCTTGTTCACTGTTTGTTTGTACTAATAGACCCTCTCAGGAGTCAGATGTTCACTTTTTCCAATTAGTTTTTGATTGATGAAATATAACCATTTTATGCTTTAATTTGTGTGCAAGGACTGTTGGATTTTTAAAATTTGACAATTATTTTGTTATTATAGCTTCTGGCTGAGATAAATGTTGCAATTTTTAAAGAAAACATGCCTTTCAAACTGACCAGTGGATTTTAAAGTTTGGATGGTATTTAAATTAAATACAAAATACAAATATTAAAAGTATTGTCCCTCCCCAAAGACAAAATAAAAAACATAAAAGCAACAGTCCCAAAGGAAGTGATTATCAACAAATTCCACTCATTATAAGCTATTTTTGCCAAAAAGTGAGTGAAGAATTACCAGACAGTGTCCGCTGATTGGATCACAGGCACTCGCATGTCCGTTACAGTTACAACCAGCACACGTGCCCAGATAGGAGCCACCAGGGACACGCTCGAAACCAGCGGAGCACATCTCACAGGAGAGCCCCGAGTATCCAGGAGGACATCTGGGAATGATAAATACGAGGATCTTATAGCAACTGTTTCCATAACACAGCTATGACGAGTCAAATTAAAACACTACAAATTGCAAACTGTCTTCATACTGTAAATAAGAAACAGCTGAATGAAGCAAAACAAGAGATATTGACAAAAAACAAGTAAAGAGACAGTTTGAAAATGTTTCAAAAGCATTCATTACATATATGAATGTTACTGTAGTACTATGTAACACTAAATATCTGCACACTAGACAAGTCCCAACAGGGTGCTCTGACTGTACACTGCTGAGTGACGGCTTTTAAGGAGCTCTCATCCTACTTAACCCCAAAATATCATGCTGGAATCTTCCTTTTTCTTACCTGCACTCCTCCACATCCTTAGCGTGACCCCGAGTGCTGAACTCCACAGTGGTCGTATCCATGACGATGTCACTGAGCGCTACGCTGACCATGTGGTTGTCGTAGATGGTGCGGATGCTGATGCTGTCCACGTTGGCCAGCGTCATCATCAGCTCCTCTCGGCTCACAGGGCGGCCATTGGAGTGCTGCCAGTTATCCTAAAACAATAACAGGCAGGTTTACTGATGTATGTCCCTTAATTTTAAATTTAGGAGTATCTGACTTTTTTTCATATTTCTACATCTCATTTTCAACATTTTTGTATTTCTTTTTAGAGACCGATTTGTCATCATCACATATTGGCCACAGGAATTTTGAAGATTTTGCACTTTCTTAACCAAACACCTACCTCAGTGAATTTGATCTCCTTCTGGTTGACCGCTCGGGCAGGGGTGGGGTTGCCCCTGCGGTACACCAGCCGGCGTCCATTTCCAACCAGCAGCACATCTGGCTTCTCCACAGGCTCAGACTGACCACGGGCCAACGTGTACCGCACCTTGAATTTCAGGGATCCTCCATAGGAGTCAATCTAAAAACAGATGAGAAGATTTTAATGTTCAGGCGTTATAATTAGTTATGGATTCTGTACATAACCATGAACTTGTTTTTATCGTGTTTTATTGATGATTATCGGATTGTAGCGCAACTTAAAAACTGCGACCTTCCCAGGCTTTCTCGGTTGCCTATTATTGGTTTTGTGATTTTTATGTAAAAGCCAGGACACAGGACAAATCATCACTTTCTTTTCCATTTTTTAAAATTTTCTTTTTTGGCTTTTTGGCTTTATTATGATAGGACAGCTCAAGTATGAGAGGGGGAGTAGAGAGAGGATTACATGCAGCAAAGGGCTGCAGGTTGGAGTCAAACCCGCCAAACCTTGAGCAGAAAAGTTGAAAATATTTTAATATTCTATGTGCCGGCAAGAGAGTAGCGCCCGACAGGTGTTTTGCTTATGGAGCAACCAAAATCAGATCCATGCAGCGCAGCTAAGTTACAGCTAGCTGGACAGCTAATGAGCTAATTTAACGAGAGGTGTCGCTATTGACAAGGACTTTATCAAATTTAAATACAGAACCTTTTGAGTAAATTAAATACATTTCACTCTTTACCTTGTTGCCAAGGAACTGGCGAGGCAGGGTCCAGAAGGAGTCAAGGTTGAGGAAACGGCGGGATAAGTCAACCAGTTGGAACTCCTCCATCTCTGGGTTAATGAGGAGCTGAGTGGAGGAGAGCGGAGGAGTCCCCGGCCTGGACGGGTAGGTGACGTTCACTCCTGAAAGTAAGAATCACCGATTCACTAAACATGTTTTGTGCTCCAAACGTGAAAATCACAGTCTTTTACAGGTATTTCAGTGGACGGTGTTTCTGCTCTGTTAGCTCTTGATCAGTTTTTAAGCATCAACAGTTTCAGTACCTTTGAAGTCTTCCTCCTCAGTGAAACGCAGGCTGATCTGGTTGCGGTAGCGTCCGGTGCTCTTGCAGTTTTTGGTGATTCCAGCGCAGAAGCAGGACACACAGCGACCCTCCACACTGAAGTGGCCATCAGGACAGTTGCCTACAATAAACACAAAACAAAGACAAAATCTGATTTATATTCTCATCGTAACAAAAATGAATTAATAGTGAAGACTGCAGTGTTTCTGATGGTGAATTGACAATAAAAACGAGATGTCAGTACCTGGATTTGGATTCGATGTGAGAGTTAGAACACCGTCGGGGATACCGAACACCAGGCCTTTAGCGTTGATGGCCTCACAGGTGTACGCCCCCTGATCCGCCTCCTTCACGTCACGAATGGTCAAAGTGCCACGGCCATTCTCGCTGGTCATGGAGATCCTGGGAACACAGAAATACAGCACAAATGATCACTTTAACACTCATAAACTAGGGACGCACCCATTTATCAGCCAAACATTGATATCGGCTGACATTTGCCTTGTTGCAAAGTGATTTTTTTTTTTTAATTTAGTGTTAATATTAAGAGGAACACGGGATGTTTGGGTCTAATGGGTTCACTGTAAAAATGTTCTTCGTGTACAACTGAAACAAAATGTGTGCACAAAAAAAATACTCGGGAGAGCACTGTATGACAAGTTTTTGTTTGTAAAGTACTGCAGTAACATACTCCAGCCTACTGTAAGTTTGAACTTAAATCATATGTTGTATTCTCTTTGAAAAGTACAAGAGGTGAAAAATAGTCCTACTTTTGTTTTGTATTTTGTGTTATTCTTTTTTCTACTTTATCACTTTACCTATCACTTTTATATTGACTTTTAATTACATTTAATTTGTGTTTTGGAGGAAATAATGTTTTTATTGGACTGAAATTCTCATGGAGTATGTATTTTAATAACAAGTTAAGGATATGTTTCAAAAAAGATATTTTTTCATTTAAAATTTTTTTATAAAAGTTTCATAAATGTGTACAATTAAGTAGGTTCTCATTCAAAGATAGTGGAATGAAGGGGTGATTAGTTTGAAACAGTATTTTCCTTTAAAAAATCAAGGTTATTTTGTTTCCCTGGCACAAAGGGGTGAATAAAAAACAACAAAAACAAAACAAACGCAAAATGAAAACATGGATATCAGCCAAATTGTTTGCATAATTTTGCATTGCCAAATTGGTGCATCCCATTTCCCAACTCACTAGAGAGTCTATGTCAACTATGACATGCACCATAACAGGAACCCCTCTGTTTCTGTCTCTCACTGTAACAGTCTGAAGAAATACTGTTACAGCAAAAAGTCCATGAAATATAGCTGGATTGCCCAACCACACACACAGCAGACTACGCCCAGAACGCTCTTGAGTTTGAGCGCACCACAAATATCTCAGTAATTAGAATCACAGGTCTGAATACAATTATGAGTCAGCACAGAAACACTGATCTAACGGGACTGTCGACAATTATACTGCGGTCTCGAAGAACACTCTTCATATGTCAGGTGAGAAATGTTTAGAGAAGACAAATTCAATCATTTTCAAGTCTTCACGGTCTGCTGCAGATCAATTAGGCCAGATCTGCTTTCACCAGATGCAGATGTTTTGTTTGAAACAGCTTGCCTAAACACATGCTTTTCAAAAAGGAGCTTCAATTAAAACAAGTTGTTACAATTCAGACGATAAAAAGTCAGCAGGACGGAGAATTTCTCATTAAACCCACCTGCCGCTGACAGGGATGTGTCCCCAGTTGAGTCTCCACGTGATCATGGGTGTCGGCACTCCCACGGCTTGACAGGTGAACGTCACCGTCGCCCCCCGCGCTGCCTGAATGGATTCCTCTGGCGGGCTTGTCACGGAGGGAGGGGCTGCAAAGTGTCAAGAAGATGAGAACTGTTTTAAGCACATAATAAATGCACAAGTACAAAAACGCTGGCATGTGACTGGAATTTGGCGATCCAGCGAAGCTCATAAATGCCTGAAAGTCAGACGACACAGAAGGACAATTCTTTTTAAGTTCTCAGGAATGAAAGGTTCACAAAAAAAGCTCTGTGTTTCAGTCAACACGTGTGTGAAAAGAGCCTGGTTCACAGCAAATTAGTCACAGCGTACAAAGGAACTCAGAGGGCGACCATAGATCAGAGTCAGAGAAGCAGAGAGAGTGCAGAAAAAGTGTAACGTGCATGAGAGAGAAAGAAAGAAAGAAACAATCAGAGAGCTGTAGACGGGTGTTGGTGTGAGACTTACTGCAGCCGTACTCATCAGAGCGATCAGGGCAGTCTGGCTCTTCGTCACACTGGTAACTGGCTGGGATGCAGGTGCGATCGCTGAGGCATTCAAACTGCTCAGGAGCACACCTGTCGCCCGGACCCTTGGTGGCTGCAGTGGAGATTTACCGAAACTTTTAATCATTTGTAAGAAGTAGCATCAATTTCAGGCTGACAGTTAGATGAGACCAGTTCTCCTCGTATCTGATAAGAGACTGTATTGATCTTTCCATCTACCTCTCAGAAAAGGAAATAATTATTTCTTATATTTCTCAAAATAATTATCTATAACTTCAAGGCGAACATTTAGTGTTCAAGAAAGAAATGAAGACTTACGACAGTCTGTTTCATCCGAATTATCCTCACAGTCGTTGTCTCCGTCACAACGCCAAAGCTTGAGGGCGCAGCGGCCGTTTTTACACTTGAACTCGTTGGGTTCACAGGGAGATGGAGTACCTGTGAAAATAAAAGTTTAATTACAGCAAATGTTCTTGTCAGAGCATATCAGGGCTTTTAAAATGAATTCTGAGAGTTGAATACAAACCAAATAATAAAAGAAATATGCTGAAATGAATGAGTGTGTGTTTTTTTTTTTTTTAATAAATGTATTGCCACTGTCCTAACAGCAAACGAGTGTCACATGATCACACATTAAATCTCTTAAACACGCACTTCTTTTACATCATGCAAAAAAAAAAAAAACACCTCTCAGAGGGGTTATCACTTGCTATCTTCCAATTTTTGTAGTTTCTTCAATACAGCATAGTATCACAATGTTTTGCCTGGCAATATTATATCGAAACACAGACACCAAGTGTCTATTTTTGTAATATATACATTTTTAATACTACAAATACAAATTAAACTTTTTGTGTCAAACTAGAAAAATAAAATCAATATCTTTTACAGTAAATACATGTAGCTGCAATAAAAATAATTGAAGTGGAATGAACGGACTAAAAACTTCTACTATCTTATTTAATAAAACAGATCACAAAGTTTTCTTTTGAGGCCATTACCTGTTGAAAAATGATTGCAATACTCAGAATACCCCAAAACATTTAAAATTGTAATATTATTGTATTGTTCAGGACTTCAGTATTGTGATAATACTGTATCGTGATAATAGCGAAAAAATGTGTCGTGAAAAGTTCTTCCAGAGTTGGAGTTGACAACAACTCATTACATCATGTATGAAATGTATATGTATAAAAACACCATAGTTTTCAGCTTATAATGGTGACTAACAAAAAACAAATGTTTTGTCTGTTAACCTTTACAATTATTCAGTCTCATTTCGATGCCAAAGCCATGTTTCATTATGTGTTAGTGGAGTTAATCTAATCGATAATAACAATAGTAATACAGTGACACTTGTGATTTTACATCTCTTTTAATTATTGGGGTTTGCAATAATAAAAGGCTAAATTTGTGTATTAAAAATGAGAAAATTATTTGAGTATTTAAAACAACCAGGAAACACGGGGGTTAATGAGGAAGTCTGACAGCCACAGTGCACATGCATAACACTGCGTAACTCACCACATCTGAACTCGTCACTTCCGTCCGAGCAGTCCCTCTCTCCGTCACAGATGTAGTCTCGAGGGATGCACTCTCCGCTCTGGCACGTGGCCTGATCGGCTCTGCAGGGTCCAGGTGGGCTGGGGGGCAGCGGGGGCTTCTTGATGGTGGTGGTTGTGGTGGTGGTGGCGGGGGTGATGGGGAAGGGCGGGGCCGGCCGTCCCATTTCTAAAACAGATCTCTGATTAAACTTATCGGACGTACAAAGTGGTTACTCAGGGCTGTTAAGTGAATGTGCCTCACATCCAGCCAACATGCTATCAGCCGACCGTGTTACGACTTGCTGGCAGCTCAAGCTGAAGCCACTCACCACAATTGGTCTCATCACTCATGTCTCTGCAGTCGGGTCTGTTGTCGCACAGGTATTCCATCAGGATACATGTCCCATCACCACACCTGTGCTCATCTGCCATGCAGGGTCTGATGCCCGGGGCTACTACAGATGCAGAGGGGAGGGAGGGATGGGGGTCGGAGGATCAAATACATGCAAGCCAAGGCTACAGTACAGCCAACACACTACACCAATGAAACATCACAACACAGATAAAACAAAGTGAAAAAACAACACCATCCTGATCCCTCGGCCATCACATTACTACAGCGAGTGTAACTCAGGCATGTTGTAAAGACTATCATTAGGAGTGAGCTTCCAGATACTGAAGGAGACTTTTTTTTATGATGTTACAACATTTTGTTGTAAATATTATTTTCCATTAAGTTCTCTGTTGGGTGTAAAATCCCCTCTGCGCTTTTAGGATAGATAGATGGATCAGTTAGGGGGAAAACAGACGAGACCAGACAGACTACATTGGCCTCTCAGACTGAACAATTAATTTCAAAGTAATATCAAGATGTGACAAAATTTTTGATTTCATAAAAGCTGAGTTCTTTTTATTTTTAATATTATGCTACAACACCTAGGTAGATACCCCAAAGGTTCCCAAAGTTAAATTCAAGACCTTTTAATGCCACCTAGAATTAAATTTAATTAAAATAAATGCCAATTTCCAGGCCGTGCAGGCAAATGTGTGAAGGATATAATACAAAATGTGTAGATTTAAGACACAGAAATAATTATTTACCAAATAATTGAATTTAATAAAACATGTTATCAGTACTCACATTCATATATGATTTATGAAGCTTTGTGAAACATGTCTCTCTATTCTAATAACATTAAATGAAAAATATATTAATTAGTTGATTAAATTATAGGATTTTTCAGACTTTTAGGACCTTGCGGGTACCCTGCAGAGGATAGGAAGCACCTGTGGGCTTCACATGCACACATGCTGCCCACTTAGAGACATAGAGGAATGGAAGTAGATAAGGAAAACAACTTGTAAAATGCCACATGTAAGTTTTGATGCTTGCGGTACTTCCGTGTGAAAAAGACATGGCCATGTTTGAGTGCAACTCTGTAAAGACTATGTAACAAGTGTATGTAACAAGAGACAGTGACTGCAGATGCACTCAGAGCATGTCAGAGCTGATAAGAAATTAGCTGTAAAGTTGTCAAGTAGTTATAAATGTAGGTTTCAGTTTGTCCATAAATTGACGCTGAAGCTCATTGAGATTACAGTTAAATTCTCGTGTCTTCCTTCCCAACTACTGAGTAAACATGAGGGGTTTAGCCCTAAAGTGAGCATTAACATCCCAACCACAGTCTGGAAGGACAGCTGCAGGGATGGTTAACATTAGGGGTAGACAATACATTGAATATAACCAATGTCATCGTGGCTTGTTCCATGTGGGATGTATAAAATGACTAAATTGTGAACAGCAAGTACAAGTTGTGACATATTTTTTTGAAGGCACCAGCATGAGCCTTTCTTCAGTGTTTCAACGAGCCAACATGATACCTTACTTGTCCATCCAGACCACTTTCTCTATAATGTATGAGCAGGTGTGTGTTTTTGCATCTGCAAAGCTCCAAACTGTTACTATTAAGTTACATTTTGCGATCACTGAGCACCAGTGTAACTTGCAAATCAAATACTATTAATATATGAACTGGAGAGCTGTTAGTTTTAGTTTCCAGCTCACAGTGAATGAAACTTCATGTTTAAAGGCTCCTCAGTAATGGCCTTTTTTTTTTTTTTTTTTAATTGCTCAAATTTAATTTTTAACCAGCTTTAAATTCACAGCAAAAATATCAACAATTCTGGCCCGAGACAAGCCAGGTCCTTCAGAATAAAAGTACTGAAAGTTTCGCTTTTATTTATTTAATTATAACAAGATTTTATAACATTACTTTATCTAACTCTATTTGGATGGTACTTCATTTATTTTCATTATAACAGTATTTTATTTCAATTTATTATAACATTACTTTATTTAACTCCATTACATGACAGTAGCTACTTCATTTAACTTTATTGTAAGTCTAGTATATTGATTAACGTATTTTAGTAGTCTAAAGTACTTTCATGGAACTCCTAAAATATCAAGATATATTTCATATATTGTGATATACCCTAAAAATTCTGCAATATTAATTTTTTAAAGCCATATTGCCCAACCCTAGTGAACAACAAGGCTTTAGGTTATCTCAATATTTTAAAGAAGCGTAGCCATCGTCGGTGTGCACTTTGTTACCAAACTATTACTGATATTAGAAAGATACAAACTTATTTTATTATTGCAATAATAATAATAAGACAGATTTTAAAACATGAACACTAAATCATAATCACAATATGAGTTGCAATTATTGCAATTGTAATTCGATAATTATCCCATACCGTTCAGCCCTACTGGACACAAAGAGTCGAAAGACAAAACGCGACAGACAGAAAGACAGAAAGATGGACAGACAGACAGACGAAATAAGACAGACAGGTAGAGGGGAACCCTATCATCTGAGTCAAGACTTTAAAGATAAAGATACTATTATCCTCTATCAGTGGTCATGCCTGTGTACAGTTGGTATAATTTGCGTAAATTAAAAGCTGGTGTAGGTTGCAGTGAACAGCAGCATTATTAATCAAACTCATGCCATGCAAAGGACCTTCCGATTCACTGTGCACTACTGGACCATACCACGAGGTCTACTTCACATAGGTGCTTCCATGCAAAACATTCCTCAGACCACATGACCATTGTTTGTACATGACAAAGGTCATCGTCAAATTTCAACATCACGAAGGAAAGATATGCTCGACTGTCCTTTCTAAAGGCACTACGGTCATCCTACAGCTTCTACAGTACAGTCGGCTCAGCCACCATGCAGAGGGCATGGCACAGTACAAACCTGGCACGGCTATAGGCTCCACTGGAGGCAGAGGTTGAGCTAGAAACCAGAGGGAAAAGTTAAGGGCGCTGCCTACCCCTCTGGTGGACTGCTGCAAACACACAGCAAACTACTGAGAAAGAGTCACTTTATGTCCGGGTTCGGTGGCGTTCCTCTTTGTTGAGGTCTTACCTTCCCCAAGCCGTCTGAACTGAAAGCCCTGGACCGATGTGACGTAGGAGGCGATGGCGCCCTCCTTCACCACGTTGTACAGCACACTGCGAATCTGTTCATCGTTGTTATTGTAGTCAGAGCCCACATCCAACTCCACAAAGACGTCCACGCCGTCCTCTCTTATCATCTTCCTGCAAAGATCAAGAAGGCCACGTGAGGCTAAGGACTGTTCGGTGTGCACGGCAACAGGTTAAAGGGACAGTCCACCCCAAAATCAAATATTTATATATATTTCAAGTATATTTTATGCTTTTACCTGTAGTGCTATTTATCAATCTAGATTGTTTTGGTGTTAGTTGTCGAGTATTGTAGATATCAGCTGTAGAAATGTCTACCGTCAAAAATAATTGAACCAACTCTCCGCAACTCAAACCAAAACAATCTAAATTGATAAAAAGCACTACAGGTAAGAGGAAGAATGTGCAGCCGTTTTTTTTAACAGGAACGCTCTTAAAAGGTAAGGTTTCTCTTTGGGTGTCCCTTCCAGGAATTACTTGCTGCTGATGAATCACTACTACACTGCTGGCCTTGTGCAGTTTGGAAAAAGGGAAAGAAATATCACCTGGCCAGAGTGAGACACCCAGACAGCAGCAGCACACAGCTGCATGGTATCTGCTCTGGATGTCACAAGGCATGATTTAAAGGATTGGTGTTCTTACTTAATGAGGACCACGCTGACTGTCTGGACACCTGGAATCCTGTTGTACTCCGACTCCAGCTGCGGGGAGGGGGGAAACAGACTTTGGTTAAGCTGAAATTAAACTGAGTCATATTTTCAGGCACAAGGTCACACACACTTAAATCAGCAAAGTCATAAATAACATGCCTGAACCTTATAAGGTAGCCTCAGCGTGCTGTTTATGATTGTTACTCAGTGGAGTTTATCCTGTTCCTGCAGTGATACTCAACTTATGGCTTGTGGGCCAAATCTGGCCTCCAATAGGGCGCCAGGTGGCCCCCCAACCATTTTCTAATTGACAATAAAAAGAGACTGGGAATTGTGTTTGTACTTTTAGCATAAATATGGTGCTAGAGTGCATGAAATAGGATCAAAATATAGCTGGTTTAACAAAAAAGTGCCAGTGGCCCGCACATCCTAACAGAGGTCCTGGCTCAGCCCCTAATGTCCCAAAGTCCTAGAAATATCCTAGAATTCTAGAAATGCCCTAAAATCCTAGAAAAACATCCTAAATTCCTAGAAATGTCCTAAAAGCCTGGAAACATCCTATAATCCTAGAAATGTTTAGAAATCCTAGAAATGTCCTAAAATCCTAGCATTGTCCTAAAGTCTTTAAAGATGTCTTAAATTCTAGAAACATTCTAGAATCCTTGATATGTCCTGAAATCCTTAAAATGTCCTAAAATCCTAGAAACATGTATAGGGCTGCTGCGACAGGCCCCTGACCTCCTGTCATTTTGCAAAAGTGGCCCCAAGCAAAGCAAGTGGAGTATCCCTGACGTACCGTGTCCACCACTGCTTCAGAGATCTCAGCGAAGGCTGGAGAGAAGATGTCCTCGAGCTCGGGGCCGTAGACCAGGGAGTTGGTGAAGTTGACGAGAGCTCTGTAATAAACTAGAAACACAGAGAGGGGAGGAGAATCCGTCAGCTAAACCACACAATAACACACAACGACCACAGGCTCAGCAATAATGTCCATCTGTTGCAGAGTTTAGGTATTATAAGCCAGATCCACGATTAAGTGGTGAAGTTTATTAAAGATGATGTGATACGGGATACTGTTTTGGAATTATTTCCCTTAGGAAAGGCTTTGGTTAAATGTTTCAGAAAGTGAGAACTGAAGAGCACAACTGTGGCTTAAATGAGAGCCACACACAGATTATGGCGTCTATTTCCATTTCTCAGTTGTGGTTTAAGTGGGCGCTAAAACCGACAACTGCAGCGTTGCACCACACATAGGCTCTAACAAGAGGCACACGCTGACAGGCACGCTCTGCCATCACGGAAATATAACCATGAAATTATAATATCAATGCATATCCTCTGTATGTCTGTAGATCACGGACATGGAGACACAACATACTAACAAATATCTGCAAATGTGAGTACACTGACTGAAATCAGTGCAAACATTTAAACCAACATCATGTGGATATTAGCCTGAGTAGCAGGGCCACGAGTCTAAAACAGATCCCCTGATTGAACCGATGATATCAGAGACTTGGAAGGTAAGTGGGAGTTTGAGTCAGCATCGCTACTGTGCCAGCGGCTGCAGAGGAAGAAGAAGAAAATCCTCTGTGAGTGACTGTGGAAGGGGGCCTCAACATTCCCTCCACATGTTGCAAGTCAAACACGTCAGGAAGGCGAGCAGCGGAGGGGGCTGCGGCGGAGACTGTATCAATGGTCTACAGAGAGGCTGCATTAGCTGCTCTGACCCGTCATCAAAGATATAGGTCAACTGGCTGAACATAAGGCACTCAGACGTGAATAATACAGAAACCGCTGTTAATTCCCTTCGTTTTAACTTCAAAAACGTTACAAGCAGCTGTTTGGATTCACACCTTATAAGTCCATTTGCTCTAAAGTGTCCCTGCGTGAAACCAGAAAATTAATAAATTGCATGATCTTGCTCTCTAATCATTCTGCAGAAATGTAGCGAAAGGAAAGACGGCCCCTCATACAAACAAATCCACCCAACTGCCACATATGTGGGTTAGGACTGACCAGTTAGTTTTTTTAATGCACTGGTGACTTTTTAATTTTGGGGCAATTTTGCTCCATAAAAACTAGTCTTTAAGACTAGTTGAAAGAAAACATCCAAAATACACATTAACTTGTTTTAGTTCATTTCTTTTCTGAAAATGTATACAAAAGGTGCATTTTCAATAAAATAATGCATTTGCATGTTTTAATATAATAATTAAAAACACCTGTTATCCAAAATATAAATATCTAAATATCAGTTATCAGCTGGGAAAGTTTCATGGTGATATTTAGAGAAAAAGAATTTTAGCCTTTTCATCTATAGTGTCTTTTTTTGTCTAAAAGTTTTAACATTACTTATGTTTAAAGGCCATTTTCTCATTTTTTTCTCATACTCTGAAACAGAAATCGCCTCTAGTGCAACTTACATTAACCAGACTTTCCAATTTTATTTGTGTCTATATTCTGAAGTATTTTACAGAGGGATTTGTTCATAAATTATTATTAGCCTTATTTATGACATTTTATTCCTGAAAATATGACAATTATTTTCTATGGTTTATGATGAGATAAAAGAGATATCCAAAACTATGTTTTAAAAAACCTTTGACTTCAATATGTCAACAAAATAAGGAATTTTGAAGCTGGCTTTATCCCATGCTCAGATTTATATTCTGGATTTGTATGCAGATTGGGGCATTTTTGATTAGATAGTGGCTCAATCACAAATTTAATCACAATTCAGAAAACTTGTGATACAAAAAATAAAGGTTTTGATGTATAAGAAGTGTCACTGTGATATCTGTTTGTTACTAAATAAACGTTTTTATCTGATATATAATGCTGATGTCATTCTGATTTATTTAAATGCTTTGTAGGAAAACATTTTTGTACAATAACACCTAATAGAATAATTAAATGAAGGTTTTATGAGGTTTTATACATTAATAGTGCCACTAACATGCTCCATGGCACAGCTCTCCTTCTATATCAATGTCAGTTTCAATCTTACATCTCAAAAACATTTTGAATTTTATAGGAGCAACTGCTGTGTTGACGTTTGAGCAAAAAAAAAAGGATTTATTCCACTAATCAATTTTTCCACTCCAGATATAGACTTTTGAAGCATTGCCAATTCTAAATATAACTACCTGTAGAAAACATCTTGATGAGCTATATGAGTAACTCATTATCAACAAAAATGTCGGCTGTATTATTATAATCCCAATGTCACAGGCTTAGCCCATGAAACTTAAAATAGCCCCGGCCCGCAGGGTGCCGCGTTCTCGCACTGCTGCCAACACTTTGTTAGGACCTTCCTGCCAGCCTCTGATTTCAGACTGGCAGTGTGGGTTTGGGGAGGAAGTCAATATTTGTACTGTTTCTTGCAGTCAGATGCTACCTAGCGAGCCAAAAGCAAAGAGTCATGTTCTAAGTAAGCATCTCCTCAGCCTCTAGTTAAAAACATACATGCCCAAATATGTGCAAAACTATAAATCTGCTCACACACACACACACACACACACACAGCGTGCAGAAAACACTCCTGTTGTAAATTGTTTCCTCCCTTTCTTTTCTCCTTGGATAATCACTCGACATGTGAACACTTGACATCAGACATTTATCATTCCTTACCAGAAGCTACTTAACAGCGATCAACCAAAAGATTAAACTCAATAGCGACTGAAGTGAATAATATTGATCATCTTGTTACAATGCAAAGTTCTGCCAGGAAACCTCTGGTCCTGGTATCATGTGGATGCCACTTAACGTGCGCCGCCCACCCAAACGCTGTTGCTCCTGATCGCAGTGACCTCCTACGCAGGAAAATGCATCCTGCCAAACCACACAACTGTTGAAGAATTGCCCGAGAAATGTGAGCTCTGCTCAAGTTGTCGACTTGGCCTCAGAATTCCCCAAATCCAAATCTGCCCCCGTTGGCCCCCGTGAGCATCGGCTTCATTTTGAGCACAGAAACCCTTTCACATTGTTAACTATGTTAGCACTGCTAGCCATGCTGACTCTTACAGCACTAACAGAGCTAACAATGCTAGAGGAGCTTTGCGGCTCAAAACTGAGCCGCTTGCTCACCGCTGTTAGGTTGGGAGAGGGTTAATGGTTGGCTAATGGTGGACTGCATGGTGCTGCTAGGTAGCTAGTACCAAAACTGAGTGGTGCACAGTGCAGTAATAAACTGAACTTTCTGCGATTAAACAAAGCGAGCACAAGATGATGTTTAGAAAGGCACTTTGTCATAACATTCTTCTTCTTTTACTGTTCTTATACTTATAGTAGCAGTAGATAGTATTTTAATACTAAATAATGCTTGTTTTATGTATTACTTTTAATGTCTTTTAAATCTGTATTGTTGTGATGTCTTATTTTGCAATGCTGAATTTTCTCTCCACACAACAAATTTACCCTTGGGTACAAAAAAAGAAAACTTTAACAAGCAAAATTAACCAATGGACCATTGGAAGTGTAAACTGTCAGATATATAACACAATATCACACACATAACACAATATATCACTACACTAACTACATTGCAAAAAGGTTGTTTGCTGCTTTATTAATGCTTAAAATCTCACATTTAGAGCACAAAGATTTTGTGCTTCATTCTGTGGCTCCGTGCTCTCTGTGTCAAAGGCCTATAGGGAGCCGTGCTGCTTTACGCTCCACTGCCTGAGCTCTGCCTGGTAAACAGCTGTCCTCTTTAAACACTGTTAAACTCTCTTTCCTTACACACAGCACTGGCACTACGAGACATCCCATTCCTGGTGAGCAAAAGCCACATTTATGACAAAGTAAACTGAGCGCTGCCTATGAAAACACACAGTGAGGTGAACATGTAACGACAGAACTGCAGGCTTTGGCACAGCCTGGCAGGGCGCCTGAATGCTTGTTTTACAGCCTGTTACTGTCAGACTTGGAGAAATAATTGTTCGGGCTGAATGTGGACCCAGAAGACAGGCAACATCAAAGTTAGTCATCAAAGCGCCTCATTTGACCCGCATATAATCTAATCACTTGAGTGGGTATTTGCCGCCGGGTCAACAGCAGCCCATAGCCCCAGCTCTCTCTGAGCTCGCCGCTTTGACGTTACAGACTGGCGAGTGTGGGACTGCCGCCGCCTCAGATCCTTTGATTAGAGTGCCGGGTTGTGCCCTGCTGCTAACGAGCGGCTCTTTTACTCCCCGCTCTCTTGTGCATCACTCAGTGCTTGCAGCGGGGGGGAAGTCCCCTCGTCAAGCACCGCCACCGTCAAGAGTGATGAAATTGTCAGACGAGCAAGTGGGACGAAAAAAAAAAAAAGTGGAAAAATAGCATTCCACACTCTTAATTCACAAACTTATTTAGCTATTAAAGCTGTTCAGCAGAACTGTGGCGGCTTTGTGCAACGGGCCCCCTCTGAACACATGGAGGCCTACGCAGAAGACAAAGACTTGATTGAGCAGCGAGCCCAGCCTGTCCTTTAAAGCCCAGCCGCTTTGGGCTCGACCTTCAACCCCCAAGGCTGTGCCCACGGCATCGGCCCAGCACCATCCGAGTCATTTTGAAGGAATCTAAAAGAACATGGCCCATACCACATCGCCTCAGCTATCCAATCAAAAATCTTTTATAATACATCTTTTTTTCCCTGCATGGGGTTTTCCTCTTTTTCTCTCTCATTTCCATCTATTTCTAAATATTTCTCTCTCTTTCTTTGTGTAATATATTCATATGCCAGCTGCCCCTTTTTCTCAGCTTGTAGACTGGACCCCCGCTACTTAACCCTTTTGCTGGTGGCCTGCCAAACAACTCTGTCTCCGAGTCCACTCATTGCCCTCTGGGGAGCTCTTATGAATAACTTCTGGCTTCACTATTAAGCTTGCCCCGTTGTGTTCTCCCACAGCTTGCAATATAAGCATCAAAACCCACCATTGTGTATCACAAAGCTCATTTTTACTCTCATGTTGTAGCGACTCTGCTGAACAGCTGGTTCGTATCACTGGGACGAGCCATCTGCATGAAATTACAAAAAGCACTTTTCAAATTAAATCGTGGTACACGTTTTTGCAAGTGTTGGCTGTCCGCAGAGATGAGCAGAAATGTGAGTCCAACATATCTTGACAATATGTTTTCAGCTGGAAATCTAAACGTTGTCACTTGAGCGAGATGAACTCTGCTGTGGTCTCCATCATTTTGCTGACCTTGATATTACCTGTTGTGCATACATGCATGTTTGTTTACAGAAGACCGTCATCAACAGTTTTGCTAATATCATGCTATAATAAACAGCAAGGCTAATTATAACACTTGGGCCCAGCAATTCTTAATTTCTTCTTTCTCCAACCCACCTGAGTGCGCTACTGCAAAGATATATAGAACAAAACTTTAAAACTAACACAGCGTAATAAATGCAAATATTTTCTCCTGACTAGTTTTGTTGCAAACTTTTATTTATTTCATATTGATTTTGTGTAATATTGAATTGTACTTAAAAAGGCCTCATAAATATAAAATGTGCATAGTATTTATGCTGTGTGAGAGAATTAATGTGGGGATCACATGTAAATATATGAAGGTCTTGGAAAACTTATATTTAAATTTAGCTTGCTTATTCATTTAGGTTTTTTTTTAACTTGTTTTATTTCATTAATTTATTTTTTAAGTATTATTTTTTGTATTTCATTTTTTTTAATTATTTGTTTGTTTCTTCCTCCCTCATTTTGAAAAAAATCAGTTCTTGAATATAGATTACATTATTATAAATTATAATACAATTTTAATCTCTATTATTACACGCACACATGACACTATATGTCATGGCTAGATTGCTGTAGACATTTGTTCTCAGGGAAACGATAAAAACATGATTTTAATTAAAAAAAGAAAAAAAGGAGAGACACAACGTGGCTTTCTGGTAGCCTGCAGCTGCACTTCTGGAGTCGAAGAGAAATTGTCCTAATAACTGTTAAGTCAGCAAACTTGCAATGAACCAAAAAGTCCACAGTTTGTAGTTTTATCTCCAACAACTTCATCCTGCATTTTGTAAATCCACCAGCAAAACGCACGGCCCCACGGCCGTCCGTCCCTGAAAGCAGACTGCAGAACATCCTCCCGAAACATACTATCAGTCGCAAGAGGCATCACTTTGTTCTGTTCTTGTTGGCCAAACGGAAGCTTAAAAACCAACCATTGCATGTAACAAAGTGCATTTTCGTACTACATATGTTGCAGTAATTCAAACAGCTGGTTTGCATCATTGGGATGGGCCATCTGCATGAGGCTAAAATGACAAATAGCACTTTAAGTTTTGTAATTCCAACATATCTTGACAAAGATGATTTCAGCTGGAAACCCAAGTGTTGTCACTCGAGCGAGATGAACTCTATTACTCGATGGAACAACCCCATCATTTTCCGCTGGCATCGGAAAACACTGGGAGACGCCTGCGAGACACTTGGAAAAACAGACCCGCTGGACTCAAACACTGCATGCCCAAGCTGAGTCTTCCTTGGAATGTTATCTGAGAGTGTGTTTGGAAATGAGAGTGCATAACTGAGCGGAGCAGGTGACAGGAGAGTGTGCCAAAGACAAGAGAGAGAGGGGGGACTGCAGGATAAAAAAGAAACAAGTGCTTAAGGACTTACTGTAGTCTGGTTCAACTGGGCTCTGTATGTTCCCCAGATATGAAGAGTCCAACCAGTGAGCTATGAGCAAGCGATGAGGGGCAAAGAGCAAAGAGCATGAAACAAGGGGGGGACGAGAGACGTAGCGTGCAGGTCGACGGGGCACAAACAGGAGCCAAAGGTCAAGGATCAAACAAGAAAAGCGACACAAGGACCAGGGAGGAGGATCGAGTTAGCCAGGGCGGTGCGGAGAGGTTAAAGTTTCAGGAGAGTTAGAAAGGAAATGATTGGAAGCGAGGAGAGAAAATAGAAAGTGACAATCAGACAGAGACCATAAGAGCTGTCTTAAAGGGATAGTTCAGATTTTTTTTTGAAGTGGGGTTGTATGGGTTTATCATCCATAGGCAGTTTATTACAAACAGTAGATGTCAGTTGGACAATAGAGAGAAACATGGGAGCTAAGCAATGTAACGCTGTGGAGGGGTCGGCAACATAACTTATTGTAGCCGCTTAAAACAGTCTCATCAGATTATTTTAAGTATGCGCTATATTAAGGGCACTTTCATTGCATCATCTTCATGTCAGACAGTGATTACAAGCAGGAAAATGAAGCTGTTATATCGCTGTCGTCAAAGCCAGACTCCACTGAGGAAAGTAGCGATTTAACATCGCTGAACACAGGAGCTGCTGGTCTACTGTTGCCTCAATAAGTTAGTTTGGTTGTGTTATTTTGTGTCATTGGCTTTTAAAAGGGTTAGTTTAGATTGACCAAAGTCACACAATAACACTTACTAGTTGATCAAAGCAGCGGTAAACCAGCAGCCTGTGTCCTTTGACAAGAGCATAGATGGTGAACCGGAGCTGTTAAGCGTTTCCTCGTTGAAGCTGGTTATCCAACAGCAAAGTAAAACTGTGAATATAGCAGAGACTTAGACTGGTACTGATTTTTTTAAAGTGGAACTTTTTTTGGGTAGCTGAAATGCATTTTTTTAGCTGACCCCCATCTATAGCAGTACACTGCTAATCTCAGTGATACTGAACTTACGGCCCACAAGCTAAATCTGGCCCTGATCGGATGTCAGGTGGCCCCCAAACTATTTTCTAATTCACAATGAAAGCAAAGTGATTCACAATGGGAATCGTTTTTGTACTTTTAGTATGAATAAGGTTACAGTTTGCATAAAACAGCATCAAAATAGAGCTTGTTTATCAAAAAAAAGCACCACTGGAGGATCCCCTCCCGCCGATACAGGTCCTGACTAAGCTCCTAATGTTCTTAAAACGTCCTAAAATCCTTTGAAATGTCCTAAAGTCCTAGAGATGTTCTGAAATCCAATAAAACATCATAAAATCTTAGAAACGTCCTAATATCCTGACTGGCCCCTGGTCTCCTGTCATTTTGCAAAAGTGGCCCCCAGGCAAAGCAGGTTAAGTAGTTTCTTTGTCGGACTCCAGCCTGCTTCTCCACACTGGGGGCGTGCCGTTTGACATCTATGGTATGTGATACATTGTCTATGGATATGTACCCTCTACAACCCCACCACAAAAAAATCTGCACTATCCCATTAACAGAAACAGAAAATCAGGAAAAGTCACAGAGTTGCAATACATGAGACAGAAGACAGAATATACTGATCTGCATGAAATTATGTAAAATAGACAAAATAAATCAGCCAACACAACAGCAGGAAATGAAAATAAAGTTGTCATCGCAATTTCTATGAGAAGCTAATAATGTCAGCACCAATTTCTTGCTATCAGCTGTCCCACTAATCATTACCATCCTCGCGTGGTGGTTAGTCAGTGGGACAATGCATCCTGCGGTTTTTGTTGACTAATGACTTCAACCAGCGTCAGTCTGGAAGCACACAGGAAGTCTGCTTGCATGACGGCGTCAAGGAGGAAAAGATCAGAGGGCATCTCTTTTGAAATGACTCGTTCCAACAGAACAAAGAGGATATCCTACCAACCAAACACACACTTCCACGCGTCGCTCTTCACATGTCTGCTGTCACACACACATACACACAAACACACACACCCAGGGGCTTTGCAGAGACGCAGGGAGGAGCTGCTTCCTGTTTTCCCTCCCAAATGGAAAGAACTAAGCAACATTATAACCATTTTTTTTTTTTTTTTTTACCAAAAGTTAGGCCCTCTGCACTGGCACGGGCAACAATGACCATGTTCTGTTTTGTGGTGACTCATTCATTCTTCCACTGCTCTGGATGCAGTTGCACCATGGGGCATGCTCTGAAATGTCAGCTGAGGAGGCCTCTCGCTGCTCTGAGACAAAGACGGGTTTTAGGAGAGGGACTCTCGTGGAAAGAGTATCTGTTCACTGTCTTTCAGTAAAAAGGAGACTGTGTTATCTTGTTTATAAATGAGAAATATTTTTTATCCATTAAAGCGTGCTGATGAGACAGATTCTCATACTCCGATCCAGATTCTGAATGACTCCACTCCTTAGACCTCGACAGACGGCAGTAAACAACAGCTCCTTCATAATCAAGTGGGTGTGCTGGATCCAGCTGTTTTACAGCTGCATATACAAAAAAACACATGGCTCCTGATACACCATTACTGTCGCTGTGGCACGTCTTTCAGAGGACAGGAGATACAGAAAAAATGGTGGAAAGTCTTTCTTTTAGATTGAGTGTAACTGCTGCCGAGGCCGGTCACAATAATTACCTTATCGACTTATCGTATGATATATGGACATGATTGACCATTTTGCTGACCGCAATCTTGCCAATTATTTGGACTGCAACTAAAAATAATCTTCAGTTTGAACTAGTCTGGTTATTTAGATAATTAATAAATTGATAATTCAGACTATAAAAGGTAAAAAAAAAATTTTTACTTGAAAAATTACTGTAACAATTAACATTTCTCAAATTAGTTCGATTTTCTTTAAATTAACTGAACGATTAATCCACTCTACCAGTCGTGTTTACGTGTGTTTGTTTGTAAGAATGTCACCAAAATTTTAGCCAACGTGATGCCAGAATTAACAGCAGGGTCTTACAGATCATAAGAAGACTTGGGCACAGCCATTCTCTTTTTTTTGTCTCATAAACACCTACTTGTGGGAGTCCAAAGCAAAATAAAACGACAATTCAAAGATGACAAAGTGTAGCTCACAGGTGGCCTGTAGGTGCACTTTTGGAGGAGAAGAGGCACAGTCTGATAGTCAGCCCCTGAAAACGAGCCAAAAAGTCTGCTGTAGTTTTACCCTCCAACAACTGCATCCTCCTCTCCATAAATCCACCAGCAACACTGGCACACTGGCAGTATTATGAAGGTGAGCACAGTGTTTCCTGGGCTTCACTGAGCTTGTCTATTAGTCGAAAAAGTCATTTTTTGGGTGTCATTTTGGGTGAATCCTTTAAAGGCAGCATACATTTCAATGACAGTGTATGCTATACATATTTACAGTTATTAATAATTATTATTTAGCAGTTATTTGAAATATTATTTAATTTAAATTAATTAATACTTTAATAAATGCTATTTTCAATTCCAATTGTTAAGAGCGTTCATTGCTCTTTAAAGGTTGTAACTGTATTATTATGCTAATATATCATCATTGAATCAGTTTCATAAAATGGTCTCGAAATGACAAAAATATCCTTTATCAGAGTTATTTCTGAGACAATATACTGTCCAATAAGCAGTTATTGTAACAGGCCTGCAGCTGCTGTGAGCAGCTACAGTCATTTGAATTGAAAGCTGCAAACTAAGCAAAAACAGTTTAAAGTCTACAAAGTCCAGCCAGGAAACAGCTGACAGAAAAGTTGCCCTACCCAAACCCTCTGAGGCCCCCCCCCCAGAAGAACAGTGACCCGGACCAATCAAAGCTAATGAAATATCCGCTACTTCAAAGGCTGCAGATATGTTGTGATCCTTGTCAGAGTCAGAATGGGAGTTAGAGCCGGAGCTTCATTATTAATCTCCACTATGATCGCTGACTGAAACAAGGCAGTCACTGTGTGAGAGCATGAGCACACAGAAACACTGGAGAAATACTAAGCTGCTATTGTTTTACCTATTTGCTGCTATTTTTATTCTTAAGTCAATGATTTTTATTTGTATTAACTTCAGGTTTTAAGGTTTGAGGGACAGCCAAGGCATTGACAAATGACTTTAAACTTGTCACAATAAACTACTTTCATAAGATGACATATTGTCTCAGAAAAATTGCGAAAAACTACATTATTTTCATTTTGAGACCGTTTAATGCCACTGATTTACTGATAATATAATAGCATAATAATGCAAATACACCCTTTCAAAGAGAAACACACTTTTAATTCTTAATATTAAGACACTGGAATATGATTTTAAAAAAAAACATCTTTCTTAAAAAGTAATTAACACTTGGTAATATAAACAAGAGAGTATGATTAAAATTAGATTATCGTTAAAGGAGCAGCTCAACATTACTTAATGAGACTAAATAAAAAATGTGGCCAACAAAAACATAACCAAGTAATGCCTCTTACGACCAATACGCAAGCATCGCGAAACTCCAGGAAAATCGCAATTACCTCCATAATCAGGCCGCTGTGCTACAGTCGGCTCCTGAGGATGGACGTCCTGGGAGCCGTTTCCTGGTGGATTTACGGAGTGGAGGAGGGTACAATTACAAACGATGGACTTGTTGGCTCACTGTCAGGGGTTGGTAAGTTAAAGACAATCAGCACTGTGCTTCTTCCACCCCAAAAGTGCAGCTGCAGGCTACCGGTGAGCTACACTGTGTCATTTTTGAGGTGATGTTGTTTTTTTGTCTTCAGACTCTCGCAAGAAGAAGGGCGTATAAAGAAAAGAAGGAAGAATCGCTGCGCCCAAGTCTTATAATGTCAGGAAAACCCTGCTGTTTATTATGGCATCATGTCGGCTAAAATATTGGTGATAATCTTGTGAAAACAAACAAGCATTTAAACACAACAGTCAACAAAATAATCAAGGTCATGTCAGTTATCATACTGTAGGTCAATAATGTAATTATTATGACAAGAAATACCTCTCTTACTTATTGAACGAAAAAAATGAAGAGAGTAACATCTTTTAACAGTAAGAAAGTAAACTCATGTCCTAAATATATCATCCAAAAGAAAAAAAATAATAATTAATAATTCCCAAGAGAGACATTACTTGATATGGATATTCTCTAGTGTTCAAACAGGAAGCTGCTGATCAGCTGTGGGCTGTATCCAAATAAACACTCAGATCTGGGAAAACTACAGGACAACTCAATACCCTGCCAATAACCACAACTTCTAATTCAGTATTTGTTATGTGACACAACAAACCATTTTCCTCTCTCCACTTTAAGATATTCTCCTCCACTGCAGCATAGATTATAGCGAAGGCCCTAAAAAATAAACAGATGGATCAGTTACAAGTCTGTCCTTGAGGAAAAAGGGATCATTCAGCCTGCCGCTCACACGCGCTCTCTTTCAATGAAACCCTCCACAACTCATTCCCAGAGAGGAGCGGCACAGGCGAGTTCTCCAAGGCAACGCATTTGTTATTGGTACAACAGAGCGTAGCATCGCGGGGCAAGGTGCAGTAATGAGCTTCAAGTCTGAAACTTAGTCCAATCAGGAGTAGTCTCTCAGAACAATGTGCTTTACACATACTCACTCTGTCCATTAACTGTTTGTGAATGAAGGCTTTTATCAGCCAAAGTTACTTTAGAGAAAGGTTAAAGCAAACACCTCCTCCAATGACAAAACCCTGGTGTTTTGTCTGCATTCGCTCCCACAAAGGGGGTGTGCCATCTGATCATAATGTGTGTCAAGTTTCTGCTGTACTCTCAGGTCAGTGTGTGACCACCTTGAGGGCCCCAAGCAGTGCAACTACAAAAACCTCACCAAAATAGCTGCAGCTGCCAGCACTTGTCCCTCTGTGTAACTACCCAGGAGTCTCCCAGCATGTGACACACAGGGACAAACAAACACACAGTGTCATGAGAGCCACATCTCACAAACTGCCCATGCAAAAGGCAGAAACACTGAGTGGGTGGCCCGGCTGCGTCCAAAGTGACAGATAGGCTACATTACCCTGATGTATTGTCCACTTATGCTGCAACATCTGTTCTCTTTTAGAGATAACAAAAGAATATGAATCTGGATTGTGTTTTTTCTGTAAGCACTCACTTGCAATTGATGTTAAACCAGCTGAGGCTACACAGGAATGTAGACACCTGTCTGTGAGTCGGTGAGTCAAGGACAGCTTGACCCCCACGTTTACGCAAAACGTCCTTGCACACAGAGCACATTTCTCTTTCTGCTCATTCTTCCTTTAAATTAGCATGTTTATTATCAAGATGTACCGGAGCACTGAGTACATCAAAGGTAGCTTGTGAAACTTTACAGTGAAATATACCTCAAGAAATAAAGTTAAAATTCTTCTCTCTACTGTATGTGATCACAATTTAAAAGTTATCATCTAACTCAGATAAGAACAGCAGCCATAAATGTCTGCAAATTGGGAAAACAATAAGAGTTTTGGAGCTCCTTAACCTCTGGGTAGAGGGTCAGATCAGCCGCCACATAACAGGGAAAGTAAATGACTGTTATTTTCTTGAGTTGTTTTTGTTATTTTTTTGGATAGCTCTGCCATCCATCCATCCATTGTCATGCACTTATCCGAGGCCAGGTCGCGGGGGCAGCAGGCTGAGCAAAGCACTTCAGACGTCCCTCTACCCAGCAACACTTTTCAGCTCCCCCTGGGGGACCCCAAGGCGTTCCCAGGCCAGACAAGATATGTAATCCCGCCAGCATGATCTGGGTCTGCCGTGGTGCCTCCTACCCGTTGGGTGTGCCCAGAACACCTCCAGCTGGAGGCGCCAAGGAGGCATCCTGATCAGATGCCCGAACCAGCTCAAATGGCCCGACGTGAAGCAGCAGCAGCTCAACTGCGAGCTCCTCCTGTGTGTCTGAGCTCCTCACCTTATCTCTAAGGCTCTGCAGACCCGTATATTTGAGGTAACACTTGAAGCTCATGTCCTTGTCTTAAAAGTCATGTCTGTCACGTCTCTTTCAGTTCCACAATACCGGATCCAATTTAAAATCACACACTGGAGCAGAATAATGCCGCCATCATTTGGTTCTGTGTCAATATGCAAAGGAGGAATTAAGAGGGTCTTAGTTGCAAATCGGTGTAAGAAATGCTTAAGTCTCATTTATCCATTTGAATGCGCAGAACTTTCAAAACAAACCATTAATAAAAACAGTAATTTTACCTCGCTGAACACTGGAGCTGCTCAGTTGGTAGTTTGATTGTGTTAGTCAGGTCTGATTCAACAAAGTCACACAATAACACAGACTAACTACAGATTGTTTCAGTAGTAGCAGCTCTATCATTCAGCGACGTGAAATAACTATTTGTGGTGTAAGTGTTTCTTTAAAACACACAAAGTAAGAAAATATAAGAAAAAAATCTTGCTGCATCCTTTGCCTGTCTTCAAGGCGGGGTAACATTGGGAACAACTAGTCCTAAAATATTAATTCTCAAGCTTTTCATCCAAAATTAGCACTGGGAAAAATTTAACCCCTGCAGACTCTTATCTTCCCCATTTCTAAGTAGAGATGGTAACATTTGTTTCCTTGGTTTCTAAACAAAGTGGCCAATATCCTTGGTGCAATGGGAATGTCTGTAATGGGGCCTGCAGAACAGGGACAGGCTCTCACAGACGAGATAAGTTGTATTTTGTCTCCCAGAAATCTCTTTAGGGATCTGAGTGAGTAGGTCAAGGCGAGAGGTTTGGAGGACATGGGATGCAACGTTCATATCTCTGGAGGAGATTGCAGACAATGATTAGAGGGGATAAAGAACAACAATGGACAAAAGAAGTTCAAAATAGGCTCATCTTGACAACAGTTTAAGCTCCAGATGTTTTTTACAGCCTGAATGAGGCTCAGACAGTAGGAAATGGGAATTCCTTCACCATCGGCAAATAGCACAACAGGAAACGAAGCATAATGGGGGCAACTGAGACACCTACGTCTACTACTTTAAAGTAGTGGAGGGGGAAGGAAGGCAGAAACTTGGGTTTGGACTGCCAACAGGACAGAGACACTCTAAAATGTATTCAGCATTCAGCGCAGGAAACCAAATTTCCTTCCCATTGCTGTCGTGCTCACATCTATAAATGGAAATAGACTGCTTCATCCAATCATAGCTCCATGATCGCACTGAGCTGAATGTCTAAACACCTCTGAGATAAGACAATGTATTAAAAAAAAGTTTCGCATCATCTCAGCTTCTTGTTTAATTGCCACATTAAAGCAATGTTGACCTTTAAGTGGTTACAAAAGCTGGAAAGTTTATGGAAACAGCTGCAATAAACCAAAGTAATGGGGAATGTTTGAAGGCGCATGTCGCACCACAGGACATTAAGAGAAAAGATTTTCCCATCTTGTGCTGTCAACAAAGCTGGCTTTGTATTCTGTGACTGTTTTGTTTTTGTACATTTGCATGTGCAAAACTGACCCGAAGGTTCGAGCACCCACCGGGAGACACACACACTTCAAAACAACCTCAACTTTGATGCAGGAGGTTGAAATAAAACTTTCATCTACTGAAATTATCTTCTGTTTACAAGAAAGACACTTTCTTAAAACGATGCCTTCATCAGTCAGTCTTTGTTGATATTAACTATTCTTCATCATTGTGCTGCTAAAAACTTAGTGAAACTTTAATTAAACCTTACAAGCTTGATCTGTCACAGTCACATGCTGTCAACACATTACACATTAATGTCAACATGTGCTAAAAGC
This sequence comes from Plectropomus leopardus, assembly GCF_008729295.1. Taxonomy (NCBI): domain Eukaryota; kingdom Metazoa; phylum Chordata; class Actinopteri; order Perciformes; family Serranidae; genus Plectropomus; species Plectropomus leopardus. The sequence continues at coordinate 30,883,730 of NC_056470.1, forward strand.
TCCTCTGGCTCCTTTAACAACCCAAATTCAGCGAGGCCTCACAGCCGTGCTATTTCTGTGAGCGAGGCACATGATGCTCTGCGCCCCAGCTATGATGTCAGCTCGCAATGCTGCTACCAAAACAATTATTCTGCCATGATGTAATCAGCTTCGCCAACCTGTCAGATGCCAGCGTCTGGCACCAAGGACAAAGCAAGGAGCAGCAGACCTTTGTCTTAAAAAAGAAAATGATCTGACCCGTCAGGATATTAACATTTATCTGCTTTGGTAAAGGAATTTCCTGCAGAGGGGGAAATGGTAGGTATAATAATGTGAATGTTTAGACTGCCCAAAATGGCTTATACACAGAAAAATAAACTCTTTAAAAATCCAACAGTCTAGACTGATGCACCAAAAGTAAGTGGGATTTTGTTGAACATGTTGGCAAGTGATAAGCTGGGTTTATAGTTGTGCATTAGAGGGTTATGCCAAAGCCACAGCGGCATTAATGCAGCAACAGTTGAGTATCAGCATTAGTCCAGAGCCTGTTTCACACATGAGCTGCAAACTTCAAATTATACACACATTACCCCGAGGAGCTGTATGTGACAATCAAGTTTCCAAATCAGGTGGATCAGACTTTAACTTTACCCTCTGAAAGAAAGTTTTTTTTAATGTCTGATTATCATGTCTATCATGCAGCTTGCACAAAACTGGATGAAAACAAGGTCTAACTGGAGAGACAATGAGATTCTGGGACTCCTTTAAAAGTCAAAGACAGTAAAAGTCATCAGACAAATTCAAGGAGCAGCAAGAGGCTCAGATATTTATGACCAAATTACAAATTGGCCACGAGACCACTGTGTCAAAATCAAGTATTCCCATTAGGTCATCAGTCAATTATATATATTATATATATGTAACATGGAATCATAAAAGGCCAAATCCAGTGAAATGTGATCCTTTTACTGATGTGCTGTAATTAATCTCTTTTTTTCCTAGTCTTTCATTGCTGGCTGCTGCTTTATAACTGTCTATGTTTCCAAAGGGTTCTCTTTCATAGTTTCCCAAACAAGTCGGCTGCTTGGTTGCTCCTTCCAAAGACGGGCAGCGTTGAACTACAGCTACCTTTGAAATAGAAGTGATCCACAGCAGGAATGGGACAGCACCTCACATTCTCATTAACACACACTCATCTGAAACAGACAATCTACCGTTACGTGCTGCATATGTAAAAGGGAAACTCCTGATTCTCCAAAGTTCGTGAGAGAAAACGGCCTAAATAAATTATTACCAGTTGACACTCTTTAAGGAATATTTTGCCTCAAAATGGCCATTTGTATATCAACAGCTCAGCCCATGTTATGTAGAATTCAGGAAGATAACTGTTTTTCCCCGCATGACCCCACAGTGAACACAAAGTCCAAGGAACTGACAAAATTCCTGATGAATTGAAGTCATATGGGACCGCTTTTGACAACAGCAAAAACTTTCCAAACGGTACTATTTAAACACTCCTGCACCAAAGTGATAAGGTGCTTTACTAATTTAATTTTAAGACTGGCCAAAAGTGACATTGGTTTCTTTTAATGTATTTTTATTTTATTGTATTTTATTGATTTATTTTTTATTTCATTTTATTTCTTTTATTTTACTTTTTGGAGACTCCTCTCCATGTAGCCATGATTTAAAATTTGTATGTTTGTTTGCTGAACTGTGAATAGTTCTGTATTTTCTATTTCCTGACAAAGTAGCTATGCATAATTCAAAATCAGAAAAAAAGAATAACACTTTCGTATAAACAGTCTCATGCACAGATGAGTATTGTGCCTGCACTGCTTACATGGGAGTGTCTTAAAAAGCAAAAATGCATGTTTTTAGGGAGAGCATACGACTGGATAAAAAAGAATTGGATTATACTCCATGAGTTGTGTGAGGGTTTGTTAATGGATGTTTTGATATAGCTTCGCTTTTGTAAAACCCTCTTTACTTCAATTCATTTTGATTTTTTTCTGTTTTTGAATTCTTTGTTCACTGTAGAGGCATGCAAGAAAAACAAAGTTGTCTTTCCAAATCCAACATAGTACAGGGTAAGTAACCGATATTCTGATCACGTGGAGGGTGAAATATCTCTTAAGGTATCCTTGGTGGATAAGGCCAAGAAGCTTGCACGTATACTCAGTAGAAAAGTCAACTGTCAGTAAATCTTACAGTTGTTTTGCAGTCTCCAATAATGAAATCTAGCAACAGTAAAAAGAAGAAAAACGGACCGGGAACAAAATCGTAACCAGCAGCAGCAAACAACAGGCGTGATTAAAGAGTTAGACCGTCATGCAAAGTTTAATACTCTATTTAAATATTTTTTCCCCGGCTACTGTGCAGTGTGATATAGTGGGGTACCCGCATATAAATCCTTTTCGGGTCGATAAAATATAAGGGGGCTGGAGGAAGCCCAGGAGTGAACGGAAGGCAAAACAGAGGTGCTCTGCTGCAGCTTTTATTGTTCGCGGTGCTTTCATGTATCTTATTGTGCTGTCACCTCAGCCGCTGGTTAAAAAGATGAAAGAGGAGAGGAGATGTTTATGTCTCAGAGACAAAGCTGAAAGCGTGTGTTATGGCCAGACTCGGGCGAGCTGGGGAGGAGAGAGGAGAGGGTGTAGCAGGATGTGAAGGCATCATCATTCAGGCACAGGTAGACATCATGTACGAACACGCACACACCGCACACATGATGCATGAAGCAACTGAAGTCGAAGATGGGGGCGTTTTAGAGGGCAGAGTAATCTACCACACATCAGCTAGATTTTCTGGTCCCTTACTTGTGCTCTCGGAGACTGGAGGCCATGGTGTGCTTCCATCATCCTCTCCACTGGGCAGATCTTTGGAGACAGAAACAGAAGTTTGTAGGGAAATTGTCAATATGCAGACTTGAGGCCAGACGTAAATCAAGCTTAGTTCATTTTTTCAATGAAATACGTTTTAAATTCTTCCTAAATATTTGCTTCTGATTTCTATGCTGAGAAACATAAACACTGTATCACAAAAACAGCATTTTATCATTTAAAAAAGTGCAGCCTTTCTCTCTCTGAGCAACACAGAGAAACTTATGCACACTTCTAACTAGCAGGCTGTCCTACTGTAACGCTCTCCTTTCTGGTCTACCAAAGAATACAATTAATCAGCTGCAGCTAATTCAGAATTCTGCAGCACGAGTTCCTATGAAGACCAAAAGGAGAGCATACATTACGCCTGTTGGTTTTTGCATTGATTTTGAAATTCTTTCATTAGTTTATAAGGCGCTGCATGGTCTTGCAACAGACTACATCAAAGAGATGCTTTTAGTTTATGAACCAGGAGCCCCCTCAGATCTTCCTTCTCTTCTTTTTTAGCTGGTCGGCAGAGTAGAACTAAAACATTTCCTGATCCTGCTTTTAGTCATTACACTCCAAAACGCTGGAACAGCCTGCCAGAGAATCTGAGAGGAGCGGAAAATATTAATACTTTAAAACATAAACTAAAAACCTGTCTTTTCAGTCTGCCTTTTATGTAGTGCCTTACTATCAGAATGTATAGTTTTTATTTACTATATTTTTATTTAAGAATAATTTTTGCTTATTTCATATGTTTCTGTTTTTGTTTCTTTAATCAAACTATAAAGCACTCTGAATTGCATGTGATTGTTTGAAAAGTGCTATATAAATAAAATTTGATTGACTGATGTTAAGCGCAAATCCTGCAAGTTAGCGTTCACATGTAGGACGAAATCATCATAATAAGTATTCCACTGTGTATCTCTGAGCAACAGTCCCTCTTTTTCAGTTTAGGGATGAGTTAACAATCTAAGGAATGCATAATGAGAAACATCTCCCACGAATTAAGGGCAGCTGTCTTTGCGGTTTGTGGTTTGTGAGCCAGCCTCTCTGGCGAGCCCACCTCCTGAAGCTTCATCGGCAGCAAAGTCCTCATCGTCGTCCAGTAAGCTCAGAGACGTCTGGACATCTTTCTCGCCTTCCAGGTCTTCTGGCAGCGGGACCTCTCCCCACACCTTGGAGGCCTGAGTCACCTGCGGCAAACACAGAAAGATTTATAGGGGTTGAAGTCTTTGCTGAGAAAGGTTACACCCTGTGCTATACATGGACCCTGGAAGGGTGGAGGGAAAACAAAAGCTGAGACAGGAAACAGGGCATTGTGAAGTGTTTACTTTTACCATTTATTATCTCTTTGAGGCGTTCTCAAGAGTTTGCATGCAAATAAAAGTTCGTGATTTGAACAGAGTTCATTCAGAGCTTTAAAGGGGAACACCACCTAAATTATGAGTTCCATTATGTTATTTCCACGGCCTATAAAACTAACATCAATATTTGTGAACATGAGCTACTCTCTCTCAAAGCCATGTGATGTCATCGAGGATAAAGTCCAGAGCTGCTCCGTAGACAATGAATGGGAGCCTGATTTTGTGGACCAACGAAAGTTTGTTTCCTAATTCATTGTCTATGGAGCAGCTCCATGGACCGATATCAGACAGAATTGTGAACTCGTTACACTCGGTTTCCATCTTCAGGCTGACATTGTGTTCACTCTGACCCATTTCTGTAGGGGAGGCAGATTCCATTTTTCCTGATCAAGTCCTAGAGACTTTGTAAGCACTTTCTTTCAGTGATTATTGGTCAAATTAAAGATCTATTAATCAAATATTTGAAAAAACAAACAAACCTATTTCCTCAAACAAAGCTCACAGCAACATATTGCATATATTTTGACAGTATTGGGTAGGGTTCAGAAAGGAGGCGAAAGCGCAGAGAAGTGCCCTGAAGCCGACAAGCCGGCCACGAAGCTACATTGGCTTTCCAGAGAGTGGAAATTATCGTTATGTGGTCTATTTTCTTTTCCGTTTTATTTTAAAAGTAGTCAGTTTATTTTAAAAACAGTCACTGCTGTTTGTGATGTGTTTTTAAATGAAGAACGGAATCAGTTGTTGCGAAACAGAGAGTGAGAGGCGAGTGGACACACACACACACACACACACACACACACACACACACACACACACACACAGACCCAAATTACAATTTTATTATTACAGAAAGAGTTAAGTACCAAAAGAAAACCAATTTGGTACTGAAACAGAATTCAAGTTACCATCACCAGGGTCGCTGTAGGTTCAAATGTAAGCGACACTCTACCCTGTTGACAATGCTCGACAATGGCATTTGTCCTGTCCGCAGCACCGATTGGACTCATTGTAGTGGGCGGATTCCACAGTCTGGACCCAGGAAAGCGGTTCCAGACTTTATATTTGATGATGACAACACAAATTTGAGTTTTGGGGATTTGGGAGACAGTTGTTCATGCTTGTAATATTTTTGGACTTAGACCATGGATAACATGTATGAATTTTAAAAATGAGGAACGTTTTTTCACAGCAAAAATGTCCAAAGCAATCATCACAGTTTCCTGTTGAACACATTTCTGAACAGAACGGTAGAAGTTAGCAACAGATATCCACAGTTGACTGAATGACCCACATCGAGTGGACACACACACACACACACACACACACACACACACACACACACACACACACACACACACACACACACACACACACACAAAGCTGTGAAGGCCAGGGAAAGCAGCTGAGGTTGAGATCAGAATGACTGGATGACATAAATCTGTTAAAGTATGCTTTAAACTCCATCGCCCTCGGGTTAAACAAAAAAGAAAAAGAAAAACACCACCGGCTCCTCGTTCTGGAATTAGGAAGGAGTCTGTCACAGAGATATGAGGTCACCTCCAGGAGCACCAACAACACCCTAAATCAACGGAGCGCCTCAGAGGAGAAGTCGCTTCAAAAACTGTGATCATCACGTCATTTAGCATGTTGTATGAAAAGAACAATAGCAGAGCGGTAACTGAAGGATGGGACTGAGAATGCAGTGGCTGACCCCGGGCCACAGAAGAGTAAAATTTCATTCACCCCGAGCATACACAATACCAGAGCTGGAAATCAATCCTCGATATTTTTTTGATCAGCCCGTTTCTGATATAAATAATTTTAAACAGCTTTATTCAGGCCAAGGTCTTTCACTAATGGCCATATGCAGGATTTTAGAAATACTGAGGTCCGAAAACCGAGCTTGCTGGAAAATTGCTTTGATTTCCTTAATCAAAATGTATATTTTAAAACATTTGGAGGGCAAAAATTGAATAACAAAAACTTTTTAAAAAATACGTTAGTGGGCAGTAGCATTGCAATAATGTTTCTCTGCTTCCCTTTACCTGCTCCCTCTCTTTCATATCCTCTTATGTCTTCAACTTCACATTATTGTTGTTCTTTTTGCGCTGTGTCCTCTACTCTTTGTTTTTTTTAAACCCTCTATAGTCACTGCCTGTCCCTTTCTCTGCGACTTCTTAAAATGTATTACATTCAGCTTTTTAATTTCATCTTTGTGTTTGAGTTTGCATCATTTTGAACTAAAGAAATGTGTCTAAAACAAAACATAAACATGTGTATATCAATATATCATATACATCGATATATCAATAATTATCAATGCACAATACTGTAAAGGGCTTCAAGTCAGTCTTGCATATAGTACAGTTTTGCAGTTGCATGTTGACACACTAGCATTTGATAATTAGCATTGAACACAAAGTCCAGCTGGGGCTAAAGGAAATGTCTTTAGTGTTGCTGGTAATGCAAGCACAAAAGATTTTTAAAAAATATTACAATTCATTATGAGGGAAACACGAATGAGTGTACCAAAACTCATGGCAAACCATCTAATGGTTGTTGAAACATTTCACCAAGAACAACAATCGTGAACCTCATGGTGTCATCAAAGTCCTTAGGATTCCTCCTCTGGGGACCACGAATATCTACAAAATTTCAGTCCATCCAGAAGCTGCTGAGACATTTCAATCTGGACCAAAGTGGTGGATGACAGACACACCGTCATCGACATAACTAGAGCCGTTTCTGCTTTTAACTACAAGCAGAAAAGTGCTGTTTTGGTGCCAAAGTATTCTTACCAAATTAAGTATATCAGTGTACATTTTAATAAGCGCATCTTTGACAAAACCACATTAAGTCACATAACTAAAGACAGATCTGCCTCCACTTGTATTTCACCTGACAGACACACACACACTCTCAATGAGGAGACACAAAGCTCAGCCAGCCGCTCTCATATCTGATCATCTTGATAACGATCACTGTGCCAGCCCAAGAGGAGCACAGCGTGGGTCTATTATGTCCGCTCTCACCATCTCAGCACCCAGGCTGCCCAGACTCCAGCTATAAGTTTGGATACGAGCCTGGCAGGATGCCACCCCTGGCATTTCCAGTTGGCATGACCCGCCAGTTCGTATTTCCACCCAACTCTGTCATGGTGGTTTTCCCATTTAAATGGCTCCAGCTAATAAATAACTAGATCTATCCCCCCAAATCCTCTCTCCCCTGACTGAACACCCTTACAACAACAATCCCGGGCCACTTTCAAAAGGAAACCGCTGACTAACCAAATTCTTTTCAGTGGTGCCGACCAGCCAACCATCGGTGTGATCATCTCCTGCTTCCCACTCCCTTGGGACGGGGTATCATCTGGACATGCCATCTGGGCAAAAGCCACCACAAAACTTACAGAGTCGCCTTTGCTGAGTGAGTCCATATTTGCGCCTGATCTTAAAGCTAACATGTTGAGCTACACTTGTTTGAGAGAGCCGATCTGGCCTCATCTCCGGGACTGAATTTGCTTTCTCACTTTGCTACTGCATTCTAGATCCAAAAGCTGCTGTGACCTTTACTCTCAGTCCAGGAGTTGAGACACGTCTGGTGTGTTAAAGTTATCTCTCCCTTGAGATAAAGGTCTTGACCGGCTCGGTAATTCTTTGAACTCCGCCCCGCCCAGGGGACAGCGGCCTCTCAGAAAATCACCTCGCTCTAGTAACTTGTTGCGATTTTCAGGGAGACATTTGGCAACCAGGTAGATGCTTGAAAAAATATGGCATGCACACACACATAATGCACATGTGACGCGCAGACAAACACACACATTCCAGCCAAAAGGAATTCCACTGTTTACTTATGAATTACTCTGCTCACAATGCACAATGTTTGCCTTGCAGGATGAAGTTGTAGCAGCTCTACATAACAGAATCCATGGCTAATGAGTGACAGGTGACGCTATACAGAAGCCTGAGCCTTAAGTTTGCCCAGCTGTTGTTTAGCGGGACTGCATTTTGGTCCGTGAACAATCGATAAGCAATTGGACAGAAGCAAAACGTTCTGGAAAATGCCTGGTAAATGTAAAATTAGAGCCAAGATCCTTTCCGCCATCAGCTGTTGTTTAGCAGCTGGAGACCTGCTGTCATCTCTGCATCCAAAAACAAATGCTGGCTCCTAAACATTTCATTTCACAGTCACTGGCCATTAACAGCCAATCAGATTTCCATGCTTTTTTTGTTTCCTGAAATGGATAAGAATCTGATAACAGACACACAAAGCTTCCCAATTCTCCATGGCTTATATCTGTAAAACCACAAGAGCAAATGTCTTGTAAATGGTTCTTAGAAATGGCTTAATCCTTTATCCATTTTCCCTCTTATCTCACTAGGTGGGAGAAAGTTAAATATTTCATCATGAGAGTTTTAGTATACTGATAATGGTGTAGTAACTAATGTGGCATTCACTTTTCCATTAACCACATCTGCTGTACTTGAACTCGTCCTAACTGGTGCCTGCTGTATGTTGAGTTACTGAATGTTTAGATAGCATGCAAGAAATTATGGGAGACCATTTGAGTAATACACATAAACTCATTTTTCAGACTAGTTCATAAATGCTTGCATGAACACATAGTGATGGATGATGGAGCTGTGCTGAAACTTTTGTTATTGTCAAGTCAACTTTAGGGCCCTGACACACCAAACTGATTGCCGGCTGTTGGTCAATGTCGGACCATCGGTGAGTGTCTGTAATCCTAGTTTCTGTGGCATTTCCTTTTCGTTGGCACTAGTCGTCCCTTGTCGGCTTCTTTTCAGGCTATTCAGCTTAACTCAGTGAGTGAAATGCCTCTGATTGACAGCGCACAAGAAAAGAAAGTGAAGCGAGGAACGCAAACAAATGACTAAAAGTCGAGAGGGAGTGAGATCACAACAAACATATGAGCTAAAATTACGTTTTAGCCATTGAGCTCTTTAGCATAAACAGGTTATAACTGTTTGTTTCGGTTTCTCTTTTTGGATGAGGAAAACAGCCTAACACCATCTGCTGGTATGGAAAGGTATTTCCTCTTGTGCAAGTGCAAAACATTTGTGCTAGTTGGCTGTCGTCTTTGTGTGTCAAGTGCAACTTTTTGGCCAAGATACAGGTGACGTGAGGCGGCGAAGTGAGCCTTCATTGAATCTTGCCATTTGATGTTGGTTTGGCGTGTCTGGCCTTTACAAGAGTCCCAGACTGTCTATGTCAATCAGCCCAAAGCCCATTTCTTCCTACTAAAGACATCAAAGAGGAAACAAATATATGAATGCTAACAAAAATAGCATAAATCATTTCCTAAAACAGCTGGGCACAGTTGTTTTTAGCAAACATTACTCAAACAGGAGAAGATTATTATTTTCAGGACTTTTTTGGCATAAGTTTGATGCCTTAGTAAATATATGCGGTAGCAGAACAGTGTGTGTGGGATTGTTTTAAAATAAACTACACTTCCCAATGTTTGTTGGAATGAGGGAACAACAGTTTGCAACAGTTTACCTTATTTAGGCATGTTTTAGACTGCAATTGAGCTCTATGGCACTGAAATTTAAGCTTTATCGCTTGTTAGCGGGAGCCAGACAGTGATGATTTTGGTCTTTTCTTGGTATTTGTTGATAATAACAAAAATACACAAAATCACCAGAGTTAAGCCCTTGCATCAAAGTCAGATTCAGCTGCTCAACAGCATTCACATGCAACTTCTTCAAGAAGTCAAACCCAGAACAAAAGTACTTTGCAGGCATCAGCTTTGTGAGAAATATAACAGATACTATGACTTTGATATTTTCTCACTATTTCACTGCCAACTTTCCTCAGATGTTAGAGAATCTCAAATGCTGGAGTTTCCTGTAATGCAGCAGCATCACATCACTCAAAGACAAATATCTAAAGCCACTGGAATGGCCCTTCAAATGTACAAATACATAAATAAAAGTGTCCACAAACACACACAAACATGCTGTCGCACATGCAAACACACACCCACGCTCTCATGCACACACGATTACAAAACCCACACTCCTACATTCCCATCCTGGTTACATCTCCGTGACAGCCAAAGGCCTGTCAGAGTCGGTGTGAGAAGAATTCTTCACGGGACTCGATTCGCCCACTCTGCTAATAAACCCACTGTTGCAGCTGCATGATGGTCTATGAGAAACATCTCAAAGGCAGAACCAATGTGTGACAGAAAACAAGAAGCTGCTCACACTGGAGAAGAGTCCCACAGGAGGAGTGGTGGAAATATTAGAGATGAACAATAAATTTGTCTGGCCAATAAATCATCGACAGTATTATCAAGATAATAGCCTGTAAGAGAGTGCCGATAATACCAAACCAGACTGCTTTTATTGACTTAACAAGGGCAGCCTCTACACCCTGATAAAGCTGGTTTGCGAGCTGCAAGTAAATAAAGAGAAGAACACAATTATGCCAAGAGTCCTCGATCGCCCAACTTTCAACCCTATAAACAAAATGCTTGCTGGTATAAAACGGGTTTGATGCCGTGCTGAAGGACCGTCTTCAGAGCGTTAGCGTGAACGAACACAGCGGCAGCGACTCACATCCAGCACTGACCCTGAAAACAGTCCCAGCAAACAAACACCAAAAAGGCTTTACTGCCGTCAAACCCATGAATAACTGTTAGGTAACAGTAGCTGTGTGATGCTACAGTTAGCCCTGTCACTCTCTCACCAACCGTCTCCTGTGAATGAGCTAACGTACCCACACCAGCAGTCTCCTCATGTCTCGGCTCAGGAATTTTACTTTAAATATATTGTGTATAATTGGTTGATGTCTTTTGACAGATTATGTCAAAGCACTGAATTTCAATTCTTAGGCGACATACATTACTTTTTAAAACCTAAGTATGTTTGGTAAGCTTTTTTTGATATACTTTGCTCGAAAAAAAAAAGAAAATGTGAAGAATCAGAACTATTCTTATTTAGATTTGGTAAGGTCAGGGCTATAGAATATTAAATGATTTATATTTTCTCACTACAACCTCACCTTTCTTATCTTGATGTGTGCATAAAACTCAGGAAGGAACTAATTTGTCCTGTAACAATATCATTATATGCACTTTTTTTCCCCACCTCATTTTAGCGTTCATCAGGGCTCTTCTGTAGTGGAATTAACACCATGTTATGCATACTCTTATCGTGAAGGCCCACCAGCAGATGGAGACATAAAATACGATGCTTTTCAGTGCTTGTAATATTCGTTTATTGTGCAAAATAAGAAAAATACTTCAACTTGGAGTTGATGATCATATTGTCAAAAAAAACAAACAGCATGCTGGCTGATTTCATTTCAAAGCCAATATTGGCCGATAGCTATGATGTGATGATGTTATTGTGCATGCCTAGCATAAACTTCCTTTTTATAATACAAAAAATTTCAAAATTATCAGTTCTTATCTTTTCAATCTTATCAATATTGGCCATGAGAAGTAGGCAATTACCAGTTATCAGTATCAGCTGGAAAAAATCCATATCGTGCATCACTAAGCAATGTGTAATGCAGTTTTCTGATCTGAAGGTTAAGCATTTCAAGCATCTCCTGCCCTGACACAAAGTATCTGCTTTTGTTCCCTCCAGACTGTGCGAAACATAAAAATGTGAAAGCTGAAAAAGGCTATAAAGTGATTCAAACACAGAGTTGTGACCTTTCGAGCGCTCGCACTCACAGAAAACCTTCAGCAGATGAATTCCCAACCTCCTTGACCCTTCATCCCTCCCTAACCTCCCTCTGCTCTCTTTCACACTCTCTCCCTCTCAAAGACTAACAATATCTGCTTAGACTTGAAGTTGCAGCATGTACTAAACAGGAATGGAATGTAAACTGCAGAGAGCATTAAGTGGATGAAAGCTTGACGCATACTCTTTTCTCTTTAGGTAGAGCGGGCTGAAAAGACGGAGCGCTACCAGGCACCAACAAGGACTGAGCTGCAGGACCCCGGCACTCCCTTTACTTGACCTGCTGCTATCAGTGGAGTAGGTGCAGGAGTATTAGCATTAAATCAAATCCATTACAGCGACGTGATAGTGTAAGAATAAATCATGTGTGTTTTTGTGATGGCCTTGTGTTATGAATGGGTGCTGAAAGAGAAGAGAGGATAAGCCCTGGAGAAATGTTTCTTTTCCACACACTTGCAGGTACAGGAAACACAGCAGACATCTCAAGGTTTTAAACAACACGGAGGCTTTGTCTATGTTTGTGTATGTTTGTGTGTGAGAGACAGAGTTTCCTATGTGTTTAACCCTTGCTTAGAGTCTCGGGTGAGCTGACAAACTGCCACTTCTGACACTAAAACCTCCACCTGGGCCCCTGCTGCATAAAGGGCCCGATGAGTGAGGCCCTTCTGCTGACATTTCTACAGAGTTTAATCCAAAGTGATTGGACGGGGAGGAAGTGGAAGGAGGCTCCTCATTCAGCAGACAAACACTCTTTGACAACGTGCAGTGATTGTCCTCTCAAAGTGCTCCATGACTAAATACTGTGGGTGCAACAAACATGTCGGGTTTTCTCAGAAACAGGGGAGCTTGGAAAGAGAGGAGTGAAGGGGGGCAAGGAGTAAAAAGTGAAGGATAAGTCCGCATTTTTGAACACATGCTTGGAGTGCCTGCCTCGCCATCTTCCCTCAGGTCATTCATCCTGTCTCCCACACAACGGTCATGCCATGCATTTTACAATAAGCTCGGTCTCCCACTAGGATCCGAGCTTTCCTGACACGCATGATGCCTTTTTAGATATATTCTCATACTGCGAGGTGAGGCAGCAGAGTACACTGATGTCTATGCTATTAAATATATTGAACAGGTAACTGCAAGTGCACAGAGGTGCAGGATGTTTTTTTTCCTCTGTGGAGCATATTTGAAAGGCCCAATAAAACATTAAAAGGGCACTCTACCGATTCAGCACTGCACTCCTATAAAATCTCAAAATCGATGCGACTGAATATATCGATGTTGTCTTTTCCACACATTCTTCTTGCTCAGTGTTTGGGGCCTACATTACCCACAATGCAGCTTGACTACTGAAGAGTTTGGTCAGAGATTATGTAAGTAGCACACTTTTGCAAAGGGTGTGTCAATATCAACACAACCTGTGTTAAATTCTTACACAGTAATGAGTTGAATTTGGGAAAACACTGTATGTTAATTGTGATGCATTAAATTTTTAAAGGAAATGAATCTGACTGTGTCAGATAGGTTAACACTAAGATGTATAATAATGTGCAAATATTAACACATTGACATGTTACTCCACATAAATGGGTGGATGTGATGACTAAAAATGAATATACCACTTCAAATTACATTGAAAAAGAAAATAATTTTAAACACAAGCGACACTGCATACCTTGTAAAACAGCAGACTGTCATCACGCAGGGTACTGGCGACCTTGTTACTTCTGGAAACAATGACACATTTGCGTATTACGTAGCCTTGAAGGCTGATTCATAGTTGTGCGTAGGTTCTACGCAGAGGTGACACCACAGCCTACATAAGCAGCCAACACCTATATAAGCACTATATTTGTGTGGTGGTGTTTCTATGAATGATCCACAATTGATTTAACTCACACCTAAAACAGACATAAAACACAGCTTTATAGCGACAATAATTAACAAAAGTAAATTATTTGGCTTCATTTAAATTTACAAGGTGTGCAGACAAAACAGGAGGAGGCTACAAAGGTCTGATGAGCTCACGACATTTTAAATTCACATTTTTTTCATTTTTAAATTTGCAGTCTTCAGTCCCAATTCACACTGACTCAAGTGACCTCACTATGGGCAATTCATCTGATTTCGCGCAGCCAGAAAAAAGGTTTTTTACAACTTTTTCCACATATGCAGAAGTACTCTTCATGACCTGTAAACAGACTCTGAAGTGTAAAATCAGTTTTCCCCTTTAACTGGTAAAAGTTGAAACCATGGAGATTTTAATCAGCTCTGTCACTATATAGGCATCCTCCGCATATAAAATCACACCCACCACGCCTTGATGTGATCAAACAAATTCATCAAAAAGATATAAGATCGAAGTGTGTTGTGTTTTTGTGTTGTGTCTGCCCCCTCTGAGGCCCAACCAGATTCAAAAATTCTCTGTGGTTAAAGCAAGCAGTGCCTCCAGCTAGTCAGCGTCTGCCACACAACCTCACACACTCCTCTCCCTCTAAACCAACACTCACTGTTTAGGGAGGCATGTCAAAATAAGCAACCAGCCTGTGCGGACTTGTGGATGTGGTGCAGCTACACAGGGTGAGAGAGGATGTCTAGAGTGACAATTAAATCTAAAAAAAAAAAAAAAAAAAAAAAAGAAATGCAATTTGTTGTTGAACTTTTTCTTTCTCGCTCTGCTGCTGCGATCAAAGTAACAGGAGGGTGAAAAAATGAATCCCAACAATTTGCACACATACAGCTGCCTGAATAACAACTGTAAAATAACATCACACCAAAAACATGCCTTAGCTTTGACTTTTGTATTCTTCGTGTATTAGATGTAGCAAATTTGCTATACAACACATCTTGACAGATGAAATTGACACAAAAAACAATTTGCAAGTCAATTTTAGCACACATTTCTGTGACTGACTGTGCACAAAATAATCATTTGTCTGATAGCCCACACAGATTGAAACAAAGGCTTACAGTAATTCTTTTTATGTGAGTCATCTCTGTCCTTTTCTAATTCAGCCCCAAATAGCGCAATTTGCAAACCGGGGGTGAGTCACCGTAATGTATTTCAGGCCAAAGGTCACAGCCTGGCGACACAACGACCAGACACAGAGCAGAGATCGTAAGCGGGCTGTGAAACCAGACACCCAGGCCTAACACTTACTGAAATACTATCTCTCATGGGCTTTTTTCAGCCTCAATGAAAGCAGAATTAATTAATACTTTTAATTGCCAAAAGTAATCATTTTTCCAGCTGAGCCTGAATATTCCTGCAGGGATGATATCATTTTTGAAGGCTGACCCGGATGTTTGCATCGCCTTGGTTCCCTCGTCAAAAAGCCCAGGGGACTTTTCCATTTTAAACATTTTTGATACTTCCATGTTTTGTTCAGCAAGATAATCTCCACCACTTTTAGGATATTTTTTTAGATTATTTTTTTGTCTTTTGTCTTTGTTTCATAGGATAGCTCGGGTGTGAAACAGAGAGAGAAAGAGAGAGAGGGGATGACAGGCAGAAAAAGCAGGTCGGAGTCGAACCCACGGCCATTACGACAAGGACACAGGCTCTGTAAATGGGGCGCCCGCTCTACCAGGTGAGCTACCAGGTGCCCCCACTTTCAGGATTTTTGAAGTCTGATTGTAATTGCCAGAAGTAAAAAATGTTAGGCTGTAAAAACAAACTACACCACAGTCGCATGACTTCAACGTCGCCACACCATGTGTGATGACGCTCTATAGTCTCATTAAGCCACTTGTTAGAAACCACCATTTTTAGAAACATGTAAAAGCTACCAAAAATCTCAAGTGTAGGGCCCTGTGATTTCCATGGTGCAGAAAACATGGACAGAATCACAGAATTTGACCATAAAAACGGAGTCAACCCTAAAAGCTCAAAAATGTCTCATTCAAATTCCTGTGGTCAAACCACTTGTGAATGAATTAAAACGTCCCAGGGAACACATATGACTGCTTCTACTTTTCAAAATAAAGTGTTGACACAATAAAAATACATGTCTGAAAATAAAATTAACTGGATTACAGTCACAGAAGCTGAAACATGTTACCTGCATCCCTTATAAATACAGAAATACCACTAAATTGTGAGGAAAATGACTTTATCTTTGATGTTGGGTTGATGGTGAACGGTGTTGTTGGACTCTGCAGCAAAATAACTGGAGAATTTGACATTAACAGTTAAATTCAGAGCAGAGCAAGAGGAATCGTAGTTGTGAAGCTCTTTATTTTACAGAAAAATTAAATGTTTTGTTTTATAAACGTATTGAAGCATTTATCTGATGATAAAATAGTGCTATGTTGTCATGATATTCATTAAATTTTGCATAATTTTATTGGCCTACCACATGGCTAGATAGTGTTTCCGATGACAAAATGTGCTTAAAATGGTAAAACACAGAATTCAGAAAAATTAAAACGGAAAATGCAGAGTTTGGGGGAAAAAATTGAATTAGGAAAAAATGGATTTCATAGGGCCACTTTTAAATATAAATATTTTAAAATTCTACTGAATTGTTAAAATTTTATTCAACCACCAAATGACTTCTTTGAAACTCACTTCTTCGAGACGAGGGAACCGGAGGTGCAAAAAAATGCTAACTCATTTCTGCATTTTAGGTCTCATTGCTGCACCATTCTGTATTCTTCAAGTGTTTTTAAAAGCTATACAGTATTACTTCTTCACCCTGGGTGGGATAATAGAGCGTTACCACATTCCATCCAAACGTCCACAGGCGTGAAGTCCCAGTTGACACCCTCAGAAGCCCCGTCTTTTCAATTATCACCCCAGCAGGGGCCCCAGCAGGACCCTGCGTCAACAGACCACCTAGAATCGTGGGCACAGCTCGTCCTGAGAGCCTCACCATCAGCGAACAAAAGCCCTGAAACCACCCTCTTATTTACACATGCAGCTATTAAAAAATGTGCACGCACACGCACGGACGGCTGCACATTTGAATACACACACTGGAAACACACCTTGTTAACAGGCACACGGTTATCAGCCGACTGTGTCAGCCGGGAATGAAGCTGTTCTGTTTTAATAGGACTCTGGTTTGTGGGAAAGACCAATTTACTGTGTTTTGAGGTTCAGCTCTTAAAACTACTGGTGCTCTGATTGTGAGAAAAATATTCCAGCAAATGTTTACACTTTTAAATGTTTTACTTACTGCAAACAAAAGACAGCAGAGTGATTTAAAAGAGGAAATATACAACCAAATCCTGTCTCACCTGAACGCAATGTCACAAACATAAACACCGTGCGAGTAATCTGTGCGTCTATAAATAAGCGCGTGTGTTTCCGGTAACATTTCTGAGAGAGTGACCTGCCGGGAGGAGGGGACCGAGGGGCCAGCTCCAGTTCCCCCAGACGACAGCTGACAGGCGAGGTGCTGAGACTGGTGGCAGCTCAGAGGGGAAGAGCAGCTCCGGCTTGGCCAGCCCAGGCCTGTTTATTTATAACAGAAAGAGCGCCTTTGAAAGTGCTGCTGTGTCACTTAAGATGCCTGCTTTTCTTCAGGCTGGAGAACTGAGAGGGGTCTGAGGTGCCTTAACATTAAGCTGACACTGCAGTACAGGAAAACCTCAGGACAAAGATCGACTTGAGCTTCAGCTGCAGTGAATTAATGCAGAAGAACTGTGGATTTCTGTGTACAAGAGGAGCTGTTTACTTTTTGTTATCATGAAATAGTTACAGTACAGAGCTCCCAGTACTGGAGAAAAAGCCATGAATACTTCATGACTTAATTCTCAACTGTACCAAATATGCTAAACATACTACCACTACATGTAATTTAAATGAAAACATAGCACATAAGTATTTGTTTGCAAAACGCTCTGCAGAAACTGCAATATATTTGAAATATATCACCTAGAATACAAGTGCACCCTGAAAGACCAGTACCATTTTCTACCACAATTTGCACATATGTGTGTATATTTTTTATACACAGGAAAAAAACAGGAGATAGACCACTTCCCCACTCCCAGTAGTGGAGCATGCAATTCTGTTTTCCTCGTGTGTCAAATTTAAAATCACTAATGTGCTGTAAAACAAGATAGTAAACAACAGAAAGCGGCATGGAGGCTGATGAAAATGTTAGGCTGGTGCCGACCAATTTGGAAAGATGTTCGTGCACTGCTTGGACAAAGAGGGACAGAATTTATGGCTAAAAAAACAAAGCTAGTAAAGAATGAAAAAACATCACGGAGGCTGTGAAAATGTTACGCTGGCTGCCTCTTTATACCGTTACTTATTCAGTCTCTTTCTCAAACTTGTCGCTGACTAAATATTAATGATATTTGAGTGGGTTTTTTTTTTTAACAAAACGGCCAGTATTTTGTGGTGACAAATCATTGCACAGTGCTGGCAAAGCTGCTAAAATCTGCTAACCAGATGTTAGCTGTTTTTTCGTCCAGTAGGAAAGAGGCTTAACCTAAGTTAGTGACTCAGAGAGGCTGCGCTTTGGCACTGTCGTAGTTTGAGCTAAATCTTACTCCAGTATGGCTTATCCATCTAGTACATGTAATTTTTGCTTTATAAGTTTAGATTTTGACCTGTGGGGCTGGACGTAAAGTCAGGGAATCCCCAAAGATCCCCCAGATATTAATTCACTGGACACAATGGGTGTCTCTTTTCCAAATCGTATTGTAATCCATCCAGAAATTGCCTTAACTTCAATTTTAAAAAAAGTCATATGCTGGCACTTGAGGAAAAGACAGGAAATCAAAGTCATTAGGCTTCATCCTCTGGGGACCATGAATGTCTGTACACAATTCGAATCCTTCCAACTATTAATGAGATATTTTAGTTTGGACTAAAATTGTGGACGAACAGACTGAGAGGCATGCTGCTAACACAGAAAAAATGAGTTTAACGCCAGATTCTGCTGAGTTGATTTAAAGATTTGCGGGTCGTTCAGCTTTAAAAAGGAAGTAGCAGCAGCTGTGTGACGGCTCTGTGATTAAGCTCTGGTTTCCCTCCATGGATGGCATCGACAGTGTTAGATTTACCCTCCTCTCTTTCTCTCTCGCTCATTCTCGCCTCAGGACCGACTAATCTGACACCACCTGTTGACTTGGCCGCGCTCGTATTGTACCGCATAATCACAGGCCGGAGCTAGCTCAGTCTGTCGACTCACTTTTCCCCTTGTGTATCATACTCGATTAGTTCATGGTTACACTGTGTGGGAAAAGAAGGCTAAGTCGACAAAATCTTCATAAGTACGCAGCTTATGCAACCATTTCTGAAACAAATTGGATCCTCAGAGTAGCGACATGCAAAGCTTTTCGAGGTGCAGAAATGAATAATTTGCATCCCTGCAATAATAGATTTCTCATGCGCCAACTTTGTGAGAACAGAATATCATCCACACCCTTTTGGCCAGGGAGAGAATACCCTCCAGGCGGCCTGGCCGGAGGGGATAATTTCATGTTGGTGAAGCCACTTTCCGCCAGTTCCCAAGGTCATGCTATTTGGGATGGCGATCTCATAATTAACTGGGATTTGGCAGGGTACCATGGTGAAGCTTTTGGAACGCAAAGCAGTTCCAACATGTTGAGTATCTCAAACCATGAGTTTTTGTTTGGTAACCCAAGATGCACTTTGAGCTCGTAACATCACAACAAAACCTGCTGTTAGCTGAACAGAACTCTTTGTTGGGTGCCATCTGCACATCAAAGTCTTTTTGCTTTTCTCCCACAACTTTTTCAATAATACTCTGTTAGCTCTGCCAAGACTAAAAAAAAAACAAAAACCACAGAAGTGATGGGCTGTGAGAACAAAAATATTCTTTCTCAGCTGTTTATGCCATTAATATAAACATAATAGGGTCTGCGGCAGAAAAGATATATGTGCTCCGCTCCAGATGTTTCTAGCTGCAGAGCAAACAAGACGCTGCAGTCTGATGTTGACAAAATCATCAAAGGGAGGAAGCAGAGAAGGTATTCAGAGGTTATCCTTGTCTTTCAAGAGTCCCCCATCCTCCCCATTGGAAATTACCTGACAGCTGTTTTCTGCTAACCTGTGCACCATGGGAACGCCGAAAGTGGGAGTAGACGAGAGAACAGAGCAGGAGAGATCAGATCTGGCCTGGCCTCACTTACACAACAGCAAAAAATATCCATGGGCAACTAGAAAAGGTCAGCTTTCATCACTGCCCACACAGACAAGCATAAAAAGAATTCTTTAATCTTTAAAATCAATCTACCAGATAAGAAAAATACATGTGAGTATATGGTTATAGGTGCCGAATCATATTTACAGTACGCAGAGCAATTCATAATGTGTACTTTGCACTGGAGGGTCATCTGTTACTACAATAAGGAAAAAAGACTGACTCCTTTTGGTCTTTAGATAAAAACAGCATTCACTTTTGCTGTAGTTTCTTTTATTTTAATAAAACTTTGCAGACTGTTCCTGCTTTCTGATTATTCATGAAGTCACTAAAGCCTGTCAGATCAAAGACTCTTTTTCTTTAATATTAACTGACTCTAACAGACTTTGAATGGGACAACACAAAGTGAAAGTAAGACTTCTGTGTTAGGTAGGGCTGTGTATCATTTTTTGTAAAGAGTCCATTTTTCTTATTATAAAGCAGGTGCCATGTAACTACTGTTAAAATCCACAGACACACAATTCATATTGAGAAACTGTAACTTTAAACAATCGGTAAGGACTTCTGTGAAGTTGTGATGTCACAACTCTACGATGTAAAGGTAGAAACTGTTGTCGCAGTCTCGTTACAGTATTTTTCTGGCTACAAGGAGACACTGAGAGTGCAAATGTGGAAGACTATGAAACACTGACCAATCAGAGCAGACACAGCTTTTGTTGGAGTGGGCCTTAAACAGATAGGCACTAAAACCGAGCATTTCAGACAGAGGGTAAACACAGATATATTCAGGCATACAGTAAGGAAAAAATATTTTTTGGTTTTTTTTAACATTAAAGTATGTAAACATGTTCTAGTAGAAACCCCAAGTACAAGTATGACCCTGAAAATGAGTATAATATGGGACCTTTAATGACAGAAACCTACTAGTACAACAGTAGGTAAGGCTGAGTATAGTTTCAAAAAAATATGATGCAATACATGTACCGTTGTAAATGATACCAATGCCGGTAGAGTACTTCATTTGATATATTTTTCCCCTAGTTTATTCAATACCCATCATGTGAATGGAAGCATTTAGTTGCGTATAATGTCACCAGACGCCACAGGCATTTTAGTGTGGTGTCAAAAGCGTCTTGGCATCTCGGCGTGCAGAACTGCCAACTCTTTCAAATTAACTTCTCTTGACTTTACCACACCACAGACTGTATGGGTTGTAGGTGCTGTGAGCCAATCACATGTCATATTAAATTGAAGAACGCTTGCAGTGATTGGCTGCAAGCCAAACCATGCAAATAGTCATTTTCTTCTAGATCTGCGTGCAAAAAGGATCAGGTATTGTCGGTATTGTCTGACTGGATACGTTTTGATGTTACCTGGTACTGGGATATTACTGAGTGCCCCTTGTGCTAGAAGGGACATCCGAAAGAGTGGAGGACCCCGGTATGCAATCTCTGCTTTCTTTTGCAGATAAACTACATCAGTAGTTAAAAAACAGTAACTTTGGCTGAACCCTCATCTGAAGTAGTCACAGTTATGGGTCATTATAAATAACTCTATTATGAGCGGCCTCAGCTGTTGTCACATGACATACAGTGTATTTTATTTGAACAATGCCATTATTATTGCCAATATTTGCCATCTTGGTCATCCACCCTTTTTGGATTTTGTTCTGAACAAGGCTGGGAAGAGCACACTGCCCAGTTTGCCTCAACAGCTGCTCATCATCCTGATACAAAACACTGCTCTCATTTTGACCATGGAGAGTTACGTGCATGCTTGTTAACCAAACTTACAATAAATCTCAAAGGCAGAAGGGTGCACCGGGTCCGGCAATGATTTAATGTAAGATGTCAGCGAGAATGAAGAAAATGTGGTGAGGCAGGTGACCTGCAGAAATCTATGTCAAGGACCACCACCGACCGAGTTCCCGTGCATTCAGAACAGAGGTGGAATTCCAGGGGGAGATAAAAATACCTCCAGAGCTGAGTAGCTGCAGGTGTTATTACACCCTCCGTCAGAGGTCCTGCAGTCAGAGTGGGTGCAGGACAGAACAAGGGGTGAGGTCCAGAGAGACGTCTCCAGACCTCTGCGTTGTTTCAGGAAAGTTTACTAATGCCTTAGCATTTAAATTGGCACTTGTTATGTGCTCTATCATTTTCAATCACAGTGACTTGATACACTTTTTGAGCCATACATTGTTGGTAAAAGGATATTATACGTATTTTTATGTTATCAGTATTGTTTTTTTATTTGAAATACATTACATAATGTTTATCACTGAGCCATGATTTTGAGAAAAAGGCCTTTCAAAGTTGCAGTGCAGTACAGTGGCGACAAAGATACATGATGGAGCCCATCAGCCTTCCAAACTGGGATGCTGTACTCCAGCCAGCAAAGTAACGAGAACAAGCAAACCCAACAACACTGTGCAAGACGACAAGAAAATATTATTTATTTATTTAACAAATGATATAAGCAATGAATTTCATATGACAATACTTGCAACTCTGATTCACTTTGTGGAAATAATGTTTTGATTCTTTTCAATGGTTAACCATTATGGACTACAAGAATAAATGGACACATATATTTTAGTTCAGTTCAGAAGTCCACGTTGTATCTAGAAATAAACTGCTGCAACATCCGACTGATTTTGGTAAAGCCTGCAACATTTGTGCTTCAAAAAAACTGCAGTAACTTATTATTTTTCCTGCCACAAACAGTTTTCAAAAGGCACGTAGGGATTGCCAGTGACTGCACATTCCCCGGTGCCTCTAGCTATTACAGTAACAGTCAAAGATGCTTTTGTGCAAATGCTCTCTCCGATGTAAGACTCCACACATGCATTTTCCAGATCTATCGTCAGAGAGGTTCAATACAGTAGGCCGTCTGCTGCTGTGGTTGGCAACCCCCCTCGCCTCCCCGTTTGAGGTTAGGCCTGGACAAGAACCAATAAACACTGAAGAAAGCCATGTTTCAGAAAACGCTCTGAGTGGTGGCAGGCGCAGCCAACTGGTGCTCAGCATACCGGCACACCCACATCTGCACAGCACACGACTCAAGGTCTCCTCGAACTGTTAAAGCTCTGGACAGTGAGGACCGATGAGTTCATGAGATTCAGTTAGAAGACAAAGTTTTCCATTTACACTCTATTTTACTTTGCTTTCCAGAAGAGACTGATTTAGCAATTTTGTTTTGACAGCATCCGTTTATTAATGACCATAAATAGACAGGAATGTTTTGAAGCAAATCCGCCCACACTCTGGCTCGCAGAGATGTGACCTTAAGCTTCATCCTAACAAGGGACTTTCCTGCAGGTTGTCTTCTATGTTTGGTGAAGGAAGTCATTTATTCCCCCCCCCTCGACCCGAGGATCAAGGCAAATCTTAACCACCCTCCAAAAAAAGCCAGCGAGCTTTGCTTCCTTAACGATACCCTGCAGCAGATAAATGTGAACATTCCTGAAGCCAATTATTGGGTTCGGCATGTGAGAGGGGATCAGGTGCCCACTTTGTCAGCCTAAAATGCCTGCTTTCTGATTGGCTCTCACCTTCTCCATTCAGTTTTAAACCCTTGATTTTGACTCCCTCTGTCACCCCTCGACAAAGGATCAAGGGGCAGGACTCTTGCAAAGAACTGGATTATATGTTTTGGAGGCTGGTTTAAGGAGAAGGATCCGGGGAATCCCTGTGACGCGAAGGTTGGATTTTTTCAGGTGTAAAGCGCTTTTGTGTTGGCCAGACAGAAAACCCTAAACCTATAGATCGGATTAGTTTACCTGTGTTACTGCGGGGTAACCACCAGCTTTTCCATGAGGCTCATGTTTCATTTTCACCTTTACGTGTTTAACTTACATATCTTTATAAGCATATAAATGTGTATTCTGAATTTCATCCTGTTTTCAGGACAGAAGCAGCCAGTCAATCCCTTTTAATGGGAAGAATTTATGAGAAAAACCACTTGGCTAAAAGATTTAACAAGTTTTCCCAGCTGTTGTTTTAACAGTTGAACATTTGTACAAGAAGTTCCTTATACTGCTTCAACGCCTCCAACTTTAGAAACAAGTATGGAAATCCAAGCCAGCCAAAACCTAAGTCAGTCTCACAGCAGACTTTGGATAAGCAAACCGAGAGTGCAGGATGAAGATATGGTTATGAACGAGGGCCAGGGGAAAAGCTGTTGGATGGGAGATAAACAGAAGTCCCCTCATTACTTTTGTCCAAGGTCAACAAGGGGCTCAACAAGAGCCTCTTGAGACGTCACTGACTTTTCCTGCATCATTTAGCGTTTTGCAGGCCTGACGTTCAGCACGCAGCCTCACCATACGAGAGTAAAGCACGCTGAAACATTCAAATACATCAACAGAGCATCAAGTATTTTTTATTTTACACCTGTGTCTGTATCTTCCCATCAAATGTAACGGCTGAAGGAGTGAATGTGGTACGCTGATATTGCATGTAATGTTTTTTCCTCTTGTCACTACTTATCCTGCGTAACTTAAAGGAATACTTAATCCCCCAAATGATCATTTGTACACAAATTACTAAGCATGCTCCAATTGTGAAATTATGGGCCAACAGCCAATACTGATTTTTTATTTATTTTTTTTTTTTGGTTCAGTTTGAAATAAGCAATGTTTTTATTTATTTATTTTCAAATAACGATTAATTGATCGGTAATTTTTATCAATAATCAATTAAGGAAAATGCTTACAATTTGCAACCCTAATCCCTATCAACTACTTATAATTGTGTGTTATAATGAAATAGAAAAGAAACTTTGTTTTTCTTACATGCCACCATGGTGAATGAAAAACCCAACACCAGAGAAAATTCTTGATGCAGAAAAACAGGTCCACATTTTTAAAAAAAATATGTCAAAACATCTGTTAATAACTTTCACTCAACTCGTGCAGTACAATACCAGCCTCATTTATCCAGTCATATGCTCAGTACTTAACGAAGGAGAACTATTCATCCATGACAGAACTGTTTATACTGAAGTGTTTTTTATATTAATATTTCAGTCAAAATGCATGTTTGAGAAGTGCTATGTATATGACTGGAAAAATGAGACTTGGATCATAATACACGATTGGTGTGATAGTTTTTTAGCTGCCATATAGCAGTTTTGCCGTTGTTAAATGTGATCAACTATGACTTCAATTCATCAAGAATATATATTTCTTTTTGACACTTCTTTCATCATGGAGGCATGCAAGGAAAACAGGGTGAGTAACAGATATACAAATGATCATTTCGGGAGTGTTCTTTAAGATAAACACCTTGAGTCACACTTTACAAGCTGTCACACTCTTTATTTAGTTACTGACTGTATCAGCAGAATAACCTACAGCACATTAACTCACCTAGACTGGGAATCTTCCTGTCTAGACTGTTTCCCTGCAGGGCTCGTTTGCCAGTCTATCACACAGCATTAATAGCAGGTTGTGATGTGGGTTCAGCTGTCATGATTCATGGATTGATTAAAAAAAGCAAAAGGTCCCCTCTGAAACAGACAGACTCATGAAATAAGCCAATAAATATCAAATTTCAAAACTCATTTGTTTGTATGTATATCTGGATAGTAAACATGATAAAAGAGCATTTCAGTCCGCCTGATAACAGCGGCCTTGATGAACTAAAGGAATTCCCCCAGACGGGACCACGCCTGCTGGATCTTACGCTCTGAGAGCCAGATAAAATCCCTGAGCTAAATTAAACACTTCCTTTACTTCACTTACACTCCCTCCAAAAGATAGCCCAAAAAATAGACTGCCTGCAAGTTTGGAGCAGAACAATACCTGAATGCAAAGACAACAGTCACCCCAGTGTAACAAAAACAGACTGGATCACAATGAATGATGATGAGTTCACAGTATGTCAGCAAATATGACACATCTGTATTATTTTACTCATAACTTAATGAATAATTGGGGATCAGGTGCTCATGTTTACTTGTTTTTATGGTATAAAAAGAAGTACATGTATAAAGAAGAATGATGCACACTTAATACCAAATAAATATATGCATACTATAAAGAGAAATCTGTGCACTTTTACAACCTATACCTTTATTTAACTCATCAGCACAGACAGACCCAGATGTGCAGCGAAGCACACAGGGAAGGCCTCAGCACATAAATAATTAAGTTGAGTTTTAAATCGGTATAATAATTTATAACTGCTACTATTTCAAAGTGAAAACAATAAAAACTGAACCTGTAACAAACCTATGTTGACTATAGTTGCTCACAGCAAATTTGACATGTAAATTTAATGCTGCTGACCCACAACAAGCAGCCCTGACTCGAGTGCTGACCTTTGAAGGGATGGAGAGCCGGACAGTTCGAAAGAACATAAGAAGCTATGGCGAGGTGCAGGAATGAGTCCGTGGGAAGTAGTCTGCATTTTAGCACCCCAGGTTCCCTCATCTTAAAGTCAATCCATCAGTACAAACAGTGGTTGCAAACAAGTGGCTAAATGTGATTACAGAACGTCTTCACGCCAAATACGACTTTGCAGCCTCGCTGTGGTGGTGACGTTGAGGGCATGTGACTAGTGAACTTATTTATCGCCTAACTTCAGCTTTTTACTTCTGGCGGTTGCATTTACGCTTCAAAGATCTTTAGAGTGGTGGCCTAAATATGAATCCCCAAACAGCACTCTACTGTAGTTATTTGCTGTGTTGTACCATTAACTTTTATTTAAAGGTTTTGCCTACAACAGGCAGAGCATTAATATAGCACAAATAATTTTGGTATATAGTGGAGTAATGGCATCCTGAGCACAGTGTGTATGTGAGTCTCTGAGTGTGTATCCCACTAGCTCATCGCTGCCGCTCTGCGCCGCTCTTACACAGCGGTTTCCACTGATATCAGGACGGCTCATCGCAGAAACATAAAGGCCACTCTGGTTGACAGATTATCAGTCTGGCCGATTATTAAGGCTGATATTTGGCATTTTCACCATTATCTGTATCAGCATTTTATTTTAATGATCACCCATAAAATTAATTAATTAAAAAAGTGCAGAGAAAGTGTCAGCATGGGAGGAGCTTTTGCTTTGTAACACCTCAGGGAGATCTTTTAGTTAATTCATTTTTTATTTGAATTTTCACTTCACTTGAAAACATTGCTGGGAACTTGCTCTAAATGATGTTGAAAGTCTCAGTTTTGGTGAGAAATTTGCCAAAGGCATTTAAACAAAGACTTGCAGTACAGTTTGTATATTCCAAATTCTAAATACTGACAAAGATTTTCATTTTTATCGTAAATTCATATCAGTTCCATATATCGGTTATCTGTCTCCTTAACTACTAATGATCTGTATCTCTATCGGCCCTGAAAAACCAATATCTGAATCGACCCCTATTGAGAACTGTGTGCAGAAAGCCTGAATCAGACTCTGAATCACGGACATGCTCTGAATGTCACATAGAGGTCCTTTTACCTCCTTCTGCCCCCCAAATAAGATTTGTTGTCGGACAGGAATTGGTGGTAAAAGCTTCTTTTAAATAAATGGTTAATATATTTCCCCATTAGCGCCCGAGCTTGTGACAGTTAACAAGAGACACTGTGTCCCCATATTTCTAAAATGACACTGCTGAGAAAACTGCTTTCTCAAAACTAAAAAAACAAACCATCTAAGAACAAAAAAATAAGACTCCGGTTGTAATTAAGTGTTTTTTTTTTCTCAGAGTGACTGAAAAAACACCTCATAATATTGTCTTTTTATGTTTGAGTCTAAACTAATGAGTTATAATCCCACCGTTCAGTAAGTAATTGGAACCACAAACCTTTATTGAGGCAATTCATTGCAGACATTTACCTTGCAAGCAACGTTTTTTTAACGATCCTGCTGTTGCACTTTGTTAAAAAGCTCCCATTACAATCAGCCAGGAGCAGGATGTAAAAAATCAGCAGTTAACTGAAAAAAGGTGGCTTAATTAAAACGAAGCTCTTATTCCATTGATTTAAGTATCGTCATTTGGTATATTTTAGCATTTATGTCCTAACAGAAACATAATATTAGAGGTTAAATTGTGCTCTTAGTTAATCATAACGCATTAAAATGATATTTTAAGGCAGTCCAAAGTGCATTTTTAAGGCCTTAAACTCTAACATCCACATGGTTTGCATTCTTATTTAAATGGGCTACAATTGTAATCAAGACCATGAGGGTTGTTTCTGCTCTTTGTAGAGTGGCCTGAGTTTACACAAATGCTGCAGGGCGAACAAAACGTAACCACTTTAATAACACTACAAACTGAAGTCAAACAGAGACTTAAGAGAATGCGTTTGGCTTCGTACCAACAACACAACAAACCTGGGGGCCGACATCTGACAACCATAAACAACGTCTGGGACTATCTTCCTCTCAAGAGTTGACAGACGAATTTCACCTGTCCTCATAATTCAACAACAGGCTCTAATTTAAAGGTGTGCTCACACCTACAAAGACATCTGTTTGCCGGGAGTTTATGCAATAATACAAGAAAGCAGGAGGGCTAACCTGGCCATTCATTGGAAGCAGATGTGAGGGATCCATTTCCTACGATAATAAGAGGTAATTATAGGCAAGGGGGCCCTGGGTGTTCGTGTGAAAATACACCGAGCTCCGGTGGGTAATCAGTGGCGTGAACCAGGTACACGAGAGACAGCAGTGAAACTAACTGCAGACTGCTCGAGGTGTGACTCATCACTGTGCTAATGGACAAGCCAGCACAAGCCAGTTCATGACCTTTGAAGGAGGAAAAGGAACAGAAAAGGGATAATTTAAGACTCAGCTTTCACCAGAGAGGTGACATCACTCATTCTGCTGACACTCCTGCATGGTGAAACTTTGCTGTCTCAGACAATGACGAAAAACATCAGCATTTTCATTGGAATAAAGAGTTAAAAATAAAACCCAGTACAATTTCTTTTGCTTGCACTGTTTTTTTCAAGTGAATCTCGAGGTATTCACATAAGTGAGCGCTCATTCCTCAACTTAATTCCAAGTATTTCTGCCCAGAGGGCTCAGTGGGAGCAGGATGAGCCATGACTGACAATGCATGCTATGCCTTAGAATATATTTGATGCTTATGTTTGGTATTTTGAAAAATAAAACAGTTACTGACTATTTTTCCTCTATTTTTCTCTAAAATGTTTTACAGACAGAACACAGAGACTCATGCTTCCTAGTCCACCACTCAGGGCAAAAATCTGTTTCCACTGATCCACATTTTAAAGTGCCAATCAGACTTTAAGTGCCAACTTCCAAACACATATCTTACATTAGGATAAGCGTTAGATGCGGGGCTTACATTAAAGAGTGCAGTGAAAAGGAATGCACAACACATGCTTTTATCCTTCTTTGAAATGTGTTAACAGGGATCAGCTTAAAGTTTACAGCTATCAGACGTCCCTTTTACAGAACTTGTTCAAGGCAGGAATGTCACACCGTTATCCCGTCTCGCTGTTTTTATAAAAGTATGATCACAGGGGACAGAGCTGTCTTGCTTTTAAGCTGGAAACTGAGATAGCAGGGCATTTTACACAGAGATCACATTATAGGGCCGCTACGAAATCCCGTCTGTACGACTCACTTGCATTTTAAAACAGACCCAAACATGCTCCAAAAAAGATGAGTGACGTTTAACACACATGTGACATAAAACATACACATCGGCAGCACTTTCCAAACAATAAAAATGGCAAAACATAATAAGGGTGGTAAAATTGTCATAATAAACATTATGACAACATATTATGTGTGTGACCCAATTAGATATGACATAATCTTGTTTGCTGGTAAGATTTAGAGAGATTTAAAAAGTAGCCGTTAGCAGTTAACTCAAATGAGAAAAACAGGAGTCAAAAATGTCTGTAAAGTTTGGAAAACAAGTAAACCAGGAGCTCTGTACTTTCCGAGCAGAGGACGAGATTAGCTGCCATATAACTGGGATGGTAACTAATACTGCCATGTTAGTCCACTGTTATTGTTCAGAAAGTGCCGCCAACTCATACATTATATGTCACACTAAAGGCAGTCACTGTTGTGTTTTATGTCACACCCATCATGCTTCTTTTGCTTTTGGGATGCCTCCATGCTGTCTAAAAATCACAAACTGAGCTGCTGTTGTTTGGTTCTGTGCAAAAAAGCAAGGACAGCCCAAAGTTTGTATCTTCCCTTTAGTGTGATCTCTATGCAAAAATGGCCAAACAAACAGAAATGGTCTGCAGCAGGATATTTACAATAGTTCGATTTAATGTCTTATGCATACTGGGCCTATATTATTGGCTTATTTAAGGACAAGCTCCACCTCTGGACTGCAGCGATAGTGCTGACTTGCCCTCAGAGACAAAGTACCCAGAGCTGATCAGACCCTAATCTCCGCCTGTCTGGCCGGCTCGTTCTTAAAAAACAAATAGGCATGAAAAAACAACTCTGCTCTCGTTCTTCTATTATCTCCCTCAAATCTTGTTTTCCATTATTCCTGCACTGGGAAAGCCCTGGTGAAACAACAGGCTGAGGTTAACCATGTGCCCACAGGCAAGACTGATGTCTGTGCCAAAGAATCTGACTTCAGTCTCGTGTTTGTGCCAAATTTCAGCCCCGGTGTGCCCCCATCTACACCCGTTGTACCCATGACGGGGTCATAACAGAGCCTCAGCAGGTGGAGCCTGGTAGGGAAGACAGGGCCTCTTGGTCCTGGCACAGCTGAAAGAGCCTCCTCTGTGTGCTCACAGTCCACATAAATCACACAGGCCCTCAGTTCAGGGGAAGAACCGTTTAATTACCCCTTTTAAAGCAATAATTGCCCGACTTGGCTGGAGGTCCTGCCTGCACGAAGACAAACGGAAAAGTGAGGCCTTCACTGTCTCTGATTATCACGGACGAACATCAAGAGCTAACAAGATCTGTAATTTAGATGAGCAAATGCATGCACCTCACATGGTTATAAAAAGAAACCAAGGAAAGAAATCTGAATTGGGCTTACACACATTTTCCAGTTCTTACTTGTATTTAAGGTTTAATATGTTTAAGCAGGAATATAATCCTGAATTGAGGAGAAATTAACAACATCAGCAAACCACATTTACATGTTTCCCCAATGTTAGCATACAGCCGTAAAATGTAGCAGTAAAACGTTACTTGCAGCCAGGTAATGCAGCAACAGACCAAAGCAGCACTTTTTACTGTTAAAAATCCCCAATAAAAGCTTCTATATCAAAATCCCCAATTTACAACATAAGCAACTAAAACATAACATTTTTTGCATTCTTCACTTTCTATCATGAAAAAATCACCAACAAAAGCTTCTAAACACAACCCAGCATGTTCCAATAAATCTGATCCAAAATCGAGGAGAAACTTACTTGCAAACTAGACGACATCACGCAAAAAAAACAGTAAAAGCTTCATAACACAACTAGACATGTTTCAGCAGGAATATGATCCAAAATCAGGGAGAATTTTACAACTGCAACCGAGATTACATGTTTCCCAGACATTGGCATGTAGCTACATGTAGCAGTGTACTTGCAGGGAACAACTGTACAGAGAAATTTGGCAATTTCTACCATGAAAAATCACCAATAAAAGCTTTTAAACACGACCAGACATGTTCCAGTGGGAATATGATTCAAAATGGGGAGAAATTAACATCAGCAAAGTTAGTATGTAGCTACATGTAAGGCAGCGGCAGTGCACTTGAAGCCGGGTAATGACTGTAATGGTTAATAGCAGCACTTTTTACAGTGGAAAATCACCAATAAAAGCTTTAAACACACTAGACATGTTCGAGCAGGACTATGATTTGAAATCAGGGAGAAATTCCTAATGTTAGCATTCAGGCACATTCAGCAGTATACTTGAAGTCCAGGAATTACTGGAATGGTAAAAAGCGGCATTTTTTACAGTGAAAAATAGGGCTGACCCTTTAAGATCTGAGTCATCAGTCGGAGACCCTTCAGTCAACTGAGACTGGCTCAAGTTGAGCTGTGGGGTTTTTTTACTAGTCAATGTGCTGTGCAGTGTACTTTTGAGAACGTTTTGGTCTCCAGATTGGCTACAGAGTGCTCTTGATCTTCACTTCAGTCTTTGATTCAAGCAGTTGCACAGCTCATATGCTTAGAAGTCGTGAGATTAGTTAATATGTAGCAGTCTCTGGCTTTTGATTCACATCTAGTGTCTGCAAAAAATGTTATTGCACATTTGCGACCCATTGTTAGCGCAGTTTGCTTGTTTACTGTATTGAGTGAATGGCACTGAACGTCCCGCTGAGCCCATTCAAACTTTACAACTTCATATGGAAAACAAAACAAATTGTTGCATGTTTGTATTAAAATGCCAAATCGGAGTCAGGTACAGCACTAGTGAAAAAAAACGGAAATTGAAGGTTTTTGCTCACAGGCTCTACATGTATGCGCTTAACTCAATATTTAAAAGTCTGGCCGCATTTAATACGAATATCCTTCACGGTAGTACTGACATAAAATACGGGAAAACCTAATAGGTCCCCTTTGAAAAGAAATTTGCAATACTTAACAGCTGCTGTTCCCATAACGCTCTTGAGTCATGTGGCGTACTTAAGGCATTGTTGGTGGTCACCAGCTACTTAAACTGCACATCTGAAATGACTCATGCTTCCAAAGAAGTTAAGCATTACCATGACATATGCACAGTGATGCACTTTTAAATTTAGCCATTTTCCTGCAGATCTCCTCATCTAAGTGTCTCTAGTTATACCATCTTTGATCAAACTGCAAACTGCAACTTTCAGAGGCACATAAACAAGCCTTTAAAATTAGTATTTAGATGAGTCCTCATTCCACCGGATCAACAGATGGTTTGGGTGGAGAGAAAATTATATACAGCCACTTTAGTCTAAAACCACAAAAATTCCCCTCGCCTTACCAACTGTGATACAAGGCCAATGTTCAGCTTCACTAGGCCTGCCAGGTACTGGGTAGACTTGCACACTGTCAGGCCTCCGGGCACATGATGGATGCTCAGCTACTCCAGTCAGCGCGGTGGTTAAGGAGGCTCTGTATTTCTTTGTATTGAGCTGGCATTTCTCTCCATGAAAAAAGATAAAATCTGAAATCCTTCACTCAGCTTCTCCCTGATGGTTATCTGGATCAGCTTCAAGAGTGTATTTGAAAAAATGATCAGAGCGCTCTATAGTGATGGTTTCCAGCAGCATAAAAGAAGCTGTGATTTTAATCTAGTGCAACGCTCAACCACCAACAGGGTCCGCATTCCTTTCTTATCAATGGCTTTTATTCCTACAACATCTCGCACAGAAGTTACTGTCTGCTAAAAGCAGACTGCCATGAGGACCAGATCGTATGTACGACAGACATAGTTCTTTGAAAAAATACCACACAGGACCGGTGAGGTTGCAGGGGAAACTAAACCAGCACAACTGGCCTTTTAAATGATAAGATCTTTTTTGGAGTTTGGAGGGTCAGCTGTCTTTGTTTTCTTTTGCCTTTCCAAAACCAAACACATAAGGTCAGAGGAATAAGAAACTAATTATAGAGTGTGTTTATTTGCTCTAAAATATGTTTCGAAAATCAGCATATCTGCAAAATAGCCTCCTACCCAAAGTTGCAACCAAGCGTTACTTCCAAGGCCAAGGAACTCACATTTCCCAAGTACCTACGTTTGTGGGGTTAATGTTGTTAATGTAAAAAAAGGTCCCACTGCAGTACATTCACACTAGATGCAATCAGAGTTTAGGCTCATGTTAGCTTCTCTTATTGAAAACACACCTTGTGTAGCATGCACATGCTAGGATTGGCCAGGAGTCCATGCTATCGCGAGACATTGCAAGAGTGTTGATTTTTTATGCCATCTGAGATCAGGAGGCTCTACCAGAGTTATATGAGGAGTCATAGCGAGTGAGAGGAGAGCCAGGACCCACATAGCATGTTCGAGGCTCCACATCCAGGGGTGTGTGGACACTGGAGGACAGCCGACAGAAGGCACTCAGCCATGGGCACGCACCCCGCAA
Source organism: Plectropomus leopardus (assembly GCF_008729295.1). Classification (NCBI taxonomy): domain Eukaryota; kingdom Metazoa; phylum Chordata; class Actinopteri; order Perciformes; family Serranidae; genus Plectropomus; species Plectropomus leopardus. Next base: position 30,917,785 of record NC_056470.1, read on the forward strand.
ACCTGCAGTCCTCGCTCTGGTTATCTAGCACACTAGACACACTGAAGGGCGCAGCCCGCTCTGCTGAGCCTCTCATGCAAGAGATGACAGACTATTGAAATAAGGAAGAGAGGAAGGAGAGGTGGTGCAAGGAAACACGTCAGCCCTTGAATATGAATAAATGCTGTGATCAAATATCATAAAATATAAAATCAATTTATTTATTTATTTTTTTAGGCGTTTTTGCCTTTAAACTATAGGACAGCACTAGTTTGAAATGGGGAGAGAGAGCGGGAATGACATGCAGCAAAGGGACAAGGTCGGAGTTGAACCCAGGGCCGCTGCGGCGAGGACACAGCCTCTATACACGGGGCACCTGCTTTATGCACTGAGCCACCAGGCGCCCCAAAATCACATTCTTCAGGTTTTTAATCGGGCTTGGGCCCAAAGATGCGGCCATTGTTCTGGCTGGGGTCTGTGCAGGTTCATGTGGGGTCTGCCCTGAGTTTTTGGGTCTGATCTACTCTGCTGGTCTTGGCTTGACTATGAGCTGCTTGGTTCTGTCCCACAGCCCATAAGCAGCCTCCATCGAGCCCCACTGACCCCGTCTGTGATCTGCACCTCTGCCAGAGAACCAGAGGGAGAGCAGCGTCTGTGCCCAGGGCTGATGGTCCTCTATCTGCTCCTGTCTAGTTTCCACACACCCCTGGATGTGGGGCTGTGTCATTTTTGGAGGGGGATTTAGTACCCAGTCCCTGTAAATGTTTTGTACCCTATGACTGGATGAAAAATGTTTCGCACTCTAGCCAATCACAGCCCAGTGGGGCCAGATCTATGATGATGCACTCTGTTCTGCTCTTTATTTGAATAGTACCTAAGAGAACAAAGGGGTAAAGCGTCATATTATATTTAGTGGAAACTGCTTATGATCACATCTGTCCGGGTCAGATTGATCACTATAGGCGGATGACATAACTTTTTTTCTTTTTCTCATGCAGAGAACCATCTAACTGGCATCTGCATATTTATTACATGAACATAACGTAATGAAGCAGACAGCTTTCACTATCACTATATTAATCACAATAAGTGGTTTTCCACTGTAATTTTATTTAATATAATGAGCAGTCAGAGTGCACTATTGTTACTTCTGATGCAGACAAAGATTTGCATTTGCAGAGCTTTAATGACAGATTCAAGTTTTCCATTTAATTTATACAGTCTGAGATCAGGTCAGAGTCTCTGTGATTTGATGTGAGCAATGTTTACTTTTCATTAAAAATACAGTGTGTGTGTGTGTGTGTGTGTGTGTCTGAATCAAAGACTTTTTTTTTCCATTACAACACAGTTTGGCTCATGGAACGGAACATGCATCTTCAAAAGCAGCAAACCTGAATGGAAAAAATGTCCAACCAAGCGGCTCCGCTCGGCTGAAACACACTGTGAAGGAAATTCAAATATCACATCTTAGCTGAGAGACGAAAATAAAAACAACAAGGGCTTGTACTTTGGCATAATTAGGTCCAGGGGAATTCATTAATCCTTAGTTTCAGCTTGTTACTTGCCAAGTTACAAAAACTTGTGAAAACTTTTGTACAGCTTTGCAACCACATTCGGTAACCAGCTGACAGAACTCCAAATGAAGTAGATCCTGCTGTGCAAGAGATAAAAACCTGTGATAAATGCCTCTTTATCTTCACTGCATGAAAATAAAAGACTAAAAACACGGGGATGATGTTTAAATAAGACTTGCTTGTTGAGATATGAATGTAGAATTAGGGGATTTTGAAACGTAAACATGCTTCAGAGAGAATAAGATTTAAGTAGGGGAAAAACTAGCATGGGGGTTGGAAAAACAACAAAAACACTGGCTTATTTCTCTCAGCATATATAGAGCAGGACATCTGAACTGTGCACAGGAAAGCCTGAATAAACTTTGCTTCAGGGGAAGTGGGGTCCTCTTGTCCTGTAGATTATTCCAGGTTTCATTTCCCCAACAGGATGGTGACTCAGCAAGAGACAAACGTTTTAGACCATCACAAGCCACTGCACCAAAACAATGGAGCGCAGACAACGTCTTAACCACAAACACGTTTGCTTTTTAAAGATATCTCACCGTGGACCAAATCACTTGTCCAAACTGACTTCCAAGTGACTACAGAAAAAGGCAGTCGGGAGGGAAGAAATGAGTTCTCCACTGCAACTATGATGCAAATACTGGTTAACCGCTCATTTACAATACGCAAGCATTTACAGACTATTAAATGGACAATTCACTCCAAAACCAAAAATACACATTAGCTGAAGTGCTATTTATCAGTATAGACTGTTTTGGTGTGAGTTTCCTAGTGTTAGAGATATATGCCATAAAGATGTCTGCTTTCTCTTCCATATAATGGAACTAGATGGCACTCAGCTTGTGGTGCTCAAAGCGCCAAAAACACACATTTGAAAATCTCAAATAGCAATGTCTGTTTCCAGAAATCACGACCCTCTTACTGAAGATGATCCATATACCTTGTTGTGAGCAGCTACACCCGCCAACCGTATCACCACACAGAACGAAGCAGTTAAGACAACTTGCAAGATGAAAACAACATCCCACTCGGCTGAACTGTAATGCTAGCTAGTTTAGAAATAATAGTTAAGCTAGCAGTAGATGCAAACTTGCTTTTGTGCAGTGATTCTATCGATGGGCAATTTATGTTTCGGCAAACCGTGGATGCATTACATTTTTTTGTAGAGGATACACTGAAACTTTACATTTCAGCAAAGCTTTGGTGAATGAATGCTGAGGGTTAAACCACTTGGTTAATGTTTGGAAAAGATCACAATGCTGGTGTTAGGTGCTTCAAAATGCACTGGAAAAGCAGGAACAAGAAGGTAAAAAACACCCAGGTTAGGCTGTTCAAACACTGCTGAGAAACATTGCGAAGTATCGGTAAAAAACACCCAGCTGAGATGCCACAACCACCTGTGGGAACGCTGCTAAGCGTTGCCAAAACGTTGTTGTTTGTTGGTTTAAAACTGATGTCTGCAGCGGTCTGCAGCTTGGCAACCATCTCGCCAAAACTGCATCCACCATTCCCTCCGTCTCCAGTTGCCAAAATCAACTTTTATACTACGTCGCTTTAGAAAATGTTGATACGATACATAGAAAATGTGCAAATGAAATGCAGGATGCCAACATTTTCTTCAGGCAACTGGGCAGATTTTTTGGTGCTTTGACCATCACAAGCCAGGTGCCAGGTGCAATTTCATTACATTCAAAATATATTATAATCATTACATCTGCAACTCACAACAACACAACTTAAATTGAAAAATAGCACTACACGTAGAGAAAAAATGCACTTGTGATTTTGTCTCTTTAAAGTTACTGGCAAGCGTGAGCAGACAGAGGAAAGGATGGAGGGTGAAAACACCAAAACAGGCCAGAAATTCCTGCAAGGACATGAAGTGCGTAAGTGTGTGGACGTGTGTATAACAAAGAGAAAGAGCTGTTATGTCTGACATGATAACACAGACCAGACTGGTGCAGCTCCTCTGTAGCCTCAGAGAAGGGCACAGCACACCAGACCCCAACATTAACTTTAACAGTCCCTTCAAAGGCAGTTTGAGGACATTTGCAGCAGTTCGCCTGTTGTTATTTTATTTATTAGTATGAGGCCAAAAGATATCAAGTGTTCTTAATAGCTCAAACTGACATGCACTAACGACTGCCCCCCTTAGTTACTGTTGCTATGATTAAAAATGCTGTCTCCGGCTGACGTTTTAATGCTTCCTGTTCTAAAATGAGAATGATGTAAAAGGGGTCTTGAATCTGCACTTGGCAGCTAATTACTGTACATGATGTCGTGCTAAAAGACTGAGGCTAAAGCTGCAAGATCCAGTCAAAAGTCAGCATCTAAATTAGGGACTGTTACTTACTTTACCTCTTAGGAGGCTTGGGTGTGACTTTGGTTATTTCTGTTTTTATTCTGATCCTCCTCAGAGCAACAAATGCATTTTCTTGAGCCTCCCTGAGTGACTAGATACGCCTGCTGTAGGTATCAGAGCCAATGCAACAAATCATCAGCACAGATCAAGTGAGAGTTATCACAAAAACTAATTTCTTGCACAATACAAAACTCCTCCCTACAAATTGCATCATTGCATTGTGCATGCACTTCAGCAGAATACTGGCTCATGATGGCCACTCGTCCGACCACACAACATCAACAAAAGGTTAAAAGCCTACACATGACACACACTCAGCAGTAGCAAGAATAAGACCAGTAACTTATCATGGTGGTTGTTTTTAGATTTTAAAGACTTGCCCTTTAATGATTGAAAAAGTTAGAAGATGTCAGATATGTATTTATACAATGATATTTTCTGGGGGTTTTTTTTGAGTTTCTGGCTGTAATAATTGATGCTTTTTTCTGTTTTGTTTTTTTAAGAAAGCATGCCGTTCATGGACAACATTTCAAAACCTGGTTAGGCTTAGAAAAAACCATGTTTTGGCTCTACCTTCATATAGGAAGTGAACACCAGGTGTAGTGAAGTGAAGACCCGGGTTTGCTGGACGCATCCATCACCCCTCCAGCCCGCCCTCTAGCGGCCCTTGTGCTCCTTATACTTGGTTGTTACCAGCAGTGTTTCAACCTTGCACAGTTCGGCGGTGTATCACACGGCTGCACCAGGTGCCATCCTGCCAACCAGCTGCATATTATAACTCCGCACAAGGTGGCTTTTGGTATCACTGACAAAGCAGCAGTATATGACAACTTCAGCATGAGGACGGGTTGTAAATTCCAAGACTTTTCAAAGTTTTCCATGACCTACTGAACCCTGGGTTACTGAAAATATATACAAAATACAACCCCAGTTGTGTTTTCACCAGTTTTGCAACATCCCTCCCCTCAAAAAAACACTGAACAATCCCTTGGGCTGTTATTTCCTACTAAAATAACCTCTTGACTGCTTAGCTTACATTACAAAAAAAACAACATGTTTTCACTTTTAATGTTTCAAGAGAAAGGGTTTTTTTGTCTTCACAGTGTTTCTGTTGCTCATTATAAAAAAAACAAAGATTAGCTCGTCAGCACTGGTGTTCAAAACACACAAATCCTTAATTTGTGGAGTCAGTGCCTAATTAGGCTCCTGAAGAGCAGCAGGCTCGTACGGCTGCCTGCGAACAAGCTCCTGAATTAAATAAAAGCTACCAGAAAGGGGAAGCTGGTGTTTTCCCTGTGTTTACTCTTCACCGAGCCTTTACACCCCGAAGCCTGCAAAATTCCACATGCAGACCTCCCTCTGTGAACATTAAGGGTTTAACAACAGCTTAGGCGAATTTGCATCTTCTTAAGGTTACAATAAAGTCTTGGAGGACGGCAGCCTCTCAGGTTTCACAGGTAGAGACTTGTCGTACAGTGAGAGGAAGTGGAAGCGGGGTGCTACCCGGAGACATCATCAGCTCTGATAAGACACCAGGGTGGGATTTTTTATAAACACTTTGCAGGATGTCGGGGTCAAACCTGCTTTTAAAAGACAATGGAGAGAAAAAGAGTGATCGCATTCTTTTAGCAAACTTAAGTGCCCTGGAAAAAAATCTACTCTGTTCACGACACACAAAACGCCTTTAGTGAAAAGGGCAGCGACCCCCATCAGAGTGGCTGTATAAGTTGGGAGGGACCAAACAAGACAATGCAGCAGCTCCCTTGAGGAAAAAGCAGAATGCCCGAGTGACTTCACATCAATGCCGCCAGCAGAGACAATGGCAGATTCAATGGGGCACCAACAACTATGGAGCACCTTCAAAGAGAAAGTGCAATACAGTTAACTTAGCATTTCAATGAATCTCCAATAAGTGCTAGCCTGGGTACAGCCTGGGAAAAAGCCCCGTAAGACAATAAGAGAAGATTGAAGACGGCTGTTTAAGATGGGAAAACAGTCCATTACAGTCTTTTGTTCTTTTTATCAAGCTCTTGTTGATTTAGAGCTCAGAGGAGCAGAGTGACCAGTGGCATTAAAGGCCCAGTGTGTAGGATTTATGGGGATATATTGGCAGAAATGGAATATTATATAATAAGCATGTTTTCTGTAGTGTACAATCACCTGAAAATAAGAACTGTAGCTTAGTAGCTTAGAACAGAGAAACCAAACGGTGGCACTAAATAGGGACATTGACGTTTTTGCATCAGCCAACACAGTAAGCAGCCTCTCTGTGACGATAAGTTTTAGGCTCCAGGTTTCATTGTTTTGAAAAGGAAGATACCTCTACCAACAATTTGGCTCCCAGTGAAAACCTTATGAACCGGACCTTAAGTTATCAGAGAAAAAAGAGAACACACTTTATTAAGTGCTGGGATAATGAGCCAAATAGCATAAGAGAAACACTGATTTGTAAAATGAAACCGTTTCTGTTTTTTTAGGGGTTTTTTTCAGTGTTTTTAGCAGTTTAAATCATGTGGTCCATTTGTTTCAGAGAGGATGATAATTTGACACCAGTAAAAAACCTCTTGAACATCTGGATGTTAAATTATCAGAAAAATAATGTGAGCAGGTGCTAGGCTAACGGCCCAGCTCCAACATGCTGAACAGCATTGGAACAAGAAACTGCTTCATTCAGTGTTTTTACCCGTTTAAATCACAGGGTCCATCTGTTTTGTAGAGGAAGAGACCTCTGTGGATAATTCGGCTCCCGGTAAAAACCTCCTGAACAATGAACACTGAAGGAATTCTAACTGGGAGAAGTTTCCGCTAAGTGCCTTTAAATCCCCGTAAATCTCACACACTGCTCATTTAAAATGAGCATTTAAGTATTCATTTGGCCAAAAATCTGTCAATTCCAAATGACAAGATGAAAAAACAACAACTTGGTTTTGGTCTTTTTTCTCATTTTCAGAAGAATATCACTGAAATTCTAAAACTGACTCAACATGGCGAGGGAGAAACACACATCAGACATTTGTGATTTCCTTCCCCAAATAGTTTCTGACCATTAGCTGTTTTTTTATTGCTTGTGGTATAGACTGTGTTTTGTCCTCGAGACATACTGTGACCTCAACATGAACTCTGCTGAGTTTATTGCACCTGTAGCTCCATAACACAGGAATGAAGAGAGATACAGAGATATACTTCAAGTATGTTTAATAAAAGAAAAAAAGAGCATTTTTATAACTGTTTGGGTGCTATCAGTATCTTTTTCAGCTTCTGAATAATTACATCAGACAGCCTGGATAGTGAACATGCTACCTTAACGATGCCAGGAAATCCCTTAAGTACTTGATACCGCAAAGAGTTCAGATTACAGGGTTCACTGTAGAGCAAGAGCCAGAAATTGGTAGTGATTTAGTATCTTGCTCATGGGCACTACAGGAAGTCACTTGTTGCCCACAGATACAGTCAGTGTGTAGTCATAGTTGGCACGTGTGGTGAGAGCAGAGGGGGAAAACAGTCTTTTCCCTCAGCCTGTACTGGGAAAGCAAGCAAGTAGACTCACATAAGTGACACAATTGAACTTACCATAATATCAGTATCCTGCAGCCATCACCACGTTATAGACTATAAACTATAAAGTAGCATGTTTAAGTGAATTCTGGTGCACTTTTCAAGACAGTATAGCAGCGCTAACATTACTCAACACCATTACACAATGTTTTGACGTTGTGCTTTATTGTTATCATGCTCAGATTTTTACTAGCAGCTAAACAATCTAACAGTGTTTGAATGGAGCATTTCATAATTTTTGTTTAATAAGAAATAGCCCCAAATCACCATGGCAAAAGCCACCAAAATCCATTTAAATGTACAATCATTTTAGTGTAAATCAAACAGGCGTATTTTTTATATCTAACTGGGTGAATTTAGGGTTTATTTTAACCAAACCAGAAATGGTGACTGTTAAAAAGGGTGAAAAGCCAAATTGCAATGGATTGGGTTATTTCTATTTTGTTTCTGTTGACTTTGAATAAAGTTTGTTTTACGATAATAAAATTATTTTTTATTTAAATGGAGTCTGGTGGGTTCTGCGATAGCGATTTTGGAGCAGTTACTGGTTAGACAAACATAATTCCATTTTTAATAAAGAGGTTTTATCTGAGTCTGTCAGTGGCAAAGCAAGCACTTTGAGTGGATATGAATGGACTGTGTGAGTGTTTATCCTCTCGCTCAATGCTGGTCCAATTTAAACAATGCTGGTCCCATTAGTCACTTAGACGCAAAAACATGGGAAAACAGGGTCCAGGTTGAAAAACACCCTTTAGCTCTGGAAGTTTATTTGAGGTACAGAAAGCCATACAGCAACTCTTTAGCATGGTGGCAAATGCTCTGCCCCCCCCCCCCCCACAGACTGACCATATCTATGTTGAATGAGGACCATTTAATCAGCAGGCTGCTCTGCTTCCAAACCACACAGTCATTTCTAACAACCACTACTGAAAAGAGAAGAGTGTGTTATCACAGAGATAATCAAAGACAGGCGTGCTAATCAGAGAGGTTTGAAATGCATTACCCTAAAGAGGTAAATTCTGACTGAAAATTTCTTCCACATAAAGCTTCAAAGATTCAATTACAGAATTGCACTCGCCCTGATTAAAGCTCAGAGCTCGATCCGTGGATGATACATAAATCTATCAAACTGCGGTTTGAAACAAAAGCCAGCCATGCTTCAGAGAGGGAAAATGTGTGAAGAGGTGTGAATGGAAAGAGTGGGACTCTAGTTACAACAGGCGGTACTCAAGAGTATGTGCGCTCATGTCAGCACATGCACAGCGTTGCTGCTGTACCAGCTGAGGTGCAGCTGTGTTTGGAGTCGGCTCTTCTGTCCGACACGGATGCGACTTTGGGCATGAAAGTGGAACAGAGCAGAGCTCAATGTATTTTGTGGAGACATTATTTGTGTTAGTGTGTGCATGACAGTGTGTCCAAGGCAAGAGTGGGGGTAAAAAAAAGTGAATCTCAGCAATCAAAGCGCACATATCACTCTGATCTCTAAGTTTAAAAGAAAATATGGTTCTTTTGAGAAAATGCTCGCATTAATTATACATTATAATAATACAACAAAATAAACAGGCATTGGAAGCAAAATGCAAATGAATCAGAGGAAGAAGAGAAGAAAAAGGAACATTAAATCACACTGTGGATCCTTAAAAGCTCCATACCAACATTTTTAGCATACTTAAGCTAATATTTTTTATAAGTCATGCATACTTGACGCATTCCTGCTGATCATTCTCCATAACATGCTTTAAGTAAAAAACAATATGCTTGTGTAGTAAGGTACATGTATATGCTAATCACTTTGAAAAGCCTGCATCAGTATTATGCAAAAATGCAACTTTCACAACAATAGACCAGACACGAGTTCACTCATAGACGTAGATTTCACCTGGATTATTTTTATGCCTTAGTTAAATAAATGGAAATCAATGGCTGCTGAGCAGGCAGTGAAAATATAAGACACTACAGCATCATTAGTAATGTAACCCCAGGCTACGTTCCTTTAAGTCAGGGCACAGGAGGGTGTGCTCCTCTAGCTTTGGTGCTCCACAGACTGCATCAAAACCAGCTCACTTCTCTATGGGGGGCCAAAGAAGCACAGAATAAAAGGAATATTTTCAGCGTCTGTATCCAATGGAACTATGTAGCAACAGAGTAATGCCCACAGGAAGAACAAAGAAAGTGGCCAAACACTGGTCTTGTTTATGCAACATCACATTTCTCGGAGTAGAAAACTTTTTGGAATGACTGCACTGCACACAGACATGCAAAACAGTAAATATGTTAAGATAATGCCTCGTTTCCACATAGCTCTGCGCACGTGTGAGTCAACTGGAAATCCATTTATTCCTATGAGCTCCGGTGTGTTTACGAAACTTTCAGTATTTTTTTATCCCAAATTTCTACCTCCTCGGTTACTTTTTCACCATACATTAATGGAGCAGTTTTTATCTCTGCATTACTCCTTGTGTATATTCCATAAGACTGGATGGTGAAAAACAGTCATCCATAAAGAGATGCATGAAATTTTGGACACAAAACAAAACTGAGTGAAAACTAGGCATAATTGTCAGGTTAAGTGGTGAGAAGACAGAGCAGCGTGACCTATGCAACATACAGAAATGAGGAGTGAAAAGCTCAGGACGCTGAGCAGCGGGAGCTAATCTTGGCTGTGAGTGAATCATGACGAACCCCCTGCTGATCTGAGAAACAGAGTCAGGTTCAGAGTCCTCACCTCTCTGACCTCTATACCGGCCCCAAGTCACACCTCACTGCAGAGTCAACAAATGCCAGTCTGCCGGCCTGCACTCCATATGTGCCAATGTGCTCGAGCCACTTCAGTGCAGCATTGTCCCATCAGCCAAGATGGCCTCTCCCCCCAGGCTATAATTCAACAATGCAATGTTTACTGAACCCAGTCTTCAAGCAATTATGTGAATGGGTCTGGAGGGGGCAGGTCTTCCCCACTGTTCAAACTGTGGAGTGGAGCTGGTGTTTGCACTGCTGAGCTTCACAGAGTCCTCATCGACTCTGAATGGGAATTAAACACCAGGTAGCCAGGTTCTGAACCGACGAGGCGCCACACAGAGAGACCGACCACCTCGCCCAGTCGATACCAGCATAGACTAAATAAATCATCAGATCAAACTGTCGCTGCATCACATTTAGCAGCGGATGGCGGGCTTGAGTTACACACAGGACAGAAAGACAACACTTTACACCGACGACACACGCGCTGCAGACTATAAAGTCATAGGAATCCAGGCCGCCCTTCCCCCAACCCAACTCAGCCCTCAATGAAGTCAAGGGACACTTCTGACAGTCTATACTGGGAGAGATCTCTGAGCCAAAATTGTCAGCAGTGGTGCTCACAGTTGATGTCATACATCAGAAAACAAAGTGGCCTCACACTCTCTTATATGATTAAGTAAGCAAGGACCAGCTTATAAATTTATTTCCACTTTTAAAACTTGAATATATTTTTCCGCCAGAATTGACGCCTTTATGCAGATTTTTAAACACACGAAAATCCACAAAAAATAGGTGATAGACTCTTTCCCCTTTTTCTTTCTATTTTGCATCACGTTCAGCATCACTAATGGGCCAGAAACAGGTTAGTAAATGGTAGAAAGCAGCATGGACACCAGTGAAAATGTTACGGCTCTTATTTTTTTGTATCTGTTACTTAATATATCTCTTTCAAACTTAATGGCCACTAATTTTGAGTGATTTTCAAGCAGTGCTTAGACAGAAACTGACTGTATTTTGTGGTGGTGCATGATTGTATCAGGGCTGGCTTACACAAGCTAAACAAACACCACCAAATATTTAACTCCCATTTACTTCCATTTAATGCAAGCAGAGGGGCTACTAAAACATTTGCTTCCCATGGCAAAACAAATTTGCATCTTCTAATTGCATGAAGTTCAACTTTGGTGAACTTTTACCATCAGATTTGCAGCCTCAACTGACAGCAAAGGAGTATGTGTGTAGGAGCCATTGATTTTTCAGTGTGTCTAACTAGTCGATATTGTATGATATTGACCACGAAAGATACAAATTGCCCCACATGAGAAATCAGTGTTTACTACAGAATTAGAGTCTATATGTGCTGAGCTGATAGCAGTCTCATCCAAATCCATAGGGTTTTTTTCTGTGTCCAGAGTGGGCTCTGCGAGAGTGGTGCACAGTAGGCCTATATACATTATATATTTCAACAGCAACGATCCAGCTCCAAAAATAGAGAATCAATGCGTGGCAACAGGTGTTGATAGTGTGGCGGGCTGCCACAAATAAGTAAATGTGTAGGCACAGTATCACAACCTCAACCATCATAGCCTTGATTGTTGATTGTTGATCAGAGACGTCTGACTCCACCCTCTGGCACCTCTATTGGCTGCATTAATGCCGACACAAAGGACGCATGGAAGTATGAGGGCGGTGATGTTTACGTGTGAAATGGACGAATCTATTTTCACACATAGACAGAACAAATGAACCGTAAGTGAGTATTTTCGTTCAGTGGAACAGCTGCCTGTACACTTTATTAGTTTGAAAATTAAGTTGTATAAACACTAGACTCAGATAATTTCTCACACTAGCACTGCTGGTGGTTCACAGCAGGATATTGGTACTCATTTGTGATGGAGAGCTCTTACCCATCGAGAGGTTTTATTGACTTTGATTGTTTGAGTCGATGCGCATGACCCTGACATTCCAGCGTGGAGGAAGGAGGGCCCGTAGTAACACCAGTACGTGTGCTTAATTGAATCAAGAGGCCAGACGCCTGCTATAGTTCAAAGCCATAATGCAAGAAACAGATGCTTGGGGTTCCAGGTAATTTAATTATGATGGTATTGTTGGCCTGGTAGTCAATCAAGGCTGTGCTAAAAGTGTAGAAACCATCTCCTATTACCTTCCAGTGTCAGGACACAATGGATGGTGATAGCCCTCTGGGGGACTTGGCAGCTTTTGTGGATCAATGATATTAAAGAAAACTTTGACAATGTAGATAATACACCTTCTATGTCAACTTCAGAAACTGATAGAAAGTGATAGATCATGCCAACCAAAGGAAACACTCAATAGCACATCGCCGATGGATGTTAAATATACCTCGACACTATAGCTCCCCAAACATCCAGAATATTACCGCTGAGATACTCTATATCCAGCAGGTGAGAGATTTATGTCCGCCGGCCGCCGCAACTATGTCCCATCATTCAAAAAGGCTTTCCTTCAGATCAAATCAACACAGAGGAGTCAGAGATATCTCAACCATGACAGCTCTGTTTATTGGGGGGCATAAAGGTGAGAGAGCAGACGGGATTTCTAGAGGGTGGGGGGGTGGTCTATTCTCAGCAGCAAGGCAATGGTCCTCCTCTATATGATTCATACCACAGATATAGACGAGTATAAACATCTTATTTCAGACTGAAATATCATTAATAACGCTTGAATAAATACCTAACAGTGCATGGAAAGCATCCAAGAGCTGAGACAATTAATCATTAAAGATGAAAAGAGCATTTTTGATGATTGATTCATTGTTTCAGCCTTTTGTTAAGCAAAAATGCTTTTACTGCCTTTTTCTTTTGTATTTCATTCTAGGTTAAATATATTTGGGTTTTGGGATATTGGTTCGACAAAATGAGCAACTTGAAGACATAATCTGGACTAGGTCTGAGCAATTTATGTATTTTACATCAATATTATGATATGAGACTAGATATTGTTTGAGATTTTGGATATTGACATATGTTTCCAGATTTCAATGCCTGAATTACAGTAAAGTGACGTAATTTTCTGAACTTACTGCTGTTCTTAAATTTGCCTTTACCCACTTAATCATTATATAGCCTTACTGTTGATTATTTATCAAATATCTCAGTGTGTAAATATAATGGATGGGGAAAAAAGATCAATGCCACATTGTATTGCGATATTTTGTGTGGCAATATTTTATCTATCCACAAACACCAAATATTGGATATTTGATTTTGGTAGCCTATTAAAATAATAAAATCAATTGCTTTTTCTGCCCACTTGATACATTTTGCTGCAGTAAATCTAAAAATATGATAAAAATGACATTGTTGACAATATTTTAACTTGATTTAATAAATGCCAATATATGATATCACAATAATCAGCATATCGCAAAGCATTTAAAACTGCAATATTATTGAATTGTGACTTAAGTATTGTGATAATATTGTAACAGAGGGGCCTCTCGTCACTCCTACCCCTTGTAAATATTTTGTAAAAGCACCAACAGTCAACCCTACAATATCATCACAATATGGATATTGACGCATTTGGTCAAAAATATTGTGATTTTTGATTTTCTTTGTATTGCCCAGCCCTAATCTTGATGCTCAAAGCATTTGTGTATAATTAAAAAGATATTTAACCATTAAAATAATTGCTTCACTGCAAAACAGTAAAAGCTGAATGAATAAAACCAGAGGATGTAACTTGAAACGAAATCCCCAATTTGGTCCATTCTCCCAACTGCAGTGGATGGAGGAGAACATCACTAGAGAAGTGGATTGAAGTTTTTCATTACTGTTTTTTACTAAAGTCCATTTTTTTCTTAAATATAATGACTCCAACCTTTATTTCAAAGGACTGCAGGTTTTCTATGTCTAATCCAAGTCTGGTAAACAATGAAAGTGGGTCAAATGTGTGCAAAAAAAGGAGCAAATGCACATTTTAATATAAGACCTGCTCAAATTGCCACAAAATAAAGTGAACTCCATACAAAAGTGTTTACAAAAGGCAATGAATGCAATTCAAAGTGCAGCCTGGCTAAGTTTGAGAAGGTTTCGGAGTTGAAGGGAGCCTATGAATAGCTTGTTTCTATGGACAAACTTAGCCCAGCTTCACTCAACAGCAGCTTCTAGTTTGTCATATTACTTTAAAAAGCATCTTTACTGCACATGCTGATATGACTGTGTGGAGAGGAGTCTGTTATACAGCCCACTTGTGAGCAGAGCTGCACCACCAGCAGACCACACTATTTACTGAATATAAATAGCACCATCAACACATACCTGATACTTTATTTTTGCCTTAATGGGATATAAAAGCACTGATTTGTGACTTTAACATGACCTCTGGGGGGAATAACAGCTTTTATAGGCGAGTTTTAGTAAGTGAATGAAAACATTTAGTGGAGTTCAAAAGTAAAAAGAAAGTTTGAGCTGACTTACAGTAACCAGCAGCTGGCATGTGAGAATCAAAGAGAGGATAAGTCCACAGATCGAAGTGGTCGGAGTGCCCATTTTCCACCAACCCAGCACAGGCTGCAAATGCTGGGGGAAAGGAAAAACCGAGGTCCCTCACTTCGCTCCTCCTGGCCGCTGCAGCGGTGTGTCGCCTGCACCTTTTTTCAGACTTTTTTTCTGTATGAAGAAACCCGACTGCTCCTCTGCGTCCCACACCCGGTGGGACCTCATCAACAGGTAAAAACCGATCCCTTTACGCGCTTTTTTTCTGCAGGAGTGGACGTAAAATCTCGACTCCGGATTTGCTCCTGTGCACTCCGAAAGTTGAAATTTGTAGTGGGTGCTAAATGCAGTCTTGCAAAGTCACTGGGAAGTCCTGAGCTGGGATATAGCAGAGAGAGAGGGAAAGAGAGAGAGAGAGCGCAGCCGAAAAAGTAAAAGGCGGAATGGAATTCAGGGAGTGCTGAAAGAGAAGACAGCTAATCCCAGTGTGAGGAGACGCCACCCAGTACACCCATGTTAGCTCTTTACATGACCACACTGTCCTCACATGTGTCCAGCCCCCTGAGAAAATGCTATTGTAGTATTCAGATCATATTCCCCACATGGACTGAAAGTCTGACGATGGCTCTAAATATTCAGTTTACAGCAGAGGTGGACGTTTTGATACATTTTTCTATGGTAAAAGTATCAATATTACAATTTAAAAAAAACATTCAAAAGTAAATGCAAGTTAAAGTACATGCACGATCTAGAAAATGTACGTAAAGAGCTCATTATGCAGACAAAAACTGTTTTTTACATATTTATATTCATTTCATACTAAAAGCAGTGCCGGACCTAGCGCATTTTGGGTCCTACAGGGTAACTGCCACTGGGGCACCCCATCCTGATAAAAGAATATTTCATGTATTTATTACAAACAAAAACAGAAATAAAGCAACATGGCTAACAAAGCATAATAATAACAAACCATAACTGAGAGCGGGATGTGCAAATTTGAAAATTTCATCTTCTTTTATCTTTACTTCGTAACGGTGGCTTTGCCTTTTCTCTATTATTCATTTTTGCAAAAAATACTCCTTCACAAGTAAAAGTCCTAAATTCATAGTATTTTTTATGCAAACGTATCAAAAGCAGCTCCTTTAATGTGTCATATTCTAATAGAATATTGTATTATGCAGTTTTTATCACTGGCAAATACATGTAAGAGCATTTTAATGTTGTAGCTCATCAATGTGGAGCCCAGTTTTGATACTTTATCCACAACTGGGTAGTTTAATAGTAAAGTACTGCATCATATCACATAAACATATGTTTGTTCCTATGTGTAAAAAATAACTGCATCAAATAAATGTAGTTGAGTACAAAGTGCAACATTTCTACAATGGAAAAACTCAATTAAAGTATACCTAAAAAAATAATAATAATAATAATACCATGATGTAAAGTGTTTGATTACAAGCAAAGCATACACCCCACTATTATTTGAGCATTAAGTACTAAAGTATTATCAGAAAAATGTACTTGTATGAAATATAAAAGCAGCCGGTGTTGAAGCCTGTCAGCAGCCGTATACTGTAAGGCAGTTTAATGTATCATATTTTACAAAAAAAAGATATGCAAAGTAACTAGCAATTGTAACTATAAGATAAAATTATGTATTGGATTAAATAATACAATATTTCCCCCAAGGAGACAGCAGAGGTCCCATAAAATGATATTCTTCAATAACATAAACATATTTTTACAGTGATAAAATAGTGAAACCATTTCCTATAATATTATTGTAATAGTCTTATGATATCATTTCCAGAAGGGACTTGTATGTACATTTGGAAAGCATTAAAAGATTACCTTTATTTTTATTGTAAGTATGACACAAGGATATATCAGAAACATGAAAAACTCTTTTATGTCAAAAAACTTAAGATAAACTAAGAAGAATAGGCCTAATCCTCTGGGGTTTTTTTTTTTTTCTTTGATTGAGCCGTAAACCTGCTCCACGCTTGCAGTTCACTTTTTATGCCCTAAGGACATATTTTTTAAAATCCTCTCTGGGATTCCAGAAATGTACTTCCGCTCTGCTGAACATTTTACTTAAAACATTTATGGTGCATAAATGTATTCTTATGGAAACATCCTGGCCATTAAATCACTGAGATATCAATATTTTGGAAGAAAAAAGAACTGCTGTTGCAGACTTTCTGGAAACTTGAGCATTCAGTGCCCTCTACTGGACAAAAAACTGCCACTACACCAAAGACAAACACTGATTCACCATGATTCACCATGCAGCGGATACAAAAAAAACATCTAAAGCATCAAGTAAAAATAGAAACACAATTAACTGTCCTGCTGTCCCATCAGACATGTCCTAAATATAAGCCACACGCAGAAATCAGTGGTAAACGACATGTCAGGAGCTTTTGGAGGACCGTACGTTTGTCTCCATTCATGTCACTAATGCAGAGAGCACACTGTAACACTCAGAGGCAGCTGCTGCCAATTAAAAGCTGAACCCTGAATAGAACTGGCGAGGCGCTCTTCTCATTTACTCTCCAAAATAGGCTAAAAGCGAGATGAACAGAACGGGCTTATCAAGTTGTTTGGTATGTTATGAATGTGACACTAGTGAGAGTTGTATTTATACAACCTAATTAGATTACTAAAGGTACGATCTAAAGATTAAAGGTTGACTCAAGACATGTTGTAAGACATACCAAAGGACCAAATAAAATACTGAATAATAATAATAGTCTTATATGGGTTTTTTTTTCCACAAAAAACAAAAGAATTAACAAGTTAAAAAATCTTAAAACTACACTGCTCAATCGTTTTTGTCACATGAAAATTATTTTTATTATTACACAGTAAAACTCCAGTGAAATGTGATCCTTCAACTCTTTTAACTAAACTTGTAATTTAGTCCTCTTTGCGTCCTCCTCCTGCTTTGTAATTGTCCATGTTTCCGGATGGTTCTGGTAATCTACGGTTTCTGGTTGTGGAATGATGTTACAGTCTGAACATCCCGACCTCAACAAGACGGCCGCATGGTCGCTCATGGTGCATGCTGTTCATTGGCTCCGCTTTGCAGCCACCACTGAACGGCGAATAGCAATGATCCGCAGCAGGAACAGGACAGCACCTCACATTCCCACTGTCACACCATTCCTCTTTTACCGTAAAGAGGAGAAAAAAGAAGTCAGCGGGCTGAAAACTCTGTGCAGGATTTAGGCAAGTTTCAGTGAATCAAAGGATATTACAGTTCCTTATATTCTATCGAAAACTGATGCAGCACAGAGTTTATTTTCCCAACGCCTGTATGTTGGCTAGAAAGACGCTGGCTCAGCTGCTGCCCAGCTTCTCCTCTATGCTTTCTGTTTACACAGAAAACCTCGGCCTGGCTAGCTCGCAGAGTGGCAGTAGAGGAGAGTTTACAGATGGATGAGTTGATTTTCTTGTTCCAATCAGTGACTTGAGGCCACATGCCACCTCTGTCCAAAGCCAACCACAGAAAGCAGCACCAACACTTGCAAAATAGACAGAAGAGCACACATTTATCAAAAATTATGCAGAGATGACGGAAAGACTGGAAAAGTCCATGCCTGCGTTAATGTCATGTAATCATTCCCATAAAAAATCCAGAATTAGTTTATTTGCAAACAATAAAATTAGTAGGACACGTCTTGTGTCTAGTAGTTATGCTTTAAGTCCATTCTCGATGTATTTTCACTGGAGGTTTCTAGTTTTAACATCACAATTGTTCAGAGATGGGCAATATTTTGAATAACTGTATTTCAAATAAGGTTGCAAATGTAAAATAGAGACTCTGCAGACATGAAAAGGGGAAGCATACAACTTTAGATAAAGAGACAGAAAGCCCACAGGCCCAAAGCAGAGCAGTGGAGGTTGGGACCTCTGCAAAGGTTGGGAAAACTAATCTTTGGGGTCCCAGGATGATTAATAAAAAAAATAAAAGCATATCTTTGTGTTTTTTTCAGATTTTCTCCTCATTTTTGCCTTTGCTAGTGAATAAATGGGTAATATTAAATCTTCACTCACTTGAGGAAAGATTTCTATGCTGAGCTGGTCACAACTGGTAGAAAGGGTGACAAAAGACTGCAAATTGTTTATGTCAGAGTATCATCAGCCAAAAAGGTTGAGATTCTTAACATGACAAACAAAATCTTGAAAAGAATTCGCCCCGAAAATAAACATGAGGCTCTTCATAACACCAAAATTATATCAAAATTCAGTCTATGGTACAGTGCTAAATGCAGGAGGAAATGTGCAAACAGGAAGTGAGTAAATTATGCACAAAAATTTGATTCAAGTGTTGAAAATGTTGAAAATGTTGTAGGAGGCAATTTAGGAGAAAGTCACAACATTTCTTATTTAAGGAAGCCGTTTGAACTCTTGAGTATTGTATTAGGTACCATCCCATTAAAAATACAGAGATAATACGCAAATAATACACAAAGCTGCACTATTGATTGATTTGTGTGATGAGCCCTTTATTATTTATCTGATGTGTCTTTATTATTATTAATATTAAATTTATTTATTAGTATCTCTTAAGTATTTTTCTATGCACTCAGCAGATGCAATCGAATTAAAATTGCTGCCACCTCTTTTAAATGTACTCTTTTTTACTTTTAACTTTTTTGTTTGTTGTCTGATGAATTGTCTTTTAAAAATGTGCAATAAAGCCATAAAAGGCAGTTGCAATATTTTTGTTATTTGATTTTTGAGCTTTTTTGTTTGTAAGATACTCAAGACCACCACATATATAAACACCACAGGCTTTATCTAAGAGACTGAATCCCAAATAAACTGCACTCCTCAGAGCAGACATTTCTTATGAAGCTCTCTAGAGTCCTCTTGAATACAGGAGAGGGATCATTTCTGGTCTTTGACTGTGAATACATACTGAAAGCATCTCACTGACCACAGTGGTGTGATTTGGGGACTCCTCCCTTGCCTCCCGTCAGCAGAAAAGTACTGGAAAAATTGTGTCAAACATGTTTAGTCAAAACTGTCTCAACCCATTATTATAGGTCCCAAAACCAATGTACCATTCAACAAAATGTTAAGGATACTTCGCAATCCTCGACTACTTCGAAGTCCTCTGTGACTCATAAACACCATCTTTGGGTGTCTGAGTTTATAGTCCAGTAAAACACACAACTGTTTTACCAGCATGTGGACAGTATCTATGCACAGAGAATAATTAATTAATGATAAAAATAAAAAAATCATATCTAATTTCTCTCTGGCTTAACGCGGCTGAAGAGCTGGGATTTACGCCGGGGAAGAGATCTGAATAAACTACAGAAGCATCCAAATGCAGATATTAAAGTGAAGCTTATTAAACAGCCTAATGTCACTACTGAGAGACAACTTCATCCAGCGGGGACGGTCCTTCATAAAGTTAAGTTTAGGAGCGGTCTGCGAGCACAAGCCACATCTGATCAACTCCCAGTTTTGTTGCTGTGTTTGCACTTTGCACACATTATTAGATGCAGCCATGAGGTTCGGTGGTGAAGACGTCTGACGTCTCTCTCCAGCACTGACCAGCTCTGTGTGTTACATTAGAGAATCTGCAGGACAGTTTGTGTTGCCAACTGGAGCTGCAGCTGCAGAAAACAGCTGTGATAATGAGCGATGGATCAGCCAGAGAATATAAAATGCTTCCGCTCTCAGGCGGGTCAACGCCCTTGGACTCTGATACACATTGAGTTATACTAGAAGAAAACACACAGCTTTTTTCCCCACTTCCTTTCATTCAGCTCTCATATGTGGGTCATATCTTTCCTTGCTCCCGCTTTCATTTTCACCACATAATTCTACAATATCACATTTTGTTAACTGGAGCAGTTCATTAAAGAGAGTTAGCAAGAATGTTTCTTTTAAATCTCTTTGCAGACTGGAAATTGAACATCTTGTTAATAGCTGCTCTTAAAAATGGATAGAAACTGTATTAGACAGAGAGCAAGAATAAAAAACAAAAAATAAAGCTGCAAGCGGCAAAGAACAAGGTCCAAGTAGATAGTCGTATTCAACTTTATATGACATCAATGTCCATTGGAAAACATACCACATACATGCTTCACTTTTGGCACGTAGGACTTGTATCCCGGGGATTCAAAACCTGGACTTTTGTATCCCTAGAGAATCACATAAACCCCTTTCCCACTAAAACGAAGTTGACTGTTACAGCACCTACTTTGAGGCAACAAGTGTCACATTTGTCCTTAAGTGGTGGTTGGAATTTGTAGCCCAATTGCCAGTTTTGTGACATTTGTTCATATGGTTTTCGCTGCATAAACACTTTAAGCGAAGAAAAAAATAATAATAATAAGAGATATGACAACAAAAGAAAAGCAGTCAAACAGCAAGCATGGCTGCTTAGATCCTTTATAACCATTAACAAATTTTCAGTCAGTAATTTTTTTTTTTAAAACATCTACCCCTAAAAGCTCATTTATGAAAGTCTCCAATTCTACTTACAGACACACGAGAGTCTTTCAGTAAATGCACGGCCACAAGTAAGTAAACTGATGCATGGATTGCAACTCTCTCACAGAATTTGACTTATTCCCTGAAGTGAAACTGAGTATTGTCATGCCTTATTGTTTTAAACTTCACAGAGGAAACTAAACAAAAAGGGAACAATGATTATCACAATTAACCCCGAGATGAGTCAAGTCAATAATCAGATGTGTAAAAGATTAGTCAGATTAGTAAAATTAAAATCACTAAGGGGTCAAGAGGATTCAAATGAGAGAAAGTCGCCATCAGAAACATTTCAGCAGGTCATTGGTGTCTGCATCAACGTATCAGACGCCCGAGTGGGCGTCACTCTACTTTTGTCACAAGCTCAAAGAAGCATGAGGAACACTTACATAGCAAGTCGAGTCTATCTATAGCGGTGACTTGCATCCAAAAGACTGTGCCATCATTCACTAAAATAAACGCAGATGCATGAATGAAATGTGTGCATACACACATTCAAACACACACCGGAAAAATTCGACACCAGAATGTCGCTCGGCTCTGGCGTCCAGTTCACCGGACATGCTCAGACTGCTGGATTACTTCAAAATGACGTGCATCTGGTCGTTTCTTTCACCTCAAGGACAAACTAAGAGAGGACAGCTTTAGTGCATGCACAATATTTAAATGTAAGTAGGATTAGCTGTTTAACACTGTTCATTATTAGCTGCCCCCTTCACTCGCCTGGATGAAGGATAATTTGGGTTTGCACCGTTGAAGCAGTTTGGGATCACATCATCCACAGTGCCACGGAGGTGACTGTGTAAACACACAGCACATTTAGACTTACAACTCATCTGGATCTGAACTCTGAAAAGGTCAGCGCGAGCTCTTGTAGGATTTTATTATGTGTCAGAGAACAAAGTCCACTTTATGTTGGCTTCTTCTCTGCACACAGACACTGACATTTGATCAAACTGCTCCATTTAATAGAGGGATGGAGACTTACCAAAACAGGACTTAAGAAAGCATGGTTACACTCCATTCAGTACTTTACTTCATAAATTAATGGCAATTAAGCCTTAGCAAATTGGTTTGATTTTTTTGAGAAAACATGGGGGGAGGCAATGATTAACTTGGCAAGAAATGTCCCATAAACTTCAAGAAAATAGAAAAAGGTGACAAGAAAATGACCTGAAAATTAGTTTTAAAAACTAGAGAAATTATTAAAAGCTAATAGTTTTTAAAAAGTAGGGGAAATTGTCCAAAAAAAAACACATTTATATTTATTATAATTCTTAATAACCATTTTATTTATTTGTCTTTTTTTAACCTTTGTAGTCTTTTTTTTTAATTCCAGGAATTTTACTGTAACTCATAACTTGAAACTTCTCGTGTTTCAGAAAGAAATCAAGCCAATTTGCTCAGGTTTCAAAGGGTTAAATGCTTTTTTTTAATGGAAGGCTCATGGTCATAAAAAGACTCAGACTCTTAATTTTGGTAGAAAATAAAACAGCTGTTGGAAACGTCATTTAGAGATCTTTCTCAGGAATGCACTTCCACATAACTGCAACGTCACCAGTTTGATTCCAGCTGTGGACTTTTATTACATGTCTCTCTCTCCCTCATTTCCTGTCAGACTCTTCACTGTCAAATGTCCAGGAAATGCCAAAAAAAATCTTGAAAAAAAAAGAGATGAGATATCTCTTGCTAAATATGGCAAACATGAGCAGTAAGTGCCCTCTGCTGGAGATAAACGCGACATTACCATGAAGACTAAAATGACTTCTCTATTTATTGGATACAAAAGACCGACTCAAGCATCAAACTAAAAGAGCAATTAGAGAGGGACACTTCATGATGTCTTTCTCTTTTACCTTGAAGACAAATACAAATGCCACAACAAAATGAGATCCTTCTCATTATGAAACTTAATAGTCTTGTTTGAATTTTCCTGCCTGATAAACACCCATTTCTTTCAAACTACCTGTCTCAAGTTTGTAATACAGACTTTTTACTTATACATTTTTCAATCACCAAGATTGAAATGAGATAACCATGATGGTGTAACAGCTTTTATGGTGAGTTGCTCCCTTTATTGCAATCATTATAGATTGTTTTAAGGAGAATAACATAAACTCTTACCTCAGTACCATGAGACAACGTGATGACCACAGAGAAGTCATTTTGGGAGTAATCCTTCTTTGGTAAAGCTGACAGTTCATGTTTGATTTGCTGAAAAGTGAAGATTAAAATAATGTTGTTAATACATGAGCTGAAACTGTTGAAAGATGTGATTTAATTTGTCAGAAGAGACAAAAGCAAAAGATTCGTACTCTTTTTGTTCCGGCTTTCTCTTGACATCCGCAATGAACCTGCGTGCTTTAAAATCCTCTCTCCAGCTCACCGTGTCATTCACAACGAGGAGGCCACTGCTCCACAAAGGGAGATCTAAAGGGAGATCCTAATCTAAAGAAAAGTAAAATACACAACTTGAAATTCAACAAAACAGAATTTAAAGATATACTCTGTATTCATATGATGCAAAAAAATAAACTGTGCTTACCTGAATATTCGCCCATTGTGTTCGTCCTTGAGTCTTTGGACTCGTTCTCCCTCTCAGGTTCTTCAAAAAAAAAAGGCTTATCAAGAAATTAACGAGACTGTTAACAAAATTAAATTGGAGTGCGTGAAATAGCCACTGTGTTACTGTATTGGACAGATAAAATCACCTATCTTTGCCTATTAAAACTAGAGAAAACATTAAACAAACAAAAAATCACATTGACGAGCCACAAATGACACAATAGTGTTTTTGCATAAAACAAAGAGAGCTGGAGGTGTTATAAGACAATTTTGGTTTTTTGCTTGGATAAAAAAATTGGTCATAAGATACTGTAAAAACAAATTATTATAAGAATTTTCCTGCACTTTTGATATGCTAGTCTTTGATACATGTTTTAAACATGTACATGTTTACACAATTTATTTAAATTTGTAAACATTTTTTTTGACATTTACACAATTTATTTAAATTTGTAAACATTTTTTTTGCTTTTTGATTTTAAATCATCTTGTCATCCATTAGATCGTCTTTTGGTATTTTTTCTTATTATTAATTGTAAGCAGTGTACTTCTGATATTATGATCAGGTTTAAGTTGAACAAAAAATTAATCATTTAATGGGGCTAGCCAAACACTGTAAACAGCACAGCTATGATATTAGCCAAATATTCACAGGTAAGGTTAGAGTAAGGCCAGGTGCGACAGGCAGCACGGTTAGCAGGTGTGTAATCAGCCCTGCACGCTCACGTTAAATGATAAACTTCGGCTCTGCGCGTTCACAAACATCTTACCACGTGAGTCAGTCGGTGTCCTAAAATGCGCGCAATGTTTCCACTCGTTTGTAAAAGTTAAACTGCCCCTTTTTCGTGAACAAATATCTAAAAGTTGGCGTTTCATTTGTCGTATCTGCGCGCGGCTGAATTAGTCATTTCCTTGTTTACGTCGCCGTCGGCTCTGATTGGTCCGTTTAAGAGCGCTGCGACTCTGCTGTTATGTTGAGTTAATACTCAACATAACATAACAAAATAAACAATAAACCACGCAATTAAAACGGGTGGCTGGACTTTACTTTAGTTATGAAAAACGGTTTAAATGTTTGTTGAATAAAACATAAACGTTTGTTACTAATGAGCTGACATAAATACTAGCTTAGCACAGATAATTGACATTCTACACAGAAAATAGTAAATGATAATGATACACAATCATAATATCAATGCAATGCGTAAATCAATAAAAGAAATAAATAAAAGATGCTAAAAAATGCTGCTTTTTTGTTATTTGTATGCTTGTGTTCTCGATTATCTGGCATACTTTGTACATGTACTTTATACATTGTTAAATACAGCTTTTAATAAATAAATACATTTTAATAATGTTAGTTTAACCAGCAGCATAGTAAGCATGCTATTGGTGGTTTTCACCATATTTACCTTCTTCACCATAAGGTGGAATGTAACTAAGTAGGCTACATTAATGTTACTGAAGCACTTTATTGAAGTACCAAGTTTGCATACTTTCTTTTTTTTATTTGAGTATTTCAGTATTCTGCTAGTACTTTATATTTCACTCCACACCATTTAAAGGTACAGTGTGTAGGATTTAGCAGCATCTGTTGGTTGACATAGTATGTACGATTCATTACTGTTTTCACTATTTTATAATCAACGGAAAATAAGAATCATTGTGTTATCAAAAAAATAAAAAAGCCAAGGGTCATTTAAAAACAATCTGAGGGCCACAATTGGCCCCAGGGCCAGACTTTATACATGAATGCACCAAATCTCTGAGATGCAAATATACTTTGTATTCTTCAGTTTTTAAATGACACTCAGTCACTACTGTTTACATAAAAATAACACGAAAGGCCTATACTATATGATGCAATACTATACAATAAATCCACTGAGCAGTACTTTATACAAAGCCTTTAAAATTGACCCCGCATTGAGAAATATTAAAATGATTTTACATGAATTTGTTGGTGATAAAAACAAATACATTGGTTCTTGACATATTCATCAGTATTACCAAATCAATTGTGGTTAGTGTTTTTTTTTTAATGTGGAGGATTTTTCTTCATATTGATATTTGTTCTACCAAACAGCTTGGTCTTATGCAGTAAAGACATTTTTTTTTTGTTTTTATACTGATGACATCCAGCCTTAGTTGTGGTCGTGGTTCTTGAACAGCCTGAGCCAGAGGGACTGACAGCAGTAAACTGTGCACTTTAACCAGCATGTCAACAACATGTCAACCAAACGAGACCGTACCTGATAGAAAGATCACCTCTGAATGGTCCTTCAGCTGCGTCCACATTGACTCTGTCAGGAAGGAGGTGGTGCAGGAGACGGAGACTCTGTAAATCACCCAGATTTATTCAGCGGCCTTGTCCTCAATATGAGTTGAAAGGGTTGACGTGTGTTTCTTTATAGATAGGAAGGCGGGCAACGAGTCACCTTGGTAACCCAGACACCTCATCTAAACTTACAGTCATCAGTGGCAAAGTGAAGTTTTTCCATGATGTATCAACTACATATCAGCTGTGTTGTTCGCAGTCAGTCTGATAAACATTGTGCATGAATTAAACATTGCATTTGAAAGTTACAACAAGGTGCAAGGCTACTGGAAATCAGCGTCAATGAGACGAAAATGCATGCACACTGACTCATAACCATAAAATAATTTAAATACTTTCAGTCCTCAATGAACTTTCAGGTCACCAGGTGTTAAAATTTGACATTTTCATAACTGAATAATTGAATTTATAACACACATGTCCGTCATTTATCTGTACAACTTCATAGCTGACAGGTTTGCTTATTCAGACTCCACATATTTGACTCTGTGGCAGTCAGAGACGATTAACGATTAACATCGACATAACAGAAGGAGCTTGAGTAAATAAAGTGGTTTGAATTAATTATTCTCTCTTTTCTGTGCACTGACCTTTATGCATTTGGCGTTATTGAAACATAACCTAACTCATTTTTTCTGTATCGTTGTGCTTGTGCTTTGTAGGCTAAAGATATGAAAAAGCACATTTTTGCAAACAAAGCTTTTCATGTCTCGAATGCTGGTCAGTGAGAAGGTCTGAGAGCCCTAAGCTATTACTATTATTATTACTACTACTTAATTTTTTTTTTTAATTTAATTATTTTTTTTATTTATGATTTATTTTTTTAATTTACTTACATCTGTTCACACATGATAAGTCAGAGAAAATTACCATGTGATGCAAGAGTCAATCTCATCACATCGCATTCAAGGTCTGAAGTGCCTAAATTTATATATTTTGTGCAACAATAGAATTTTTTTGTCTGTGAGCTTCTGAACAGCCTGATACTATTACTGCTGTAACAGCAATTCAACCTGATGCATGTCTCAAAGTATGCCATGCTGGGTCCTACTTAAGGCCTAGAAAGCCCTTGAAAAGTCCTTGAATTTAATGTTCAGGAAGGTGTGAAAACTCTGTGTCAAATATGTTGAAACCACAGCATAAACAGCTCCACAGTGTTATTCATACATTCAAAAATTCAAAATTGTTACTGGATTAATTTATATGTATGTGCTTTATATATGAAGAAAATATACGAAACAGGTCATATATTATAAAAGGCATTTTGGGTTCTGAATGTTTTCCAGATGGCATTGTATAATATAGAATAATGTGACGTGATACATTAAAGTGAAGTCAAACTTAGTGTTTGCTTGATTTATTCATTTATTTCATCAACATGAGCTGTAAAATTGTCATTAATATAATTTTGTTGGTACTGTGTGTTATATATGATATAATCTTTTCTCTTACAGACCTGAGATTATCATTTTGAAGAGTATGCAGCTTGACTGATAGGATGAATATTTTGCATGGATATATCAAGACATCATTCATCATCTCAACAGTTTTAATAAAACAACAAAAAAAAACATAAAATTGCACTGATGGGTAATTTGCCTTCCTTATTGGTTTATTTAGCAGGACAGTCTGCTTATTTGGTGTCTGTATTCATCATAATCAAACTGCCTGAACTGTTCTATGCGATCAGTACTGATCAGTAGTATTTAATTTTTGGGAGGACGCACAACATTTCAAAAAGGAGGTTGGCACCAGTCAGTGCAGTGTTCCCTGTTAAAGAAAAATATATAAATGAAAATGGCTTAAAAACAATAATAATAATAATTTAATGAAAAAATAAAGCATGAAAAGTACCTGTGGTGTCGTAGGGAGGAGATACCTCCACCAGATCACATCCAACCAGGTTTAGACCCCGGCAGCCCCGAATAATCTCAACTCCCTAAATCCAACCGAGATAACAGAAATATATTCATACTGCTGAGAAGATAAAACTCACTTAAAATAAGAAGCTCCTGTTTTAAAGTCACAGAGGACAGTTTAGGGTCTGTTTCAGCATGTTTACCTGTATGGGTGTAAGTCCTGCTATCTCTGGTGTGCCGGTTCCAGGGGCGAAACCCGGGTCAAGAGCATCGATGTCGAAACTGAGATACACTGGACCGCTGCCCATCTGAGCTCTGACCTCAGCCATCAGAGGCGCAAGAGATTTAAACCAACACTCCTCCACTTGTACCACCCGGAAACCCTGCACAACAAACACATCAAAGACAATCGCTGCTTTTTAGGCTTCAACGATTACAACATGCAAAATTATTACTGTCCAACAGTCATTTTTCCAAAACAAGTGAGCACAAAACAGACAGGCTGAGTGGACAGAGCAGGTGCCCCATGGATGAAGGCAGTGTCCGTGCTGCAGCAGCCTCGGTTTGACTCCCGCTTTGCTGCATGTCATCCCTTCTCTCTCTCTCCCCTTTCAAGTTATAATCTGTCTTTACTAATACAGACTAAAACACCTAAAAATAATCTTTAAAAAAATCAGCTGGATAGCTTTCAAAAACATGGGAGGAAGGAAATTAGCAACAAAAGAAGAAATTACCCGAAAATTAGTGAGGAATTAGTAAAAGTACAAGATTATTACCTGAAAATTTCTTTAAAAAAAAAAAAAAAAAAATTCAAACATAGGAAATGAAAAAGAAATAGAAACTGTGTGTGGGAGTTCTTCAGAATATTATAATAATGTTTTAACATAATTTTAAATATGTAATTATGATCATTATAAACATATTTTTCCCAAGCTTTTTTCCTTTTTTCCCTAAACATTTTCCCTAGTTTTTATTTTATTGTATAATTTTCTAAATCTATTAATTTATGCAAATTTTAGGACTATTTCTAACCAGGTTAGAAATAGCCCCCCCCATGTTGCACCAGTTTCCTCAGGTTTAAAGTGACGCAGCTCCAGGGTTCAAAGCGTTAAATAACTACACAATAACTAAGACACTGCTTGCTATCACTGTGGATGCATTAAAAACCAGAATGTTTGCATTTGTCTTCCCTTGTGTTATATACAAGACCTCCAGTACTGCAGCAGAGGTACCTGTGCCCGGCTCCATTCGTATGAATCTGCAGAGTAACCGGTACCACGCAGGCCGATCTGGACCACTCTCTTGCAGTCCAGCAGCCCCTCCTCCACACAGCGTCTGAACGGGGTCCCGTGTCCAATCTTCTCCCCCAACACCACGTCACTGGTGTCCGCATGAGCGTCCACATGGATCAGACCCACTGGGCCATGCCTGATAAATGAATACAGAAGACACTGAGTGAGGCACAAAGAATAATTTATGTAAACAACTACAAACAATCTACAAGTCATGCACAAAGCAGCGGCGTGCACACACTTTTTTTTACCCGGGGGGCCAAAGTGGGACACAGCCTCGTGCAGGGGTGGCATGAAGTACAAGCTTTGGCATTGCTTTAATTTACCACTTTCGTCTCCACTACTCGTACCTACTTCAATTACTAACACTGAAGCGTTTTACATTTCTGTTTGTAGTTCAGTTTAAAAGATAAAACCGACCAATCACAGCACAACTGAGTAAAACCGCGCAAATCCAGTTTACCCGTCAAACAGGTCAAACTCGCTGGGCAGGCAGACAGTCTTAACGGGGCAGCACCTGATTAGATGCTTCCAGCTTCTTTATTGTGAAGGTTTACTGCTCTGATATCTTTTAAAATTATCTTTAAAATAAAAACATCTTTGGGTTTTGGACTGTTTGTCATCTAAAGATCTCACCGCGAGCTCTCACAACTTGTGATGGGCATTTTTTTTTTTTTTTTAACTTTTCATAGATTAAATGATTAATATTGTATTGATGTGTTTCTTTGTTCTGTGATGTGTGTCTGTTTATTCAGATTTACCTTGAGGAGATCGAGGTGTATGTGGTGAATATTGGGGCAGAAAGAAACTTTTTTTTATATAAAACTGAAAAAAGGGGGTAGGATTTGAAAAGTGCTCAGTTCCTCCAACTATTTTTCAGACATGAAATTTGTTTACTGAATACGTCCGATGGGCATTCTGTTGTTTTTCTTGGTTATATTTTAGTTTGTTCTCCAATTGTATTTGGAATGTTCAAAATAAAGATAACTAAATAAAATAAAGAAGGAATCAATAGATTCTAGATTAGAGCCTTTATGCATTTTCTCAATGTGGAAACAAGAAGTTATATCCATATTTATCAAGTTAAATAATAGTATTCTGAAAATATAAAATCATGTTCAGCCCGTGGAATCGAAACACTTACACTTAGCTGAAACACTTACTTCTCAGCGACAGCTTGCAGGATTGGATATGCGATTGTGTGATCGCCACCTGCAGAGAGCAAAGACTTCAAGGACCTTTGATCAAACATAAATTGCAGTTTATGAGGCCACTAAAATGCTAATAATAATACAAACGCTGCAGAGCTTTGATAAGAAGGTGGAACATTTTGTAAATACTCCTCTTGTCAGTCTTACCCATAGTCAGAGGAATACAGCCGGCAGCCAGGATCTTCCTGTAGGCCTCTCTGATGCGTTTGCAGGTGTCCTTCAGGTCATACACGTTCACATTGACGTCCCCGATGTCCGCCACCATGAGGGACTCGTACGGTGCCGCCCTTGTGCCGCTGTTGTAAGATCTCAACAGGGCAGATTCCACTCTGATCTGCCTGGGGCCAAACCTGCAGCGGTGGAGAGAAGATTTGGGGTTTAATGTCAACGCTGTGAAGCAAACGGCACCATTTTGGACTGTAGTTATCAACAAAATACATTCACTCAAGTGTAGCACATTTGTTGAAGTACTTGTACTTTAATTGAGTATTTCAATTTCATGACACCTCTATTGACACTGCATTTGACAAGGATATGTTTTCAGTCACAACCATAAATCACTCAGTGTATGGACATAAAATTAACTGGCAACTAGTCTGATTATCAAATAATCATTTTAGTCATTTTCAAAGCAAGAAAAAACAAACATTTGCTGACTTCATTCTTCTAAAATGATATTTTGATGCTTTTCTTTGACATAGATTTTAATGCACTGAAAATCTTTGGGTTTTTGATTACGTCAGATGTCATTTAATTTTCTCAAGTTTCATTCCATGTATCAAACTACAATATATGTATTTCATGTATTTTGACTTTTATTTAATATATTCTGACAGTCTTCCATATATTCAAACTTTCATTCTATATATTCCAACTTTCATTGCATACATTCATGTTTAATTCCATATATTCAAATTTCATACCATATATTCATCTCTCATTCTCTATATTCAGCCATCATTCTAAATATTCTAACCTCTGTTGCATACAGTTAGGTTTCATTTCACATACACATCAACTTTCATTTCATATATTTAAGTTTGATTCCATATAGCCAGCTTATATTCTATATACTCAACTTTCATTCTAAATATTGTAACTTAAATTTCAATTATTCAAGTTTCATTCCATATAACCAAACTTTAATTCAATGGATTCCAACTTTCATTGCATATTTTCAAGTTTCTTTCCATATATGAAAACTTTCATTCTCTATAATCTAATTACACAAGTATATTTAAGTTTCCCTCCATAAAAATCCAAATTTCCCCATTGTGGGGCTAATAAAGGATTATATTATCTTATCATCTCTCATTCTATATATTAAACAAGTTTCAATACATATATTCAAGGTTTATTCCATATAATATAACTTTCAATCCGTATATTCAAGTTTCATTTCATAGGCTATTTTCAGCAATTACAATCCATTTCTATAATAAGTGTACAGTGTATCTATATTCATCTATCTATCCACCTATCTCAATGTATGTCCGTGTGTGTTGTTGTTATATTCCCAACTATGAAACTCTAAAAAGTTGAGAATATGACTGAATTATTCTCCTTCTGAACAAAATTTGAATTTACACCCTGAAGTCATCTAGTTAAAATGACATTACTGTTACAAGACTATCAATGGGGCTTGCAATAAAACGCAGTTATAATCTGATCCTGGCATGCATGCAGCGTACTCGTGACCAGCAGCCGCAGGCAGCTACAGAGAAAAACACCACCTTGCACCGGGTCGGTTCGAGGTCCCGGTGTCAATCGGGACGCCGACAAACGCCGCATCGAGCCCGTCCGGCGTCTCCTGGAAAGGCAGCTTGGCCATGGTGGGGATCCCCGACACTCTGGCCACAAACTCGGCGCTCGGTGGCACATTGAACCGTTTCCCTGAACACTTTCTGCTGGGATTCACGCGCAGAGCTCGCGTGTCGCTGCAGAGAGTCAAAGCTGCACGTGCAGTCCCGCTGCAAATAATAGCGCGAGATATTTTAAGGTTTCTCCAACATGAAAACATATTTGCTTTGAGTTTTGAACGAGCTCTGTAACTCCAGCTGACGCCAGTAACCGGACTTCTGCTGCGACTTTACGTGTTTCTTTGTAAGCTCGTAATCTTGTGTATCAACAGTACAAAAACTAACAAAAAGTACATGATAACATTAAATGCACAAATTATTGACCGTGCGCTGCTGTGATAAACGCATGATCTCTTATCATCACATAAACGCTGCGCATTATCATCTTGCCGAGCATGAGAGTTACATTTTTTAATTTTCATGTCTTTCATTTATGTGCTTTGAGTGTCTTAAAGTTACGAAATGGTTGTGAGCCTGAAGGCAGCACGAGGCCGTAACGCGGCAGGTGGGAAGGGGCGCGTGCGTAAACATAACAGTAGCGTATCTATTGGGACTTTAAAAATCAAAATTTAAGAAAGTACAATTTTGCATCAGTCAAATTTAAGACAGTAAGCTTTATGAGTTATTCACACCTGACAAAAGAACAACTCAAGAGTCCAACTCTGAGTTACAAAGAAACAATTACGATATAGCAAGAATAAAATAAAAATTATAAGATGCTCAAGGTTTTTTTTCTTTATATGGATAGAATTTTAACATTCACATTCAAAATAATGATTTATTTTTTTTTAGACATGATGAAAACAGAAATGATGGTGGGAAGTCAAAATAACAATATAATAAACCACAAGAAAAAAAAAAGTCAAATTTAGAATTTTGATTTTGACATTGGCTACAGTCTTATCATTTTGATTTAGGCTGCCATTTCAGCATTATGAGTTTGTAAATAAAAAAAAGTATGTTTTTAATGTTTTTAATCATATTTTTTTTTCCTTTTTTTTGGTTCCACACACCTTCCTGATAGTGTTTCAGATTTTTGGGAGGCCAAAACACCACATTTTTAGCCAAACTACTTACATTATATCTGCCTTCTAATCTCTTGGATATCCGATAACTGGAGTTTAACACACTGAAAGTGACAACCTTAATTTAAAAAGGCCCAATGGTGAATGATGATAACTAAAAAGCAAAATTAAGTCCTGGTCCCAGCAAAAGTGGTGGTCAAATATGAATTATGTTTCACCTGTCTGTCTCCTTTGATTTAAGAGTTGTTGGTTTTTTTAAATTTATTTATTTACTTTTGCACCTGTAGCCTGCACAGCATGAACCAAATCATTAACACATTCTCAAAATGAGGGTTTGGGGTCAAAGTCAAAACTGAACCACAGCGTCATTTGGTTTGTGTGGTTGTGGATGTGGCTCAGCTGCTGCAGACGGAGGAGGAGGGTTTTTTAAATGTGTGCACTTCAGCTGTCCTCCTCAGGAGGCAGAGTGTGTGTGGAGTGCAGAGCATCAGCAGATCCGCCTCAGACAGACGCCGCACACCTCAGACAAAAACACTCTCCAGACTTGTCTCATTACATTGCATAATAGCGACAAGCCATCATGGTAAGTGCTGTTTTGATTAGATGCAATTTTGAGCATTTTTATTCTCAGATTCATTGTTTATTGACTGTATTGTAGTAAATTAAAATTAAAGGATGGGGCAAATGGGTCGTGCAGGAGATTTCTCTACAAAAGACTTTGTTGTCTCGGTATATTCTGCACCCTATAATGAGTATAAATTGTTTTATTTTGAATATTCTTGCTGTCAGGCCATTGAAAATGCTAAAGTTTTTTATATGCATTCCTGCACAAATGCCTAATCCTCTTACCACATAACTCGTCTTAACCAGTTTAGGCAGACTGTGCTTGACCACTCGGTTAACATCAACATACCAGTTAGTCACCCTGATTTTCTAGTCCTTTTATATAACAGCCTTTACATAAATAAATATATATATGACATCAATTCAATGCTCCTTGTCTTGAATATTATTTTATGTAGAATTAGAAATACTCCTGACAGCCTTTATGTGTTACATAAAACTAAGCCACCTACAATATCTCTGTTTGATACGCTCGAATAAAGAAAAAAAAATTCCATGGCTAATAATGTCAGTGAGAATGTGGCTTTTTAAAGAGACAGTGCTCTGCATAGTGTCTGACCTATTTAGATAATCCTCTCCCTACAGTAATCCTAGACAGTCTTGTGTCGCAGCACAAAATGCTCGGCTCCTGTAAAATAAATGCTAGACTGAGCCTCAGTCAGACATGATACCGTAGATAATAGACAGTAATAACAAAAGCTTTTCACGTTTGGAGGGGAGAATTACGTAAAACAGGTTGTGCTGATCTGCAGGACTATTTAAAGGTGCTCTGAAAAAAATGCTCCATTTTAATTAGCAGCAGGGGTTGTGGTTAATCTGTGTCCTTTTCCAGCACTGCAAGATTCAAGTTTCTTTAATCCAAATCTTCCTCTGCCCCCTGCAGCGTGAGTGTATCTCCATCCACGTCGGTCAGGCCGGTGTCCAGATTGGCAATGCCTGCTGGGAGCTTTACTGCCTGGAACATGGGATCCAGCCGGATGGACAGATGCCCAGCGATAAAGCTATCGGCGGAGGAGACGATTCCTTCAACACCTTCTTCAGTGAGACCGGAGCCGGAAAGCACGTCCCCAGGGCTGTTTTTGTGGATCTGGAGCCCACTGTCATCGGTAAATTCGAACGTGTCATTAATAACCAAAACACAGCCATAAATCAGTGTCAACAGTATTAACTTTGTCTGTAGGTTACAACACAACCAACTATGCAACAGCAATAAAAATGAATTAGAACAGACTTAGTTACTTATGATAGAAGCGCAAATATCAAAGAAAAATGTCCAAATCCTCAAAATCTACAAGTGTCCAAAATCCAGCACACAAAGCGCTCCTGAAACTCTGCAGGTGTGGTATGACGCCATGCAGTGGGCAGAACAAAAGTGGGTCTCAGGTGGACCGCAGAGCTGCACCCGGTAGAATTGTCCCTCTTGGCTCCCTGACAATCAAGGTGACGGCAACGATAACAAAAAATTAGGAACATTTATTGTTTAACGTGCCTAACTTTAGTGGATCATAATATATCGGGTATGGAATTAATCTGCAGATGCTCCACTCCAAAATGAGTCCAAACTTTTCTATAAAAGTCCACTTTTGAGCCATAATGAAGACCAAAAGGTGCCAGCAACGGACCGTGATGTTTCTTGGTTTTGCCAGGACGA
The DNA here is from genome assembly GCF_008729295.1 of Plectropomus leopardus. Classification (NCBI taxonomy): domain Eukaryota; kingdom Metazoa; phylum Chordata; class Actinopteri; order Perciformes; family Serranidae; genus Plectropomus; species Plectropomus leopardus. The sequence continues at coordinate 30,953,421 of NC_056470.1, forward strand.
TTGTCAGAAAACTTGCAGACCCGACTGGCCAGTTAAGAGAAGTGAGGAGGAGGAGGAGGAGTCAGCAGTCAGTTACTGTATAAAACAGTCAGTAAAACAGGTTTTTCAACAATTGTGAATCACTGAATCCAAAAAAGGTCTTTGAGCACACTGTCATAAATGTGTACACAAAATATTAGGCTGAGGTCCAGTAGTAGGGAAGACTCGATACACACACGTGATCAGACAGCCATGGTCCCCTCCAGTCCTTCACCTGGAAAATATAATAAAGACATCATGTCAAAGGTGTGTGATCAAACCTTCAATTCATTTCTAACTGAGTCGGTCTCCTCAGATGAGGTGCGCACTGGGACCTACCGCCAGCTGTTCCACCCCGAGCAGCTGATCACCGGGAAGGAGGACGCTGCCAACAACTACGCCCGTGGACACTACACCATCGGCAAAGAGATCATCGACCTGGTGCTGGACAGGATCCGCAAACTGGTGGGTAACTTCATATTCCTAATGTTGATTCAAGATATCAGACTGATTCACTGTGTGTTATCTCAAATATTTGCCTCTGCGTCCTCAGGCGGACCAGTGCACTGGCCTTCAGGGCTTCCTGGTTTTCCACAGCTTCGGAGGCGGCACCGGTTCCGGTTTCACCTCCCTGCTGATGGAGCGTCTGTCCGTCGATTACGGCAAGAAGTCCAAGCTGGAGTTCTCCATCTACCCAGCTCCCCAGGTGTCCACGGCTGTGGTGGAGCCCTACAACTCCATCCTGACCACCCACACCACCCTGGAGCACTCTGACTGTGCCTTCATGGTGGACAACGAGGCCATCTACGACATCTGCCGCAGGAACCTCGACATCGAGCGTCCCACTTACACCAACCTGAACAGGCTGATCAGTCAGATCGTGTCCTCCATCACCGCGTCCCTTCGTTTCGATGGCGCCCTCAATGTCGATTTGACAGAGTTCCAGACCAACTTGGTGCCATATCCCCGAATCCACTTCCCTCTGGCCACCTACGCCCCTGTCATCTCCGCTGAGAAGGCTTACCATGAGCAGCTCTCAGTGTCCGAAATCACCAACGCCTGCTTTGAGCCGGCCAATCAGATGGTGAAATGCGACCCTCGCCACGGTAAATACATGGCTTGCTGCCTTTTGTATCGTGGTGATGTGGTGCCCAAAGATGTCAATGCTGCCATTGCCACCATTAAAACCAAGCGCTCCATCCAGTTTGTGGACTGGTGCCCCACTGGTTTCAAGGTGGGCATCAACTACCAGCCGCCCACTGTAGTTCCTGGTGGAGACCTGGCCAAGGTCCAGAGGGCTGTGTGCATGCTGAGCAACACCACTGCTATTGCAGAGGCCTGGGCTCGGCTCGACCACAAGTTTGACCTGATGTACGCTAAGCGTGCCTTTGTTCACTGGTATGTGGGTGAGGGGATGGAGGAGGGAGAGTTCTCTGAGGCCAGAGAGGACATGGCGGCTCTGGAGAAAGATTATGAGGAGGTCGGAGTCGACTCCATCGAGGGTGAGGGAGAGGAGGAGGGAGAGGAATATTAAAAGGGACACAAGTTAAACAGATAACAAATGATTTCATTTGTTCTTAAGCACAATTCAAACAGAAATGTTTGTCTATTCATTACCAGCCTGCATATTTTCAGAGTGAAAGTCATTCAAATGCCTGTTTGGCTCTGTCTTAAATAAAACTCCTGTAACATGAAGTTATTTGTGTGTTAATTATTAAACGTTGTCTTTATGTCTCTGTGCTGGGGACAGCCGTGGACGGAGGCATTGTGTTTTTTTACAACCGTTTGTCTGTCGGATTAATTTCAGTGAATGTAATATCTCAAGAAGGCCTTGAGAGAATTTCTTCAAATTTGGCACAAATGTCCATTTGGACTCAAGAATGAACTGATTAGATTTGGGTTGTCATAGATCACTGTCACCTTGCGTCCATCTCATTCTTATGAATAGACTTATATACTTGAAGACCTTGAAGGAATTTCTTCACATTTGGCACAAACGTTCATTGGACTCAAGAATAAACTAATTAGAGTTTGGTGGTTAAAAGTCTCTGTGACCTCACAAAACATGTCAAAACACAATTTCTGATAGGATAAAATGATAAAGTGGTGACAATTTATAGCTAAAAAGTCAAAGGTCAACTTGACTATGACTTTATAAAGTTGGCATCTTTTTGCCCAATCATCTTCCAACCGAATCGTTCCTAAAAAATAATAATTTGTACGACACCAACTCTGTTAACTTAAAAAAATGCACCTAAATTAACTTAACTCGCAGAGGTGTTAGAACAAAAAAACACACAATTGCACAATTGATTCAGTGCTCTTTTCAGACCAATACTTTTATTCTAAAACTCAGCAGAAAAATCTACAAATATCCAAAATATGTCTCACCATCTTCAGTATGAAAACATACACACTCTACTTCTTGTATTCCTCACTGTCCACATGATTAGGATAACCTACTTATTCTAATATGATGCAAGTTCTGATAACAGTTCAGTGATAGAAGTGTGATGGGCTAAATTCACTCTGTTCAAATCATCATTTTTAAATAGAATTTTTCTGAATCTATTATAGTTAAGCTGGCAACTAACACCAGTGAGCCATAACAAAGGCTCTGAGCGAGTGCAAACATGAACATAAAGTGCAAACCACAGGAACAAAAACAAACCAAAATCACAACAACAATCTGCATAATCCCATCTACCGTCATCACTGTGATAACTTTGTCGTAACCTGTTGGGGAGGTTTTGACGTTGTGCAGAACGGGCTGAATAAGTGATTGTTTGCCTCACAAATTTACACCGACACCCAACCAGTTCACAGCTGACAATCTGATGGACAACTAGCTGTTTAAGGGCCACATGACGTTACCTGTGAATATGTCAAACTTATTATCACCCTACACAGTAGGGTCTAACATATACAGTATGTTGTTTCATTTTTTTGGTAAAATATCTGCATTGTCCTTAACCTTATCAGTCCAGTACTTCTGCTCAGACCCATTTAAATCAAGCAAATAGGTAATTAATATAGTGCGTAGTCTTTCTTGGCAAATATCTAAAAAAGTGTATCAGAGCTCGTAAAAGAAAATATCCACTCCTAAATAAACTTACATTTTTATGGCTAATTTAGTTGTTTGGTGTTCACAAACAACAATCGTTTACAGAGATATTAATTATAGAAAACATCAAGATTTTTTTTTCTCCAAGCAAAGTAGTCTCAATTGTTGGTGATGCAATGCACCCACAAGATTGGTCGCTTTTTTTTTTTTTTTTAAAAAAGGGGCATAAGCAGCACTTTGATTTAACTCCTGCTGATCCTGCAGAAATGCTGAGTTTGTGCAGACACTGTGGGAAATTCAGATCAGGAAATTCAACAATATTGGACAGCACTAGTTTAGGAGTGAATTACACTATTTGATAATTCAGAAAAACTGCTGGAAGACACTGACAGTCACAAATGATGCACAACAGTCTAAGAGGACAGTGTCAGTGGAGTTTCCTTCAACAGCCATTAGATTTGAGTTTCAGGTCTGTAAATATTACAAAGATGTCTCACTGAAAATTAAAGCAAGTTTTATCCCTAAACTTCCAGTCTTTACATTTTAGCAACTCTTAATCTATGTGTCTGAATGAGTAAGAGTGAATCTATGCAGACAGTATGCTGGCCTGACGCTGCTCCCGCCCGTACAGGAGGAAGCCCACAGCCGTACGCAGCTCCTCCAGGTCCAGGTTAGACAGGAAGCTCCTCTGAAGCTCCGCCTCCACCGTGTTCCCGCTGGGTCCACTGCAGCCCCTCAGGAGAACCACAGCAGACTGGCACAGCAGCCAATCAACTAGCTTCTTTATGCCAACGCTGTCCTGGTTGGCCAGAGCCTTTCGTCCCCAGAGGCTGAGATGTAGCATGTTAGCTGCCACACGGGCACTGGGACGCTGCGGAGTAAAAATAACACGTATGACTACTGAAGTATCAAGAGTTGGTTAACTGTTAATGTTTCCACGCTGCTGGTAAACGTCTACAAGACAGAACAACAGAGCAAATTTGAGGAAAATTGAGGAGGAAAGAGGCCTTCTTGAGATATTGTGTTAACAAGAATGAGACAGACACAAGGTCATGTGACCTGGATCTTCGAATTACGACCACCGCAATCTAATCGATTAATCATGGAGACTTAGTGAACGTTTGTGCCAAATTTAAAGAAGTTTCTTCAAAGCACTGTTAAGATATCCCATCCACAAGAATGATACATACAGAGAGACAGATACCCTGAAAACATACTGCTGCCCAGCATTAATATTGCCAACATGGAGGCAAGAAGAAAACAACTTAAAATGTTACAATATAAGGACACTGTTATGATTACATAAAAAATGCTCAGATTTTCTGATTTCAGATTTTCTTTTCCAGGACCTGCAGACAAAGACCTCCTAACAAATCCCTCCCCGCCCCTGCTGTACCTTGCTTGGGTTCCTCCTGAGGAGTAATCCGATCACGAGCTGCATATCAGCTGGAACGCTGGAGGGCAGAGGTGGAAGCTGCTTCTCCTGGTAACTCCTGCTCTGCAGTCCCGCCGGACGATAGAACGGGTTATTCTGGCCGAATATCTCATAAGAGATGGCCCCCACAGCCCAGGCATCCGCCTTGCTGTAGTCAATCACCACACCACAGCCTGGAACTGCAGAGGCCACCTTTGGGCAGACGCATAATGGAAATGAGAGGTCATTAAACATGTGATTTTTAAAGCAAAGTCAAATTATAGTAGACTGTAATGATTTATGAATTATTTGTGATGATTTATAACTGTAGAAGTCATTGTTTGAGCTGAAGGTTTTTATTTGTATGTAAATCTGTGTGTTTTTGAGAGGGCCACAAAGTCTTTCACTGTCAACAGCTGGCTATCTCGGCTTCTTTATGACTATTTCAACAAGTTCAGATTGTACAGAGATCAATAAGAAACAGCTCAGCGACCGTTACAACAGTCCTCTTTTACCTAATAACAATAAAGAGCGACTTAAGTCTACCTCAGGGGCCATCAGGGAGGCGTTCCCTCCTCTGCTGACCCACATGCTGTTGAAGGGCAGCTGTAGGTTGGAGTCACTCTGGGCCAGGCAGCAGCCAAAGTCAGCGATGACTAAACGAGGGCAACCCTCTGCATAAAAGCAAAATCAAGTCATGTTAACACAGAACTGATGGAGTCAAATCTTTGAATTGTTCTCTAACTGACTGAATATTTCGCTGACCCGAGTCAAACTCCAACAGTATGTTGTCCGATTTGAGATCCCTGTGAGCGACACCCTGTCTGCAGAGGTGGTCGACCCCCTCGAGGAGCTGCAGCACCATCAGGGAGCTCTGCCTGCCGCCCAGTGAGGACTTTTCCAAGTACTGTCGCAGCGTGCCGGGGTAGCTGTAACACAAAAACAAACAAGATGTAAATCCTTCTGAACTAGATACATTTTTCTACGTTCTAATCTTTAAGATTCTGATAAAAAAATTAAATCCAGTTTTTGACTTCATTGTTAAAACAGCAGGAGTCTGTTTGTTGGAGCATTAAACAGCACTTGCTGTTACCACCATTAATAATGGGCACAAAAAAATTAACCCAGGACTTAAGGATTATCACTAGGTGACCTTTGCACTTTAAAGCATCCTAATTCACTTAAACTGATGAAGGTGGTGAAAAATATGGAATACCATTAAGTCAATAATTAATAATATGACTATAAAATAAATCCTGAAAATAAATAAATGAGGAAATCAATATACAAGTGTAAACATAAAAATATAAATCAGTCAGTATAGTAATTTAAGCTGTTTTTTAAATGCATTTTTCAAATGACTACGTTTATTCATTTCTGGGGACTTTTATTTTATATTTCCACAACTGTTTTATAGCACTTTTTATTTACATTGTGTATTCGGCTATAGCAGCTCAAATTCAATGAGCAGAAACCTCAAGTGCAAGGACTCACAGCAGGCTGGTGGGTCTGACCTTTGTAACAGTAGCAACTGCCAAGAGTCCCCGCCGGATCTGCAAACTTTTATTTTTTGCTTTTTATAAATACACCTTTTATCACACCAGAAGTGAGACAAGAATTTGCTAGCTAGGGCTAATGGGGTGCACTAGTAAGCTATGTGTATGTGTGAGGTAACTGTGCCCAATTCATTTACGAATAGAAATAAAATATGGAAATAAAAGTCACCTTAAATAAATAAAAGCAGTTCTTGAAAAAAAGTCAACAACCTATTCATTTTTTAGCTATACTGACCCATTTATTCCTTTGCCATATTTATTCATTTATTTAATACTGACTTTCATGGTATTCCATAAAAAAGATGGCAGCTCTTACTTCTTCATGACGAGGAAAAGAGTGCGATTGTTGCCCAGGCCAGCCGGGTTAAGCCTGGCGGGCAGCACATCGGGATACTCTTCTTGGGCACCCGGTAGCAAAGGGACGTCCGCTGTGAAAGCCCGGTGCACTCTGATCACATTAGGATGTGCCGACACTCTTTTGGGCAGGACTCCAAAATGTCTGCATGTAGAGAGATCGCAGCAGGTCATTAGCATCTCTCTTACACTCTGTTCCGGCTGCAGGTCTATTACTGGACGATAATACACACCCATCCAGAGTGAGCTGTCCTTTTTCCTGCTTTAAGGCCAGGGGGCCGGCAGGCACCAGCTCCTGCGACATGGATCTTAATATCGCCTCGCTTGACGATCCTGCCTACAAACAAACAGCATAAAGACTTGTCAGTACTGGTGTTTGCTTGATATTGGTTTCCGCACTCAAGACTACAGCCTAAAAATGTGGAGAAAAAAATTGAAATGGGGTAGACAGATTATCGGCCAATCAGCCCATATTTGGCTTTTTGCCAGTTATCTGTATCTGAATTTCATTTTAATAATCGTCACTAATTTTTTTTTTTTTCAGCTGATGTTTATTTTGCCTAGGGTTTTTTTTTTTAAAGATTGCAAAATATACAAGCAAACCCACTGTTAACAGTGTTTGTGTTTCAGATATGAAACAAGAAGAAAATAGTAATAACTATAAACATAATAAAACAATAATAAAATTAAAATAATGAAATAATAATAAAAATAATACTACTTCTACTACTAATAGAGATGAAAAAGAAATACACTCATGATAATAATAATCATATTAATGAATTACTAAGAAAAAAGTACATATACAGACTTACTATCATCATGAAAGTGTATTAAAAGGATAAACCAAACCTTATATCATATTATTTATCTATATAGCAAATCCATAAAATGAATGAATGTAAATGTACACTTAACCAACACCAGCGATCTGCAATACATGCAAAGAAAGTGTCAGCATGAGAGGAGCTTTTACTTTGCAACACCTCAGGGATCTGTTTTTATTTGTTCATTATTTATTCATATTTTCTCTGAACTTTATGGAAAAAAAGTTGCTGGGAACTTTGATGATGTTGAAAGACTTTGTTATATTCCAAATTCTAAATTTGGACAGAAATATTTTCATTTTTATTGTTAATGCATATCGGTTACAAATATCGGTCATGCATGTCTTTAACTACTAATAATCGGCGTCGGTATCGGCCCTGAAAAACCAACGAGTCGACGCCTAGTTTGGAATATCGTAGAATACTGACCCCAAAGTTCCACATCATCTTGATCGCCATGGGGAAGGTTCTCAGCGAGCAGCATGTCAGAGATCGAGCCTTCTCTCCTTCCTCCTCCTCCTCCCTCCTCCTCCTCTCTCTCAGCTGCACAAAAGAGTTCTCGACGTTACTCTCCTTCTGCGGAGCAAACCGAGCTGCAGCCTCGTACACAGCAGCATTGGAGCCTTTCCCGATCTGATTCCCAATGATGTAATCCTCCAATTTATATCCAGAGGTGAACGGCTTGAGTGGGCTCTGGAACCTTTTCTTCCTAAACACCGCCTGCAGAGTGGGAAAAATACTTTTTAGACAACGAAAGAGTGCAATTCGCATTCTGAGGTCATGTAAAGAACAACAGATTCAGTCAAGGAAAAATACAGATAATCTGCCCACTGGACTTAAAATCCTTAAGCTTTTTTTTGGGAGGCGGGCAAAAATAGTTAGATAGTTAGATAGTAGAGTTAAGATGAAATCCCTTTTCAGTCAAATAATGTGTTAGAAGCTTTAATACAGAGATGTTTGTGTGCACATAATAGGTTACAGTTAATATAGCAACCAAAGTGGCTTATCTGGAAGAATATGGACGTTTTTATTTGACTATATTAGTTGTACTTCACATAAACCCACAAAAATACAGATCGATTTGCAAATATGCATAACTTACTCTGTAAACACATATTTCAATTTCACATTAAAATGTTATAGGTTCTAGAAATGTAAACATTTTCCCCATAACAAACACATGTGAAGTCATATTTATGCATCTGTAGATCTATTGTTACATGTTGAATGGGTCCTCGCACTTTTGTGGCTCATGTCCGGTCAGTTTGTGGACAATGTGACATCCATGACTTCTCTGTATTTGTGGATTTTGACAGGATTTGATAAACAAATGTACAAAAACCATTTTACGTGTAAAACTGTAGCCACAACTGCGTGCATTTGGTATTTTTTTAGTTACACGTGTGTATATAGTGTATTTGTTATGTTTTAGTTTATTTTATATTACTAACTTACTTATTTTTAGTCACTGCAATGATAGATTTTACATGGGGGTGGGAAACAAAAATAAAAAAAAGTGTCTGACGTTCATCATAATTCATTTTACCTGCTTAAATTCATAAAAAAATAATTTACATTACAGTACAGTTTATGATTTTTTTGAGTGATTGATTGATTGGTGTCTTTATTTTTAAAATGTAAAATACAAGAACAGGAGATAAAAACATACAAAAAAAAGTGACAGCTACATATATATGTGGTGTAAACATCTATTTCTAAATATTTACAATTCTTTACAATGATATATTCTTTATAGACACCTTTTATGTATATATAATTTTACAAACGAATCATATTTTATATGCAAAATCTCAGTCAGCAAATAGGTCTAACTTGTTGGCAAACTATAGTTATCAGTGGAGTATAAGAAGCATGAACTGGAAATATTCAAGTACAGTAAAAGTACCCTAAAACTATATTAATATAGTACTAAAGGATAACACTTTTTGTGTATGTCATACCTGGATCTCCTCACATGTCGCCACAGTCTTTCTGTCATCCTCCAGCTGTTGTTCGATGAGCCCCACACCGAGACCAAAAGCCAGAAACACGGCCCTGTTTCTCGGGGACGCTCCGGTGAATCTCCGCCTGAAGCCGGCGGACTGCAGCTGGGCTGCCAGGCCCCGCAGAGAGGTGCGGTAGTAGCGGTACCGAGACGGCAGGAAAGCCTGAGGCTGAACGGTGCGGACCGACGGGCCTACACGAAAACGGTCAGCTCGGAGCTTTGCTGCGACTCGGCCACCGGATTTTAGGAGACCCAGCTGAAAGACCGACCGGCCCAACTCTAGCCCTCGGCTGATAGCGTGTTTCACAGACATAATTTACCCAAAAAGGTAACTTAAGCTGTTAAAAATAAGCCCGTTTCTACCAGGCAGTTCCCGGCTGCTTCTCCAACAAGGACGGTGATGTAAACAAAACAGCGGTTACTGAGCATGCGCGGAAATGACAGTCGACCTAAATATATTTTCCTCTTTTTTAATAATTTTTAAAATGCCGTCTGAATATTTTATGTTGCCTTCAGTACATGTATTTTCACCATGTGTATGTATTTTTGTTTTATTTATATTTTTATTTTGATGTGAATCATTTCTTTGATTATTGTTGTTTATTGTAATTGTTGTCGATTTTATTTTGTAAGAATGCAAATGTCAATCATACTACGAGGATTTTTAACGTTGATTTGATGTATATGACGTTTAACAAACACTTGGCTTATTAATGGTTAAACAGAGTTTTTTCAGCTGACATTTCCATCACAGGAAGCACTCGCTTTAGATCATAAAGGGAAAATACAGCTTAAGTCATTAAATGCAACCACCAACTCACAATATAAACTACAAGCTACCCAACATAAAACACACTGTTCTGAACAGGCACATCATAAACACCAGTAAAAAAAAAAGAATAAGATATAGGCATTCACAAACATGGCAGTTATCGATAACAAGAGGTAAGCATTAGTGGACATGATGCAGTTATGTGCAACAATTTAAGAGCATTAGCAGACATTGCACAGTCACCCATAAAAAACATTATGACATATAAACTAAAGCAGTTCACTGTAATGTTCTGGGAGAAAAAACACATTTTCTCGCATTTATTCTAGCCATAACTCAGGAACATAAGGGGAGACATTTGTTCAGATACTAAATTGGTAATCCTTATCTTGGGTGCCCACCTGGGAACTGTGCTGATCCTATAGATCCTGTGTGAAGATATGAGTGACGCATCCATGTTTTTCTGAGATATTAATGTAAACGGTAACTGCAACTTGACAGAAATCAGATACAGCTCTTTGCAAAAGAGAAACAAGTTATTTTTATTGTCACTGTGAATGGTTTATTCATTCATTCAGTGCTTGCAGTGGTATGAGGAAAGGGTGACCGGTCAGTGTATAGACCCAGTGCTTAAGTATGGTATTCATAAAAATATCAATAAATAGCGCTGAATGATGATTTAATATTACCACTTATTTTAATCATACTGCCCGGCTCTACTGATAATGCTGTTTTAACATATTTTTTTTTACAACAATTACTTCTACAACGACTGATAATTAAAATAATAATAATGATAATAACACTAAGTTTATATCTGTGTCTCATTTCTCTATCACAAAAATGAACAGATGAAAATCAACTAATTGTAAGCATTTCCAGAAAACCTTTTGTATAAAAGTGACTGATAATCCTAGCGACATTATAAACTGCTATTAAATTAAGTATGTAAAGTTGACAATTAGTACAACAAAAACAAAAAAAAGAAAGTAATAAGTAATGGAACAGGGCATTGAAAATAATGTCGTGAGTAACATATTTGTTTTCAAAATGAATAAATCTAGTAGCCCGTCTCTGCAGGCTGCGTATCGAAGACTGTGTCGAGTGTTCAGGGTGCGTTATTGTAGATAACCCACTTGATCCAGTTGACGTAGTTCCTCACTTTGGTGTAGACTCCAGGGTAGTATGGGTTTGCACAGCTGATACCCCAGGAGACGATGCCCTCGAACTTGCCATTGCAGATAAGAGGACCACCGGAGTCTCCCTGAAGACCACCAAGACAAAGTGGAGATGATGAACAAACTAAAATACTTGCTGAAAGACGACACACAAGCTGAAGAATAATGAAAAAGGAAATATTTATGTCTGTTGTGATAACATGCACTGTAATCAGAGGTCCTGCAGGTTTGGAAGGTATGTTTTCACCTAAAATGACACCATTTATCACAGCCAGAAACTGTAAAAACAGAAATTATTGTTGGATTTTTACATTTCTGGCAGCCCTTTAACACAACATGTGCTATGATACCGGTTTGTGAAACAAAATTCCATTATTTCCCCAAACTGTCAAGGTTTATTACATTTTCCAAAACTTTTCAAGGCCTGGAAATTGCTTTTTGCTAATTCCAAGGCTTTCCCAGGTATTATTTATGACTGTACAAACCATGTAACTAAAGTTGTCAAAAAATTGGAGTTAAGTACAGTAAAAAATCCCAGGAATAAAGAAGAAGTGCAACATTTGCCTCTACATTGTGGTGGAATAGAATTAAAAACACATAACATGGTATTACTTTAGTAAAGTACAAATAATTCAAAACCATATTTAAATATAATCCAATCAATGTGTTTGCAACTTGGCAAGAAATGTCCTGCAAATTGCAAAAAACTGACTGAAGTTTTACAAAATAAAAAAAAAAAATCTAGGGGAAAATGTCCATTCAGCTGTATTTAGAATCATCATCGTAGTGTATTAAAATCATTTTACATAATTATTATCATTTCTTTGACACTTTTCAGGTAATTTTCTTGGCCCCTTTTTCTGTTTTGGGCCTCTGATTTTCAAGTAAATTTATTTCAAAAACTCTTGTGCAAATTTTCAGGTAATTTTCTTGCATTTCATTTATTTATTTTTATTTTACTAATTTTGTTTTTTTTTTTATCATTTCTGCCAAAGCTGCTAATTGAAAGAAATCAAGACAAGTGCAACATAGAACCCTACAATACACAGCATAAACATTAATTACAATCAAATCATATGTAATACATGAGCCAACATCATAGGCACTAATTAAAGATATTCGATACAATCATCCGGTACACAGAGCATACAACACATAAAAAACAAAAAGGGAATCTGTACCTGGCATGAATCTTTGCCACCATATCGAGATCCAGCACACATCATCGTTTGTGGTTTAAACCTCCTCCAGTAATAGTAATAGCAGTAAGGAAATACTTCCACATTCACAGCACGGAGAACAGGAGAGAGGATGAAACTATAAATCTGTGTCACACCCCAGCCGCTCACTGTGCAGACGTCACGTCCACGTGGAGGAGCGTTTGCAGAAGGCAGAACAGCTGGCTGGACTTTGGCGTTCAGCTGTGCTGGCCTGCTCAGCTGTAAACAAACCAAAGTTTAGGAAATCCCCCGGTTTGTCCATGAAGTGCATTAAGAGTGGAAAGTGTGCATGTGTATGCTTACCTTGATGATCATGATGTCATTTTCGAATGTCCTGTAGTTATACCCTCCATGGTAAAATATCCTTGAGACATTGAAGACCTGTTCAGGTCCTTCTTGCTTGTACAGGTTGTGTTCACATAACACCACCTGCATCCTGTTCTCCCTGATGGTCAAAACAAGCATAACGTAAAAAATACAGTAAAATACCAGTTTCACATCTTTGCTTTCGAAGTTCTTTACTCATTGTACACTGAAACTTTTCTCATGCTGCTTTCACACGTATTTAAACCTTTGAACCTTGAGCAAATTGATGTGATTTCTTTCAAAAATATGGGAAAAAGTTGATAAGAAATGTTTCAAGACATTGGTAGAATTGAAAAAATTTTTTTTTTTTACAAAAGCAAAAAGAAAAATGTCTGGGGACAATAATTAGGGAAAACTATATGTAGAAAGTTCATAATTACACATTTAAGATGATTTTTTTTATTTTTAAACAACTTTTTCCAGACCATTTCCTTGTTTGTTCTTAAACTTTAAAAAAATGTTTTTTCAGGTTATTTACTTGTACTTAATTTTAGTACTCTAAAGTATTTATTTATCTATTTTTAAACTAATTTCTTTTGGCATCATTTCTTCTTCGGTTGCTCATTACTTTCTTCCCATTATTCAAGGTGGAGCTTCTAATTCTCATATAATATTGGATGGTTGAATGAATAATGCATCACATATTAATTGGTACATTTTCTGAGTAAAATTCTGAATCTGCAACATAACCACTAACATGTCTCAGTCATGTAAATTTAGTGTTTAAGTATACAGTTGTGGGGATGTTTTGAATGTACAGAGTTTTGAACATGAGCAGAAATCTTACTGAAACACATGTGAGCTATTCAGGTCCAAGAGGTTTATGAATTAATTTATAATTGATTTGTATCAGTGCAACTTGCACATCTAAGAAGGTTATTACCAAAATAAAAGACACAAAGGCGGATGAAAAAGTAAACTGCGCATACATGTGTTGAGCCTGCAGGAAAAACATTAGTGAGAAAAGTTGATATTTAGGAGAAAAAAATAGTCTAAAGCAATCGAGAATGCCTGAGATTACATTTCATTTTTTATTTAAATAGTCACTTATTGTGTGAATTTTGTGCTTTCTTTGTCTAAATTAAGATATTTCCATGATAAATTGGTACAAAATAGCAGAAAATTAAGTGTTTGATGCTCACACCCACAGCCCGACTTTAATGTGTCCCCACAAATATTGAAATGAAACTTCCTCCCTTGATTCGATTATTACAACATCTCCTAAAAAGAGTGGTGTTTGTAACCTTAACAGTGTGGCATCAGTACTTACGGTCTCCAGCAGTGGGCAGCAGACACCACAAACTGAGGGTGCACTAAGGTCCCTCCACAGTAGTGCTGCCCGCTCTTGGTCTGCAGGGATGCCTGATATTTGACAGAGTACGGCACGACCTCCCAGCCCCCAATTATCCTCGTTGTATGTGTCCCTGTAGACAGCGAGAATAAGTTCTTTACGAGTTCTTTTTGCGAACAAAAATGTTAAATTTATTTTAAGATGACTGCTCTGTAGTCCTCATAATCTGAAAGGCAGTCTTAAGGCCACATATGTAGAGATTTTTCACAGCGTCATGTGAGCCAGCTTTCTGTGAAAGTCCTTTTCAACATGGCTCTACATGTTGAGTCTGGGACTGTACACCTTTCATCATGCACTCAGGAATTAAAATTTTGTGATGAGGGGACTTACTTGATACAGAGAAAGCCAAAAGCAGCAGCACAGTAGAGCTTCGCAGCAGAGTCATGTTTCTGCTCATCTGTAAGGCAGAAACTGGACATTAAATAGATTTTAGGGCCTACAAAAGTAGAAAATGTCCTAAAAAATACTGATATCTTTGCGTGAAATAAAAGAGTTAATGCTTCATTCCCACTTATGGTAGAGTTTTACCTTTTATCAACAGGCTGAGCAAGATTTTTTAATTTGGTGTATTTAATTTTTTTTTTAATTGAACAAAATGCAAAACACTTATTGGACTATGTATGACACCTAAAGGCATTTTATAGATCAAACATTTACAGATTATGCTCTAAGTTACTGAAATTTCAATAAACAGTGACAAAAAGTTCACAACCTTATGAAATCAATAGCTAAATCTTATAACTGGTAGGTAACAGTGTAATCAGTACATGACCGTCATTTTGAAACTAAAGTAATTCTAGTTTAATTGTTCATATATATATATATATATATATCACACAAAATAAACTGGTAATATAGGCTCTGTTTTGGTTTAAAAAAAAGCATCTACACTGAAATACGGCCAGTCTTTTGAATATTAACCATTATTTTTTAACAAAAAGGGTTAGAATAACCTTCCACTCACCTGTAAACCTGAACACAGCAACCTTCAGAGTATCTCCAACTGGTGGGACCAATGCTCTCCTGTTGCCTTTTATACTGTTACTGTATCCTTGTCAAAATCTTTTGTTTAAATTATCTTTCCGTCTCATTTTGTACTGTGACCATCTCACGCTGCAACAATGAAACTGACCTACTACATGACAAAGCTAAAGTGTTCTCGTGTATTATGTCTGTTTCTAAGCTCTAGTTTTCTGTTTGCACCTTGGGAGAGGAAGCCACTTTGGAAAGGGAACACCTCCACACACTATCATCATCAGCAGGTTACAGAAAAAACATTTAAATGACCTTGTTGACATGATGAAATTGGCTCAGACTAATTTGTAATAGGGCTGTCAAATTATTTATTTTTGTAAATTGTGATAAATTGCTGAATTTCAATAGTTAATAGCAATTATTAACATTGTTTCATCACATTAACACTTCCATAATTTTGCATTTGAAAAACGTTTTGAAGACCACATTGACAAGGTAAAGCAGTTCCCAGATTGTCTTGATTGGGAATCAACTGACAGCGTTTGCACTTTTTCAGGAGTCTGGTTGAGTTGCTCTCTGTGATTCATGCAGGTCCTGAATGTGTGAAACTATTGTTCCCGGTGACGGTAAGACACGTGACAGATCATAACATGCAAATCCAAGGACATTGCTTAGACTCGGATTTTCCACAATGTTAACCTGTCTGCAGGCAGTTGCCACCCATTTAGCAGCGCTGTCATTAACTTCTTTGATTTAGTTTCATCCACAGGTCTGTAGTGATTCACACACTCCAAAATTGTGCTTTGCCAGCTTTGGTGATGTGTTTGCCTGCTGACATCAGTCTGATTAGCTGCACCTGTGTGCTCAGCTGGTAGCCATTTCAAGACTGCTCAGGGACCAGAAACATGCAGAAATATTCAAATACAGTAGGCGAGAATGACATGTTTATCCTGCATGCAAAAAACTGTATGTTTTTGCACCAAATTGCATGGGACTAACTAAGTAGGCATGTCTGTAAAGGGGGAATTCATGGGTGACCACAGAGCCCATTTTCATCCCTTGAAACGCAGCATAATGTTGCGTCCACACTACATGGACATACGAGGATACAAAACATCAGTTGGCTTATTTCATACTTCGTGTTTTCATAGGATAGGGTAACCTCCACAGCCACATCATCCATTTCTTCGTGGGGGAACCCGAGGCTTTCCCATGGAAGGTGGGTGGTGTATTAATGCCTGTAATACGATGTAATCCTCCTGATGTGCTACGTGTCTGCCTCCTCCTCCTCCCAGAGAGCCTCCACAGGGAGGTGACAGACACAGGAGGCGTCCTGATCGGATGCCTAAATCACCTCAGCTGGATCTTTTTACATAGTCAGGAGCAGCTGTCCCCAAAACAGGTTTCACCACAAATTAAGCTATTACACAGAAAATCATTGTTGCTAAATGTTTACACTCAGAAACTGGAAATGTGTTATAGCTGACTTAATAACAAGTAGGGCTTGGCGAAATGGAAAAAAGTCTTATCACGATATTTTTTTTTCATATCAGTTGATATCGATACATATCACGAAATACATCAAATCACTATTTCTGTCAAGCTTAAAGGTTCCCTTTTACTTCTAAGTGAGATATGAAGATATCATAAGTTTAATTTTGGTTTAAATATTTATTTTCTGTCAGACATTAAACATGACAAAATATACTGTAGATCAGGCATCACCAACTGGTGGTCTAGTTACTAAAATTTCCTCCTAGCAACGGTCTGAACCTCATACCTAAAATCACTGTCACAATTAATTGAACATTTTACTTTGATTACGGTTAATGAATGATTTTTTTGCTTTCTGCTTTTTGTTGTGGTGTGTTTTTTGTCCTCAGAGTTCACTGACACAGTTTCATTTGACCACGGTGTGTTGGAGTGTAATAATAAGGCAATGTGCCTGTGGCCCCAGGCCCCCAAAACATTACATCTGCCCCTGGTAA
The DNA here is from genome assembly GCF_008729295.1 of Plectropomus leopardus. Classification (NCBI taxonomy): domain Eukaryota; kingdom Metazoa; phylum Chordata; class Actinopteri; order Perciformes; family Serranidae; genus Plectropomus; species Plectropomus leopardus. The sequence continues at coordinate 30,970,509 of NC_056470.1, forward strand.
TAATAATGAGAGCTCAGCATGAGCGGCTGGATTAGACACGGAGCGATGCGTCCTTTTTTTCTTTTTTTTTTATTAATTCATCCAAAGTCTGATTAAACCTGAAACTAACACAAAGTAGTCTGCACAAGTCTAAAGAAGGTACTTTCCACCTCTGCAAATTTGGCTGTTTCAGACACTTCGGCGCTCTGAGGAGAAGCTGCGCTCTGTTTGTCTGTCTCACTGCGCTGCTGTCGCACCATCAGCTGTTTGATCCGCGATAATGAAACGCTGTGGAAGCACATGCAACTCGGTTGTCAAACACTCAGCTGTATTCTGGGGTCAAAGTCGTTCACTGCATTTGGTTCGCTGCGGTGCTATTCTTATTATCATTGGCTTTTCGTGTTATCTGTCAAAACATGGCTGGAATGCGTTCTACTCACATTCTATCGACTATGTCTCATATTTCAATCAAGGAAAAGTTTTTTCGCCATTGATATCGTTATATCGCCCAGCCCTAATAACAAGATTCATCTAAGCTTACTAACAGATGATCCAGTAACTGAGAATTATAAGGGGCAATAAAAGCTGAAATATATAACCTGATGCTGGTTTTTAATGATGTAAACTGAGAATATTTTAAAGAACATGTCACAAATGACAAAAAATGCTAATGACCACAATGATGTCTGTTAGATTATAAGAATTGGATCTTCCAAACACATTATAAACTGCATGAATACTTTTAACAGTGAATTTTCAACACATTCACATCCGAACTCGTCAAATATCTCCCCTTGGTTAGTGCCGCGTATTACAGGCTAGATATCCTCCTGCATTTGTTGTTGACGTTATGAAACAGTGTGCACTCCATAGGGTTTTTTTTAAGCTCCTTAAATTACATTGTTACCAGCAGCATTTCAAAATGCCACCATCCAGCAGCATATCATACTGCCATGACAGGTGCCCTACGGCCAACTGGCGGCGTATCATACCACCTAGAAAGGTGTCTTGTGGCATCAATGTATCTGACACTAAAATCAATGACCAAGCCGCGGCGAATTCAGAATGATGGGCCTGATATGTCCCCACCTTTGTATCAATGTCCATATCATAAAGTATTTTAAAAAAGTGATATATTATTTGACAACACCCAATCTTTTTCAATTGACTGGAATGATCTATTCTTACATAATGAGAATTACCCTTTGACTAGATGAATATATATTTATAATTTATGGTAAGATCTTTTCCCCAGGAGGAAATGCATCAGGTTTGTTTAGGAAGGCAGTGCTGAGTCACTGGTGCTGTTGGAGAAGTGATGACAGTGATACTGGCACTGATAAGACATCAGTGCCTCCCCAGTCTGAAGACTGTAAACTAAGATTATCTCAGGATCTTCACGTCTCCTCTCCAGTGAAACAGTTTTAGAGTCATGAATTATTTATCTTTTAAGTGACTTTGCCAGATTTTTTTTTCTAATGTCAGTGATTGCTAATGTGACAGAATACTGGCAACCCTCACACATTTTTAATTACTCAGGATAAGCTTTGTTTGTTATCTTTGTTAGGTCGTAATAAGGTCAAATATTGCTGTACTGACAGATATTAAAGAAGCTGTATGCAACATTCAGAACACTGAAATAGCAGAATGCCTCAAGCTGCTATTTACAGATAAAATGGCAATGGTATAGTGGTGTTCTGAGCAGAAAATAAAGTAATGCTACCTCTATATAATCAGATTTTTTCTGCTCACGTCTGGCTGCACATTCAAGTTAGTGCATGTGAGTTCTTAAGAGTGGGTTCTGCTGGTTAGCTGACTGCTTCTGCCCTACATTGTGCTCGTACTGCAATTACTACCAGGCCCTCAAAAAGTTAGCTGTGATTTGAAGGCTATTGTCATAATGAACGAACAATGAAATTTCACCTGTTACCTGCAGCCCTGCGGCCACAAAATACTCTTTCACATCGACTTACATGGCAAAGTAGATATCTGTAAATCAGTGGATACATTTTATTGAGCATCACAATCCCCACAAAATGACTCGTTTTTCCATCAGGATTTGACTGATTTGAATTACTTGTATTTGTAAAGTCTAAAACAGCTGCACAACTGATTCATTTTATTTCCATTAAAGTTAGCAGTTTGCTAAACTGTCACACTGTCACTTCACAGTTTCTGCTTGTTAGATGCACACAGTCGTCTTCAAAATGAACTTACAACATCGGAAAAGGACCTCATATGTGACTGTATCTGTATCTGTATCTAAGTCTAAACCTAACCATCCATGACTTTGTTGTCTAATCCTAAATTGTGACAGTCTGTGCTGTTTGCGATCTGTTATAAGGACCATGCAGTGTCATCCCACCATGTGCATTTGTTGACATCACAGTAACAGCATCCTAGAGCTTAAACAGCAGCCACAGAAGGATACCTAAAATGTCACAAGTAGACGCATAAGGTCACTGACAGAGCAGTGGGATGAGAACCTTTTGGATGGTCGCACACAGCACCTCTAAAAAAGCATTTTAACTTAATAAAACAATGAAAGAGTGTATTGACAATAAGCACAGAGTTATACACAGAGGAGTTTTGGGATTAGAGCGTTATGATTTGTGTCATACAGATGACTTTTCAGAGATGAATGTGAGAACAGTGAGCTGGCAGCAATGTGCAATGATGACAGCACTCGGACTGAGGAGCGGGTCATGCGGAAAAAAGCAGTGGTCAGCGCTCAGGGGATGTGAGAGCATGGCTATAGCTATCAGTATCAGGGAGGGCAACAGAGAGGGCTATTAGCCGGCGGAGGTCAGGAACTCCGCAGAGGGATGGCAGCAGTGATGAGACCTGTCCTAGAATAGATGTGGAGCAGCAGCGCTGATTCGACCTGGTCGGATATAAAAGCTTTTGCTGCTCGTCATCAGTCAAAACCCTCATTAATCCTTCCTGGGGAGCTCAGCGAGGGGAGACAGTGCAGTGATGAAGAGCTCCAGAGACCCTTACTGTTGCTCCTTTCATTTATGACGACAGCAGATGGTTTGATCCACTTTACAAACCGCAATGTGTCAACTCATGCTGACAGGGCTACAACATCAGTGGCTGCACAATAACATGATGAAACTGGCAACACAAGTTTCACCTTTAATGTGACAGTTAACGGGGCCTCCAGTAAACAGGGTGATTACAGAAACAATAATGAAGACGTACAGGACAGCTTGAATAGGTCATGGAAGAGGTGAGGCAAGGGGCTGAGCTGGGGAAGTTTCAATTATACATCAGTACAGGACAAGGTGGTGGCCATGGAAACGGAAATAGGAACTATAAGAAACCTGAGAGTGCAGGTGTGATGCCTTCTCGTTAAGATTAGACAAGGAGCTCACAGTTAAAGTGTCACTCCGAGGGTAGACTGCTCCTCTCATTGTCTCACTATGGACCTGCCATCTTTATTGTTTTTCATATTTTTGGACATTCTGGCTGTAAACTGTAAGTAAGCTTCTTTATCTTATATTTATTTATGCATGAAAGAGCTTTAATTGAAGGTAAGCCTCTGGGGTTACAGTGACAGGAAAGTTAGGATGCAGACAATTCTGGGTTCATAAATTGAATGTGTATCTAATGTGCTATAAGCATCCCTTCTATCAATGTTTTAAAAGATCCCTTTTAGCTGTGGTACTTGCAGTTTTGATGCTCCCTTGAGACAGTCTTTGGACAGAAAAAGTTTGACCCAGAGCCATATTCATCTGAGCATGACTGATTTTCTCAACTTTAAATCATAACTAACCAGCAGAGTTATAGAAGAAGGGCAGAACTGGCACAGATTGTACCACAAGATTCAAGTTTATTTCATTTCTTTAGCACTTAGCAAAAAAAAAGATTTTGCACTGAGGTACTTCACAAAGGCAGACACACAAGGATAGAGACATAATAGTCCAAATTTAAATTAATCTCTTAAAACCCAGGTAAAATGGACTGATTTCTTTCAAAAACATTTGACGAAGGCAGTGATCCAAAATTACCAAGAAAGTGCTAAGGTTCAAGAAAATCACCTGAAAAGAATGGTGAAATAAAAAAAAGAAAAGGATATCACTTGAAAAAAGTGCTTAATAATTGTAAAAATTGTGCAAAATATTAAGAAATATAAAATTAGAATAAATATAGTTTCCTCTGTGATTTTCCATACCTAAAATAATAATAATAATAATAATAATAATCCAAAATTTCTTGCAAATAACAAGCAACTTGGCATTTCATGCTTGTTGCCCATTTGTTCAGGGTTCAAAGGGTTAAACACAATATAAACACTGGGAATCAGGTCATACAAAAAAAGCCAGAGAATAAAAATAGGTCTTAAGGTGCGTCCTTTTAGATACCTAAAATGAAATGATGAGAATTTGAACCCAGCATAATTTTATCCATATTTGTAAAATATAGCTCGGCTCACCCATGTTCAGTTTTCTATACTGACACTTTTTCGATGTTAATGCTGCTGGCTACTGTTTGTTGCTGGTTCTATTATTCACATTTTAAAGTTCCATTTAACACTTTACTATGAATCAGTAACATGATTTAAAATACCTGTAGCATGCACATTGTTACTCTGTGCATAAAGGATTTTTCAGAGATAAAGAGCTTTTGAAAAGAGAAGGTCAGTAAAAGTGTGCTTATTCACCAAAAGAATTTGAAACCCCACAGACAAGACATGAAGGCGAAAAACAAAATAACAATAAGTCATTGTGGACGACACCTCCTTTTGTGCCTGACAGTCACAGAGATAAAAAGTAAAAGGAGACTCAGATAGGCATCTTGAATTGGACCAAACAGCATCAGCAATGCTGGAGAGTGATAAACTTTAACTAATTTTAGTTTGTGAGAATATAAAAAAAATGTTGTCTGTTTTAATCGGGAGGGATTACATATAATTGATTTGCTTAAAGGTTTATCAGTGTGCACAGTAAGCCATTAAACATTATTCTATTCAGTTTAGCCCATATTGTGCACAATAGGAGATACACTGTTCAAGCTTCAGTTTCAAGGTCATTACATAACGCTTTTAATGCACCTCTATGCGTGTGTGTGTATATAGCACACACACCCAGTTCATGCCATGAACACTGTATAGTGTTACTGTTTTGCTCTTGACACGCATCACCTACCTGCTAATTATAGCAGAAGCGGGGTCAATAATTGGGGCAGTAATGAGAGAGTGTCGTTTCATCACTGATGGGATTTCTGTGTCCGAATGTGTTCTCAGTCACTGTGATGTACACTTTGGGTTTTTAGGATCAAAGTTTCAGATATTTACAGTGTAGATACTCTCAGGGCTGCAGCCAGGATTTAAGAAATATTGAGATCATGAAAGTGGCCAAAAGTTCCCTAACGTCTCTGAAGTTTTTGTATTGTTCATATTTTCTTTTTATTCAGTAAACTGTTGAACAGTTTTATTTCCCAGGGTAAATGCCTGCTGTGTCAAAGCCTGCTTTGTACTGCCAGGAATAAAATTCTGATGTTGCAACACTGAATCCTAAAAGTTGACAAATGGAACCAAGTAACTGAACCAAGTGACTGAATTGCAAAATGTTAAGTGTTTCTTGGGTTATTACCTCTATAAGAAGTTTTATGAAGCGTGCAATACCTTTAAAATATGTCCAAGCTCTCCCAGTTAGGGTTAAAGTTAAACTGAAAAAAAAAAAATTGCAGTGGCGGAGGAAGTATTTAAAACCTTTACCTGTGGTAAAAAAAAACCTCAGCAGCGATGTCTCTTTCCAGAAATCTGACCCGCTTAATCAAGATAATCCACAGACTTTTTTGTGAGCAGTTTCATGTAGGAACTGTTTTCTTTCGACCAAATTACACCCGCTTAATTTATCATGAAGGAACTGTGCATCTACTCATGGACCAAAGGCTCGTGCTTGTGATAGCATGAAATGTAAACATTCAGTTTCTTCTCACTGAGCATTAAATATTGATGCTTTTTCATGCCCCTCTGTGTGTGATATCGACGGCAAAGGCATCCTTTAGCATCTTAATGAGATGCACCGGCCTTTCAGCCAAACCCAATGTAAACCTGTCTGCAGCAACACTTCACTCTGAGAGCAACCACGTGGTATAAAGAAGATAAAGTCGAGAAAGTAGCATTGGGTGGGAACAAAGTCTTTTATCCAGGAGACCACAGTTTGTGTTCCTTACACGATTTACGTATAGTCACTGTGCAACAAAATCACTAATTTGACGTCACATTATGTTATGTAACTGACACACTTATTTTAACCCGAAATAATTATAATAATGATCTTAAAAAAACAAAATCTCATCAAGTCGTTTTATTTCCTCAACCCAACCATAACCATTTCACATTAACCACGTATTACAATGTGTTTCAGCTGTGCATCGCATCAATAAGCTAAAGGTTGCCTTGCCTTGTTAATAGCTATGAGCACCGAGAGGCATGACAAAGCATCGGTATTTGACGACCTGGGAACGGGATTAAACATTAATAGCGTCGTCTTTGGCTGAGCTGTAGCCAGCTTAGTGGTGCTAGTTGAGCTGGCAGTAGATGAATGTTTCGGGGGTTTTTTGTGATACAGTTGGTGGATGTAGTTCGGCAGAAAGAGAAAATAGTTCCTCTATGAAACTGCTCACAACAAGGTCTGTGGATTATCTTAGTATTCGGGTCATGATTCTGGTAGTAGATATTGCTGTTGCCTGATTTTTTTAAATTTTTTTTTTTTTTTTGGCGCATTGAGTACCACAAGCCAAGTGCCATCTAGTTCCCCTATATTTGAGAAAAAGACAGACATTTTTACAGCCATTACTACAGGTAAGAGGAACAACATCTAACCTTGATTTGGGGATGAAGTGTCCCTTCAAGAATCTCACTTAGGTTACTTTCTAGCTCTGCTATTTAGGATTTAAACCACTTAATGAAGAGCAAAAATCCAAATTAAGTCAGTGTATCATCTCCAGACTTCACATCAGAGATATAATGATAGTCAGACCCGACCTTATTGTGAATCAATGAACCTCAGAGCTGACATTGTTTTTCATTGATCTGCGAAGAAGCATCTGTGCACTGAAGTCAGCTGCTCTTTATGTCTTTTGTTGTTCTTGCTGATGCTGCAGCCGCAGTAATCATGTTACAATTGTGTGAGCTCCTTATGGACTGTAATATGTGTTTCTCTCTCTAAATCCAACCTAAACTCGTCTTTATTTCCCTGTGTGTTTGTGTGTGTGTGTGTGTGTGTGTGTGTGTGCGCGCGTGTGTGTCGCAGGTCAAGAGAAGCCACAGGAGCGTATAGTGGGAGGATACGCACCAGTTCCATATTCAATCAAGAACATGGTGTCAATACAGACGATACTGCGTCAGCACATATGTGGAGGCTCCTTGATAAATAAGTACTGGGTAATCACAGCAGCGCACTGTAACATTGGGTGAGCTTTTTTTTTCTGTGTTTGATTTACTTGACTATAAAAACACATAACCTCATGATAATAAAGTGGTAAACAAACCTCAGGTTACAGTATACTGTGCACCTGTGTGTCCTGATTCAGCTTTTTGTAAAGAAGTTTTGCAGCAATAAAAGGCTTACTGTCATATGATGTCCTGTTTCGTACAGGATTTCTTTAGCAGATCCAGTAATTTCGAGCCATATCAGATAGTCACTTCTGTAAGTTATCGAGACTGAGAGAAAGTGCATGAAAGTGATACAAGCACTTCGTTAACAATGGAGGTCTGTAGTACTGGGACCACTCACAACACACTTTCATATAGATTACAAACATTTCAGCTCATAAGGAAGCAATCAAATCAGACAATGTTTGGTGTTTACTACAGACTCTAGGGTTACAAGAGTACATCAGCAAACTGATATTGGCCTTTTGTTAAATGACAAGTAAAATGTAAAAGTAAAAGTCACGAAAGTCAAGGAGATTTTGAGTGAGACTTTCATTCCTGAAACTTTTGGGTTTCACTTTGGCTCTCTGTATTAGGAGGTGTTTAATCCTTGCTACTTTTTTGCTAGATTTTGCTATATTTTTCTATTTTTTCAACACCCTGGCCCTTCCTGCTGAAGCATGACTTTTCTACGATAGACAAGCACTTATTAACACCCAGAAAAGTTGTGTGGGGTTTTGACTGAATGCAGCAGATCGTGGGAGAATCCCCACCAATGACAGAGACTGAGCAGCCAGTCAGACCAGAGGGAAAAAACAAAGCCAAAAGCGTCGGATGAAGAGAGGGAGGAGAGCTGGCATTAGGGTGAGGCTGACCGGACTTGGACCAAGAGCTGTTCCTCTACCAAGCCTTCTTCTGGCTAATGTCTGGTCGCAGGAGAGTGGAGTGGATGAGATGTGATTGAGACTCACTCAGCAATGCGAGTTGGGAGTGCAGAAACTGCAGAAACTGAATGATGCCACCACATGTAGAAAAACAAGTTCTTGCTTTCTTGCTGATACAGCAAAAAGCAAAAAAGTGTGGCGTCATATTCAACAGACACAGATTCCAAAATGTTGAACTGTTCCCTTAATTAAACAAGAACTATTTACAAGCTAACATACTATCTTATAATCTGCTTTACACCATGTTGACTCTGATTTGCTTTGTATCTCTGCAGGGTACAGAAAATGATGGTAGTAGCAGGAGACTACTCTCTGACCATCTACGAGGGCACAGAGCAAGAAATCCTGCCCCAACTGTTGGTTCCCCACCCTGACTATGACAGCGACACCGACAACAATGACATTATGCTTATAAAGGTACCAAGTGGACTCTTGTTGGTCCATTTTTAGAAGCTGTACTCTATTTGTTGCCTCCATATGTCTGTTTACTGATCACACTGTCCACCATCTCTCCAGCTGAGGGCACCAGTCTACCTGAACAACTACGTCTCCGTCGCTTTGTTGCCCCGGCAGGACGCCTCCATAGCGGAGGGCAGACTATGCCGAGTGTCAGGCTGGGGATACACCAGCGCCACTGGAGGCCAGATCCCCTCTACCCTTCGAACTGTTAAGCTGCCCATCGTCTCTACAGAAAAATGCAACAGCAGTGAGTCCTTCAATGGCAAAATCACAGAAAACATGCTCTGCGCTGGCTTCAGTGCTGGTGGGAAGGACGCCTGTCAGGTAAGAGGACTTGGATATGTTACTAGTTAGTTAGTTAAGTAGTTAGTTAGTAGTTACTCTGCAGTTACTTTGTTTGTCTAAATGTATTGGCTGCATGGGAAATAAGAGATATTGAATTGGGAGTCCTCCTCTATTTAAATGATTACTTAAGTCCCCAAATGATCATTTGTATATCAATCACTCACCCCATGTTGCATTGAATTTGGTAAGGTAATTGTTTTTCTTGCATGTCTACATGGTGACTAAAACATTTTTTTCAAAACTAAGAAAAGTCTTGATGAACTGAAGGAAAGGGGGTCCAAGTTTAACAACAGAAAATTTGTATCAAAACATTCGTTTACAAACTCTCACAGAACTCGTGCAGAATAATCCAAGTCTTATTTATCCAGTCGTACACTCAGTATTCTGGATCACTGAGTCTGGAGTCTGGATTTGAAGAGAACATAGATAAGTTTTACTATCATGTCACTTTCCCACTATTGCATTATTTATGATGATGTATGTTGGTTGTGCTGCCTACTGCTGTAAACCAAATTGCCGCTTTGGGACATTGAAGACTTCTAAACTAAAGTATTTTACGGTATTGACGCTGTAAAATAATGGTACGCAACTCAATGAGCAGAAAAGCATACGATTAGATGAGATGAGACTTGGATTATACTGCATGAGCTTTGTGCGAGTTTCTAAACTGATGCTTTGATATAGTTTTGCTGTTAAATGTGGCCCCCCATCAACCAATAAATTATTATGTTTGCCTTTTTTGAGGAGGCATGAGAGAAAAATGGAAATTTTCCTCAAGAATTCCAGGAAACATGGACTGACTAACTGATATACAAATGGTCATTTTGTGAGTAAAGTATTTCTTTAAGTTTCTTTTATCGTCAAATGTAACTCTGGTCAGAAGGCTGGATGAATACAATCATCCCCGATCGTCCTCTCTCCTGCTATTTCAGGGGGACTCTGGGGGTCCACTTGTGTGTGAGGGCCGGGTCTATGGCTTGGTGTCCTGGGGGACAGGATGTGCTGAGCCCCAGTTTCCTGGAGTCTACACTGCCGTGTCCAAGTTTCGCAGGTGGATAGACAACACCATATTTAGCTACTACAGCAGGTGTAAAAACAATTAAAACACAGTGTTACTGAAAACAAACAAACAAAAAAAAAAACTCAGTGGAGATTTAAGGTTCTACATTTCAATTTCTTTGGTTTAATATTTGTATCACGCAAATAATGCATTTTTCAGAATGTTGATTTATTTCTTTAAGTTTTCAAGCTTGAATACTTATCATGTCTGTTGTTGCTGATCTGTTTGAAGCATTTCAAAAACAAAAATGTTGAATCATAATATACCAACTCCCCTCTGATTAAAAAAGGACATACTGACCACATTTTCACAACATGAAGAATGAGGTGCCATATCACTGCTTAAATTGCTCAGGCTCACTACTAAAGGGTGAAATATTTGAAATGCTGTGAAAAAGTGTATGCACAATTTCACCTATAGGTTAAACCGGTAGTACAACTGCAACATTACAGATCACATGAGCATTCAATGCTCCGGACACAGGCGATTAACACAATAACAGCAACAACACAATATAATTCAATCCAATATAGTGACCGTGAAAAAAACCCCATAACATTTATGAAGCCAGAAATGTTTTGTTTTGTTAAAGGGACAGTTCAACTCCAAAATAAAAAAATACATGTTTTCCCTCTCACCTATAGTGCTATTTATCAGTGTAGATTGTTTTCGTGTGAGTTGCAGAGTGTTGGAGTTATCGGCCTTAGAGATGTCTGCCTTCTCTTCAAAATAATGGAACTAGTTGGCACTCAGCTTGTGGTGCTCAAAGTGCTAACAAAAAAAACTAAAAAAAACCAACTTTGAAGAACTTAACAGCAATGTCTCTTTCCAGAAATCATGACCTGGTTACTCAAGATAAACCACAGACCTTGTTGTTACCAGTTTCATGTGGAGCTATTTTCTGTATACTAAACTACACCCACCAGCCATATCACTGCACAGAAGGAAGCATGCATCTACTGGTCACCCAGTCAGTCCAAACTTGGCAAAACCTGACACTTAGTGAGTGGCCCTCGTTGTCATATACTAATGCACCGAGCAATCCTTTAGCAGCAGTGTGGTGGTGGTGGCATTTTTTGATTCTTCAAGCAACTGCCATAGTAAAAAGAGCAAGAAAGTCTGAATAGAGCGGGAGGGATAAACTCTGGACTTTCACACAGGAGACCACTGTTTGTGTCCTATGACAAACATTTTTGCATGCTTTCAACAAGCAGAAACGGCACATATCCTGTTTAGTTTATTTTGAAAAGACATAATGCATCAAATGAGTGTTAACTGACATGCAGTCAGTTGGTGTCCAAAACTGATGCAGGTGGGGTTCTTACGTGTTGTTAACTGGGTCATGTTTTCTGTAAAGAAACATTGCTGTTGAGTTCTTCAATTTTTTATTTTTTTTTCACTTTGAGCACCACAATTTGAGTGCCATCTACTTTCATTATATCAGTGAAAAAGCAGACATCTCAACAGGTAAAATAGATTTCTGCTGGCAAGCACTCGCCGACTCACACCAAAACAATCAAAATAATAAATAGCTTTATAGGTGAGGGGAAAAACATATTTTGATTTTAGGTTTAATTGCCCCTTTAACAACTGAGCTGAATTGATAACGAAACTATTTCAGTAATCAATCGTTTTTCGCACTTGTTTGTGAGTTTGTGAGTATTGGACTGCGGAAACAAACACCAAATGGTAAAATTAATGCTTTTTATCAACTCTGTTTATACTGAATGAAGGCAAAATAATGTACAAATGTTTAAATTTATTCCTTACAGTCACATATAATCAGCATAAGACCATTAATGCGCACAGAATTTCTGTCTATCTGAATGTGAAATAACTCAGTTACAGTGATTAGGAATCTATATTTTGTGTGTGTGTGGATGCGTACAAGTGTGTGTGCATGTGTGTGTGGTGGAGGACGACAAAGATGCTGCTGTTTTTCCTGAGTTTAATGAGTGAATCACTGATTGCTGCCAATTTCATGTGGTGTATTTGGGGAGTGGTAGTGTTATACATGTGGCACTATGCAATATGCACCTTTAAGTGTGAGAGTTGAAGAAATGCATGCAAGTAGGAAAAAAAAAGAGAATGACTGAAATTGTAAATGTGCTATAAAACAATGACATGAACTGTGGTGTTTTATACACTTTAATAAATTACTGGTCATCCCACTCTCTGGCTGATGTCTTAATTTGTAATTACAACTCCGTTATCGCAGCTCAGAGGCTTGTTGCCACTCCTCTGTAGTGGAGACTTTTAACAACGGATTACGCAAGCCTGTTTGGAAAGATAACTCCTAAAGCCTCCATGCTGTGTCACTTATGCAGCAGGTCGGTAAAGCCATTACAGAAAGACATTTAATAAGTAACTACCCCGATTAAACTTTAAAAACTACAGCAATCCCTTTTGGTGTATAGAGTGTAAGTCTTGGTTGCTTGTCACTAGCTCCTCTATAACAGCTGATGAATGATCCCAAAAGAGGACTACCGTCATGAAATATGCATAGAGCCAGTCTTCACTCTGAGCAATCTGTGTAATGGCTGCAAGGCGCCGCTGCCTCGGCCAACAGTGATTCCCGTAAAGACGAGGCTACAGCCAGGTGAAATCAGTACAGACTGCATCACACCTGATAGGTGTAGGTGCATCACAACAGAATGAATAGTTGATGGCCTACTTTGGAGGCAGCTCTGGTTTCACCGCTCGGCCCTGTTTGCCTCTGTGATGATGGGTGTGTCAGCGCCCCATGTGATTGATGGATTTCAGGGCTTTTATGCCACTGATTTTCCTCGGTTACATAAAGGCTGACTCCTTTTGTTGTGGCATGAGAAGGTCTCCCAGGGGACTGTTAGAGTATATCGCCTGACATGCTTGAATCAGAGTTCCCTATATACTCACTGGCTCACAAAGGGACGTTTACCGCTTTGGGTTTGTGTGTTTCATATGGAAAAGTATTGATCGAGGCACACAGATTGTGACCAGTCTCCTCCGGCTTCTCCCAGCGGACTCTGCTTTGTAGCAACTGGGAAGAAAAAAACATGTTTTACAACGATAATGGCTTCTTTTCCAAAAAACTAGGACACCAGCATCCATTATTTTATAATATGTGTTATTCATACAGAGAACAGTTAACTTTAATGCCTCGGGCAGAGATTTGGAGAATCAGGGGTGGTATAGTCATAAATAGACATTTAGGCAGTGCTGGAACAAAGACTCAGATCCTTCATTAAAGGGGAAATATGCCCGAATTCTAAATTAATGTTATTTCATTGAATTAGGACAGTTAGAAAAATGTTATTAAACATGAACAACTCTTTGCCAAATCTGAAAAACCAGAGTGCTAAAACTCAAATTTGTGTGGTGCTGCTCCATAGACGATGAACTGGAAAAATTTTTTCTAGATGACACTGTTTACAATTGGGTCCATTTTACCTTTCAGAATTGACAACAGAATAAAGCTCATTTTGGTATCAAAAACACAACAAAGAGCCTGTTTACACCTATAACATGCATCTTAGGTTATCCAGTCACAAGTGGACAGCGTTAATTAGTGTTAACAACCACTAAGACAAATGGCGATCGAATCACTACTTACAGAGGTGGTCTGGGATGTATTTGATCACATATCATTTGTATTGTAAATGCTGATGTGTCTTAAAGTGTCTCCTAGAAGGACTATGTCATCAATGCAGGACATGCTGGGTGGTGGCCCCAGTGAAAAAGGACCTGCTCCGTTTGCAGATAACCAGCTCATTCTAAGTTCATTCTAACAATTCTTATTTTTGGGTGATTATACAATAAATATTACACTATTATATTCCATTTTGACCAATAAATCCCTTTAAATCCTACACACTGGACCTTTAAAGAAGACCATTTGGCACATCTAGAGGGGAAATGTCTCGCTGGTAGAATTTATAGATGTATGAATATGAAAGGTACCCCAACTAGACACTGCATTTTGTGTATGTATTGCATTTTACAACCTGATCTGATCTGTGTTTTTATGTACAAGCTTGAAGGGTAACTCTAGCTGTGAGAAAAAGATAGTAGCTGTAATAATGCTACCTGAGATGCAGCAGAGTAGAAGTGTGACATAGAATCAAATGAATCAACTGACGGAAAGTACCTTAAAATTGTACTACTGCACAGTACTTGAGAAAATTCACTTTTCAGCACAGCACTGTGCTGAATCGCTTGTTGCTGACAAGATGTTTTAATATTCAGGCAACTTCTTGAAGAAGAAAGCTCTGTTAGTAGATAAGAGAAACAATGACGGTTCCGAGAATGTCACAACAAAAACAAGTTGCTGCTAAAAGAAGATAAAAAAAAGTGCTTATGACTTTTTTGAACCACCAGGGGGCATTTGATCATTAAAGCACGAGGAGCAGAAAAACAACAGAGGAGGTGCAGCCCTGCTGGCACTTCCTCCTCTTATTCGCCTCTTCTCTTTGATTATAATAAGCCTTTCTTTTGTGAAGTGTTGTGTCTGTACATGGTAACATTACATCATGCTTTTGAAATACACTGATTATGAATTTACAAAAAATGTAACAGTCATGAGTGGGATTTTAATCTGGCTTTATTAGAGGCAAAATGAGGACGAGGGTGAGAGCATCTGTTGAGAAGCCTGAACGTGCCTGGTCCTTTATACTCGCCGAGGTGCACAGTCTTGGAGGCCAGACAACTGTTAGAGTTCACTGGGATGCCAGAAAGCTTTGAGGCATGACAGACGCTGAGATGAAAACGTGACCGGATTATTGGGCCGCCCTCCCTTCAAAACCAAAGAGCCATTCAACTTCACAAACAGTGTCTTTCACCCCCCTCCTCCTCCTCCGTTTCTTTTCTCTTCAGTCCCTGCAGAAATGTGTGCACTTTATTATTTATTTTTAACTATTTCTTCTTTAATTCTCTGACATGGCTTCAGCCAGGAGGCTTTTTCATGAATCTGGGACAACAGGCATGTATAAAATATGCAGAAGATGGAATAATTGGCTCAGAGGCAAAGGCTGAAATATGATTTTCAAAAAGAATTAGAGAGAATAATCATCACAATATGCAGCAATTGATTTTTTAGAAAAGAGAAATGGACAGAGGGAATGGCAGAAAAGTCTAATGTTGCACTGTTACTGTGCAGTCAAGCTTCACTTTTAAAGCAAAGCATTCTCGATGGTTGTATTAGACACTCAAAAATAGCTGCTGGTTTTGAACAGGAGGACAGATCCACGGGATAATGAGTAGGCTGAGTGACTGAATCAGCCACTCCAGTTCA
Organism: Plectropomus leopardus; assembly: GCF_008729295.1. NCBI lineage: Eukaryota > Metazoa > Chordata > Actinopteri > Perciformes > Serranidae > Plectropomus > Plectropomus leopardus. Next base: position 30,985,952 of record NC_056470.1, read on the forward strand.
GATTACTTCCATTCGACAAAAGGCAGCACTCAGGAGTCAGTTGTCATGGCGAGCCTCAAACCTGAGACAAAGCGAACCATTAGCTAATGCAGAAAATAAGTCATAGATCCCATTGTAGAAGACAGGATCCTCAATTTAACACTTATCTTATCCCATAATCCAGCCGCCACTCTGCGTGGTTTAACAAGCAGCCAGCGCTGAAATCCATTACGTCTAAAAATGGAGCCATTTGTTTCCTCTGTTCATTGAGAAGACTGTGTGGCTAAATGGAGATGAATGGTTCGAGTGTTACGTCCTGACAGGTTTGGCAGAACACACCTGTGAGTGCACAGCTGAATATTAAAAACGTTTATGGAGACAGGAATGTGACACCAGATGACAACAGCAGGAAATACATCCTTTACCCAACATAAAAGGTGTGGGTGCTAATATTTGAGTCCTTTGAATCATAATTACAGTGTTTTAAATTGTGCTGAGTGTGTGAGCGTTGTCTTGAATCTCCTTATGGAATACATGTTATAATATATAGAATATTTATACATATTTTTGTAATATACAAATTGCACATATATACATAAACGTCATTTTCAAAGAAACATGACATGCAAATATTCTTATCTACTAGGCTATGCAACTTCTGAGAATGGCAAAAACGGAGTATTTCTTAAATCGATGTAGGATATTAAAACTGTATATGTTTTTTTCATAAATCTGAACATATACATTTACATATGTATCACTAACATATATGTTGCAATGCAAAATTTTGCATTGAAATTCATCATATTTTTCATTCTGAGAAAGAAGGTTTGCGCCCGACAGCACATATGTTATGCACATATATACTGCATCTATCCCATGTCAGAGCCGGTTGGACTCAAATGCAGAAGAGTAGACAACTGGAGCTCAAATAGATATGTTTTTTTTTTTTAGAGCAGGGAAACAGACTGAACTGAAAACTTGGACTTAGATGCAAACTTCACTGACGAGGGGATGAAGTGCAGGTGGAGAAAAAGGGTGGTGAATTCCGGTTTTACTGTACACAGCAGTATGTGTTAAAGTCTGTATATACAAATAAAGTTTGATTGATTGGTTGATTTTCAATATAAGTACACATACAAATTTTTACTGTGGGTACTTCTTATGCATTATAAACATTAGCGTACGGTGGGGTTTCACTCAGGGCCAGCAGTAATGGCCAGCGACGCACACAAACGTCTTTCACGGCAGTGACTGCCAGCAGTGCCACATACAAAAACACCACTGCATCAACACCAACACGAAAACTGATCTTAAACAACAGCAACACCACAAATAGCGCTTGCAGTGCCATCATCACATTATCCTACATGTCTCGAAGCAACCAGATTGCACACAAACACCACAAGGCAGAAAAAACCGATTCCATACTATAAACTTTACCATTACATCATCACTGCACGGCCTTCAGTTCAATAAGAGAAATTAAATGTGTAAGTTACACCCAACAATACTTATCACATACAACCCTAACAATGCATAATATTGGATAAACTAAAACAATACAATAACTTATCTGACAAAAAAACAGTAGCACTCACCCATCCTTCGAGCCTCTCTGATGAAACATCCACTGACCTCCGCGTGCAGTTGCACTTCCTGCTTTAGGTGAATGACCAGCTTCTCATCTATGGAGAAAGAAGCCAGTGCCGACAGTCGTGTTTGTCCAGTTGTATTCCTCGCATATGTTTTGATGCGTTTGAGAGTCGAGAAAGATCGCTCAACTGAGGCTGTGGACACTGGGGTTGTTATGATCAAGCATGAGAGGGCATACAGGTGTGACATACTGTCTGCAAGCCCCGCAGTCATCAGAAATGTCAGTAGATCTGTTGGGCTCTTCCCCTGAAAGTTTGTCATGTTATACATCACTTTGAGTTCAGCTCTGAGTCTGGGAAAGCCAAATTGTGCTTGGATCTCTCATTCAGGACGTCTCATCTCATTCTGATGCGGGAAATGTCTGCTTAGATTGTGGACCAGTTGAGAATCAAGCAATGCATCAAACAGCAGCCTCTTGTGATCTTCAAAACGATTCTTAATTTGTGCAAAAGATGCTGTCGATCACAGCTGTGTGCAGCTCTCTGTAGTGTGCGCAAAAGTCTTCCTCTGGCTGTCATTGGCTGTCCCAAGGCCCTCACCCTCTTGTCAAAAATGCCATCAAATTTTCCACACTCACCTTCAATGCTCTGGCAATAGTCTGCAATTCTGGCCAGACTGAAATGAACATCTAAGCTCTTATTTTGCAGAATTCCATCAGCAAAGTCAAAAATGCGAAAGAAGGCAAAAAGAAAAAGAAAACAGAAGTCAATGCGGTCAAAATCCTCAGTGTGGTCAAGGATGTGCTGGAACAGCTCATCTCTTTTATCATGGACTGTACACACCAACCTGGAGTTAAAGTACTGCACCTGAGAGGCTCGTGGCAGCCTTCTCTGGCAAAATGTATCCAGTAATTTGGTGCGTTTGGTTGAATGTTTAAAAAAAGCAAACAATCCTCCCAGATTTGAAAAATAATCTTGCAGTCTTTAATTTTTGATGTTCCCTGGGACATTACAAGATTTAATGTGTGTGCAAAACAATGCACAAAAAGAGCCCGGGGGATCGATTCTTTCACATGAGCCTGCACACCTTCAGGTCCCTAACACTGTGCTACTAACTTTGTTTTGCAACCATAGCTATACAACACTTCAAGCACTAAAGCAGCCAGATCATGTGCTCGTTTTTTATCCATAACATCCTCGAACTTTAAAAATATCTCTTTTACACCTGTTTCGGTGACATACCTGAGGACATATGACAGCTGGGCAGCGTGGTCTCATTGACTATAACCTCCACAAACTTGGTGTGGCTGATCTCTTCCTTGATAGCATCATTAAGCACTTCAACAGCAGCATTTATGAAGTCATTTTGATTTTTTCCAGATGTCCCAGTAAAAACTGTGGCGGTGGCAAGTCAACATTATAGTCTGATAGCAAATGTCACGATTTTTTTTTAACTCTCTCATTGTGCAGGCTTGTCTCAGGTCTCTTAAATCCACTCTGAACTCACCAAAGTCTTCAAATGTACCACTGCCATGAGATAACGCTCAGAGGCTTGATGTTTGATAGCTGCCTCAGTGAAGCTGCTCAGGCTGCCAAAACCAGAGCGACTCCACGTCCCTCAGTAGTGTCAAACAGTAAACATGACCAGCAAACTAGCTTTTTTGTTAGCTCAGTGCTAGCTGTTAGCCACTCCTACTGGTGAAATGCCACACAAAACCCTTTGCTTGCCTTAATAAGTCCATCCAGTTTAGGTGTAGGTCTTCCTCTTGTAATTATTTGTCTGAAAACAATCTTCTTGCAAAGGGAACTTAAAGTAGGTCGGCAACAAGGTCGGTAGCAGCTGTAAAAGCAGAGCCATTGTGTTTCCCCATCAATAGGCTTGTTTGCTAACGTCAAAACCCGCCAAGGAGATCAAAGCTGCGACGTCACCAAAGGCTCGACCACTCACTATATCAAAATCTGATTGGTTGATAATACTGTCATTCAATTTGCAAGTCTGGGCTCCGGCTAAAGGCTAGCACTACCACAAGACCTGGTCTGAGGAGCTGTGATGCATTTAAATGACACAGGAAATCCTAGGACAGCCCCATAAGAGGAAAAAACATATTTCTTTTGTGGCACACCGAACAAGTAATTATCATTATTGTATTATAGCGAAGTGGGTAATTACATACACACATTTCAGGCACATTTCTATTTAATTATGAAAGACAAATTATGATTTTGACAGGGCCAGCAGAGAAGGCCCTGATGGCCCTGACAGCCCACCACTGGTTATAAACTATATCCTCATATATATTCATATATCACCTCATAACTACATAAATGGTAACATCACTCTTGATATAGAGGCATGTGTCATATGTTTGGCATTACTGCAGTCCAGGGTCTTTGTGTTTTGGGAGCAGCACTTGCAGGTGCACCTCATCAAGTTAGATGAGGTACCACCCAGATGTAGGAGATTATCCTCCTTACATAACACACAAACCCTCAGACAAAAGACATCTGCTCGGCAACAAAAATAATCAACTAGTCCACGTAGAAGGAGTGGTGAACAATTACAAAAAGAGTTGGAGGCTTTCTGTAAAATGTCAGAGTGAGACAGCATGAAATGGTTTGAGGCGCAGGAAAAAAAGAGGGGGTGATTAGTATTGAGAAGCAGGATGGGGGATGATTGCAAATAACAGCCCTTCAGTTTCTGTGAAAGACATTTTACTACAGAGGATGAGAGAAATGTGAAGTGTGTCATCTTGCTTTTCATCCCTCTGCACACTTTAGTGAGTGGGACTGGGAGGAAATTCTTTGGAGTTGAAAACATTTCTCTGAACTTATTTGTTCATTAATTGCTAAATGCAGGCAAAAAAGAGCATCGTTGGTTTCCGTATTTCACATGCAAAGACTGAATGACAGGACACGTTTTGAAATGCTGCTTCCATCCCCCACCTTTTTTTTTTTTTTGCTGCTGCTGCTCACTTCCACGTCCTTTTTGCTGCTCAGTAGATTTATCAAGTTTCCCCTCAGAGGATTAGCAGAAAGTAGAGCACTTTAATCATGTTTCCTAACTTAGGGCTGCCATCAAAGGGAGGCACGGCTTTGTTCTGTTACGCAGATATTGCTGATAACCCCCTCGAAGCCTCAGATCAGAGCCTGCTGACATGACTCCCCCACCTCTTTACCAGCTGAGAACAAGACAGACTCACTTGTGAAAACATCCAAACCTGTGTATCATCAAGGCAACTCTAATTGTAAATGTTTTCTAAAGCACTTTCAGTGGTGGAAAGTAATGAAGCACTTCAGTATTGTGAATTTGTGCAGCTTTGAGGTACTTGACTAGTAGTTTATGCTTATACTTTTAATGTAAATACAGATGTGATACAACAGAAAATACAACTATGTGCAACAAATTAAAAGAAACATAAAAACTGTAAGAAATCTGTATGTTAGTATGTACATATTTATGTATGTGTATGCACCTATATAGATAGATATGGATATATAGATATACAGAGAGAGAAAATTAACCAAATACCAAAATGTTACAAATACTAAAAACAAAAACAGAATGCAAAAAGTTGTCATAAATACAAGAAAAAAAACAACCAAATACAAACAATTTACTAGATGACATAATGTTTTGAGGTACTTGTATTGTACTTTATGTAACTTTACACTTATGTGCTTTCAGTTTATTGCTTTAATTAGTTATCCAGTTAGGTGTGCTGGACGCTGGTGTGACAGGTGTAAGTGGTGACTTGATAAAACAGAGTGGTCTTCTATTGGGGAGCAACACTGACCCAAAACAACATGCAGACAGGGATTTAGAAGAAGCACTTTGATTTATTAAAATAATGTGCAAGTCAAAACAGTGTCTTTAAAAGTCCAATCTCACCGGGGACAGGCCCTAGTCGCTGGCTGCAGCGTGCTGTTTGTCCGTCCCTCGCAGCCTGATGGTGGCCTCCTCTGGCGAAAATAGTGGGAGTGAAATTGGGTCAGCAAACTGTGCATGTTAGCTTCCTATTACATCCAGATTCTGAACTAAGATTTAGTCTATTAATCGCAGATTTCAACAAATCCCAAAATAATCAATAATTGTAATCCAAAGCAAACAATACAAAAAACAAAGAATATTAATGCAAATAAAGAAATAAATAAACAAAGGGAAACACATCAAAAACAAGGGCTCTTCTCTTAAGGTAGTTAGCTGACTTGCTCTTGCATACCTTGGATATAGGCTAGCTGCCTCTTTAACACGTGACCAAATGGAAATCCTAGACGGGAGACTTACCTGAACCTCCGCTCTCCAGCATCTCATTCCCGGCGACGATCCAGGTGTGTGTGCCCTTTACTCTAGACCCAGTCTCCGGCTCTTGGCTCAAATGGAGGCCCCGCCGCTCCTTCCGCGCCCTCGGTCGTCCTGGCCGCAGGCCTGCGTCTCCCGTCCTTCCTCCCCTTTTGCCGTGTGCAGCATTACACTCCGCTGTCTCGAGCGTCGTCCCTCTCCTTTCCCCTCCACACCTGAAATCCACCTCTCTTTAGCCACCTGTGCGGGAAAAGGTCAAAAACGCCCCTCCCCCCTCTGAGACCTGACCCGTGTCTTTCCGGGTCAACAGACAGTAGCCCCGCGAAAACTGAGCATCCCCCATCCCATACAGCGCCACCACCAACGCCAGCCATCTACACACACACACACACACACACACCGTCACCGTGTGTCACTTTTCTTCAACAAACGCTGTGAGTGCTTTACTGTGCGCGTGGAGCCGTTAGCCGTGCTGTTGTTTTTAGCATTAGCTGCCTCCGTTTAGCTAGCCGGCTAATGGCGCTTCGGGACATGGACCCTTATCAACCCGGCACAGGGATGTTTGACGGACCTTTGCCAGGCAGGGTCTTTAAGGCTGACCCGTCCTCTCCCTTCACCGGCGACGGGAGCCAGAGTTTCCTCAGCTGGGTGAGTCAGCACAGTTTACAACAGTGAGCTGTGGTTAACTGACTTTTGTTTTACAGGAAACACAGGTAAATGTACTGCCTTGTCCATAACATGTAGACCAAGCTAACACAAAGTAGCTGGTTAAGTTAGTTTATTTTCCTGCTAGCTGGCAGGAAAAAGTTTTGTGTTGCTAGGCAACATATCCTAATATGTTGTCACAGCATGAGTGCAGCATAAATTAGCATGATCAAAAGCGCCATCTGTCGGTATGTTTTCTTTATGAGATTTCTGAGAAAATTGGGGAGGATAAAATATGATGATTTGTCATTTACTGAAGTTTCCCACCATGTATGAAGAAGTTGGAAATCAGTAAAATGCTGCTTACATATTGATGCATTTGTGACAATCTGTGAATAATCTAATGAGATATTTTTGATTGTCTGACAGCAGGGCAGTGACACAGACAAAAAACAGCCAAATTTGTAGAGGTGGAAAGTACCTTCTTTAGACTTCTACAGACTACTTTGTGTTAGTTTCAGGTTTAATCAGACTTTGGATGAATTATTTAGAAACAGCAGGACACATGGCTCTGTGTCTCATCCAGCTGTTTGCGCTGAGTTCTTGTTATTATTACCAGGGGCAGATGTAATAATTTGGGGGCCTGGGGCCACTGGCACATTACCTTATTTTCACCCTTTTTCTCACTGGGAATGTTGGCAGGCTGGTGGCAGCTATAGGAGAGGTAGGCCTTCTCAAATGTTTTTTTTCCTGAGTAAAATGATTAATAGCTCAGATGTTTTACAGAAGATCAACAGAAGTTGGAGTCAAGTCCTGCAGTCAAGAGAGGTTGGCCTATTATCAGCACAATGTGCTTAAATTTACCTGAAGTTTGTTTAAAATGGAGCTTTTAATTTTTATATAATGCTGGAAAGTTTTATAACAATTACAATAATTGAAAAAAAAAACCCAAAAGCAAGATAATCGTTCATTAATCGCAATCAAAGTAAAATGTTCAATTAATTGTGACACTGATTTTAGGTATGAGGTTCAGACCATTGCTGGGAGGAAATTTTAGTAACTAGACCGCCAGTTGGTGATGCCTGATCTACAGTATATTTTGTCATGTTCAATGTCTGACAGAAAATAAATATTTAAACCAAAATTAAACTTATGATATCTTCATATCTCACTTAGGAGTAAAAGGGAACCTTTAAGCTTGACAGAAATAGTGATTTGATGTATATCCTGATATAAATCGATATCAACTGAAAAAAATATCGTGATAAAGACTTTTTTCCATATTTCCCAGCCCTAATTTGACTGTTTAAGAACATTTTGCTGACAGTACATCTCTGAATTCATGACTTTTAATATAAGAGTACATTTGCACTGTGGTATTGACACTTTTACTTCAGTAAAGGATCTGAGCACTTCCTTTCTTTTACCATAAATGTGTTGAAACTAATCTGTTGGTCCAGACAGAAGAGGATAATTATAAGTAAGCAACTGTGCTAATTTAAAACTCGCTGAAGCAGAAGTGAGACTCTTGTCTCGCTTGTATTGCGTGTCGCTGCCAGATGGTGGGAACAAGAACATTTGCGGTGCACATGGAGGATTTGTGAGGAAGAATACGAGAGTTAGTGACAGAGGGGGCGATGTGAGGGGATTAAACAAAGTACGTGATCCCATCAGAGTTGACAGAATGTTTCAAACTAGCCATGAGGCGCGTTGTGTTTGGATGTGAATAACTGTCACTCCTTTTACAGTCATAACACACATCCACTGTCTCCTGTCTAGTCTTGTAATAAGATGCAGTTTTATGGAACAACAAGCTACGGAGGCAACATCATTGTTGTACATCTTGCTCTTGGCGTGTACTTTGCACGCCTCCGGTGCACATGCCACATTGCACAGAGCACCCGTCCACGCTTAATAATGCAGCACAGTTAAGTGTTCAGACAGCTACTGAAATGTTTTGATCAGACAACAGTGATTAAACTAGCGGCAACACTGCAGAGGGAGAGAGAAGTCCTGTGCTAACAGTGCCGAGAGACTTTTGTTTTGACACATATGAAATGAGACAAAGTTGAAATTGCGTAAGGCAAAGGTAGCAAGAGGACAAAGTGGAGCAATTAATCTTGTTCTGAAGCTCGGCTGTGTAAAATTGATGCTGCCACTCAGAAGACACCGTAATCACACTTCCATCCAAATCTAGCAGGGAGACAGAGACGAGGTCTCCAAAGCTGTCGTGCAAAGAGAAGCAAGGGAGGCTCCGACAGTGATTGGTGGGTGTGCGGCGGATTGGCTCTGAGTTTCTTTTTGAAGTTGAACCTTTCAGACAGAATCTTAAATGTAGTTGGCAAACAGCCTGAATCTTCAATAGATCCCCCAAGGAAAAGCTACTTTAACAAGCTTCTTTAGGCTCAGTGGGAAGAGACACATTCGATCCTGTGTCAGGGAGCACACACACGGTGTCACATCTGAGTCTGGGCTGCTTTCATCTTGCGAGTCTCTGCAGATTACCAATCTGAGAAAGGGTGTCAAATTTACTCTCTGCAGAACTGCGGTGTCAGGGGTGATCCAACTGCTTTTTATGGCACTGTCCATACTAGAAACACAGTAATGTCTCAGTTAAAGAAAATAGCGTGTCATGGCAATTATGGGTGTGCCAAATCATATTCTTCATGATAATACCACTATATTTTTTCTCTAATAAAAAAAATGCATGTTGCGATAATGGCAACATTTCTACCTCTTGACGTAGTGATGTCAAAGGATGCTCTATACCTTCCTTAACAACACTTGACTGATGGCTAGAACCACCTCAAACAGGAGCGCTTGAAAGAGTATAAGGAGAGCCAAAAATCCCGCGAGGAGAGCACGGCAACAACAACAAATGCAACTAGTTCAATTAGACAGCATACACTAGCTCAGCCTAGCATTGAAGCATCGAATCTTTCGTAATTTGCACTCCTTATGAAAGAAAAAGTCGAAGCTGGAAGGAAATCACAGAAGATTTTTATTTGTACATATTGCCTAAAATTGCCTTGAGACGAAGAGATGATAACTTGCGACTCTGCAGATTACCAATCTGAGACAGGGTGTCAAATTCACTCTCTGCAGAACTGCAGTGTCAGGAGTGATCCAGCAGCTCGAAACTTGTAAAATGATCTCTGTCGCTTTAGAAATAAAGCAAAACCAGAGACGGACACCGGGAGGTCAGCGGTCGCAAAGCATGTCGCCTTGAAACTCTACACTCTAAGTGGATAATGCTCATCAAAGGGACAGCCCCTTCCTTGTGTGTGTGTGAAATCTTTTAGCTCTCAACTAAGACAACCAGTTCAAGTGGGAACAATGATTGAACAGAACAGAGTCATTTCCGCTCCCGTGCCCCGCGGCTGCGGGATAGCACTTCCAGCTGGAGATGGCAGACAGATTACATCTTATCAGTATGCAGAAACCAGGAACTGCTGTCATGCCCCCCCCAAACCCCCCACCCCTTTGCTGCCAGCCAGTGATTACTCGCAGGGAAGAAGGCGGGGTGGCAATCAATATGGAGAAAGAGAGACTGATGGGATATTGGAGTACACAGGCCCGATTTAAAGAGATCCACATTACTGCCTGGCCAATTCCAAACAGAGACAGGTGTTATGAGGCTGCAGAAGCCCCGGGCGATGCACAAGCTCCTATTTGATGGAGTTTCTCTGAGCCGCAGGGCAGGAAGAGAGCAAACTCTATGCGAGACAGAAGCTGAAGTCATGATACTCCTTGTGAGACCTGAGCATCAAAATAGTTGCGAGGAGTTGTCAAACTGGATTTGGGGAGTTGTGGTTTGAAAAAGTAAATAATGAGTAAAAGGTTTCTTGCTGCAGCCAAGAGAGCTCTGTAGCTTAAAGTAACATATGATACAAACAGAACAAACAGAAGCAAATAAAGAAAAACATTTTCACCAACATGATAAAGAGTACTGTTTCCAGCATAATGAAACCTGCAATAAAAAAAGTTAACACAAGCAAATACAAGCAAACAGAACAAAATGGAACTGAGTAAGAAAACAAAATAAGTTTCAAGGAGGTATTAAAACTGACAACAGGACAGTTGTTGCCATTGTTTTTGGCGCAATTAGTTACTCAAGTCAACTACTTTTCAATCAGACCAATCACCCCAAAAAATCTTGGCATTTTACATTTCTGCAAACCACAGATATATGTTATTATTCATCGGATAAGTCAACAATTACACAAAAATCATATGGTTATGGTTCAGGAAAGATCATGTTTTGGCTTCAAATACCCAGATTTGGGGGCACAGTCCCGGCTGAAAACATGCCACTATAAAATATATAAATGTGTCACTATAAAAAAATGCTTTTTGTGGCATTATCTCTGCAGGAAACATAGTGATGTTTTAAGAAAAAACAACCAGGTTTTGTGGCAGTATTTCGTAAGTAAAGGCAACACTGTTTCAAAAAAACCCAAAACAAAACAAAAACCAACCACTGGGTTTTGTGGCACGATTCCAACAGGAAATGCAGCATGTCTTGGTAAAAACAATCAGGTTTCTTGGTACTACCACGGCTGGAAACAAAGCAATGTCATGTTAAAATAGTTGCTTTTTCTGGCACAATCTTGACAGGAAGTGCAGCCCTGTCTGTTTAAAAAATAACACATTTTTGTGGCACTATTTTGACAGGAAGCGAAAAAAAATGTCTCATTTACAAACAACAAATTTCTGTGGCACAATCCCCACTGGACAAAGAGCAACATTCGGGGGCTAAAACCAATGTCCGGGGGCTAAAAAGCCACTGAAAGACGCAGCGAGGACTCAATAAAAAACAACCAGGTATGTTGTTTGTTGGTCTCAAACAGTGGTCTGCAGCTTTGCCATAATCTTGCCTGGATGTCCCACCAACCACCATCTCCTCAACCTCCAGGTGACCTCATATTATGTCTCTTTATAAACGCTAATATTATAAATAAGAAACATGCTAATGTGAAGTATTCATGGTTTGCAGAAACATACAATGCCAACATTTTCTTGTGGCAACTTGGCTAAATCAGTGTTGTCAGAAAATGAGCCAAAAATGCAAGTCTCTTTAAATATTCTGATTGCATGATTCAGATATACTTGTTTATATTTGCCACACATCTATCTAGGGTTACAGTCACCAGCCTTCCAGTTCAAATAAACTCATAAGATACACAAAATTAGGGCCATATATAGCCAAGACAGTCTCTATCTCAAGTTATTTTTATTCTACACTGTATATCTCATGTACATCAGTTTTTGGAGTCCTCTGAAAACTTTTCTCTTTTTGTTACTGTGCAACATCCTTATTTTTTGTATATGTGGCACCTTTCTTCACTTTTGTGTTTTGCTCTTTCTATATTTGGTAGTTCATTCTGTGTTCGCTGGCGATGCACTAAAGGGGACACTGATAACTGAGATCCTTGTTTTGCTACACACCAGAATTTTAAATGCTTCACTGAAGAGAAGCGGGAACATCATAAATGAGGGTTATATAAACATTATTCAATAATTCACTGATGAATTATTTGTCTTTGTTGTTGTGCCGTGGCATCTGTTTGATTTAGTAACACTCTCTGCCACTTCATGATGATGCTTGATTAACAAATAATTAATTCAGTGACTTTCCGGCTACATGCAGTATGGGCAGATTCACAGAGCCAAGCTCGTCTTTTATTCATTAGCATTTTCAGCTCCCCATAGAATAATAAGTATTCAGCCTTCAGGCCAACTGTCGCCGTCCTCACAAGTACAAACAAATGTCCTTGTGGACCGCAGCTACAAAAGTTGCATTTCAGAGGTATGCAGAATTCAATAATTAATTTGTGCTTTGGTTTGCATTTTTTAAAGTATACGTGAGATTTGATCAGTTGTGGTTTTGTAGTGTAATGAGGGAGAATGCTCAAACAAAAGACTGAATGTAAACATAACTCGTAACAGTTGTTAATAACAAGCCGTATGTGCTGAAATTAAAGTGCATGGTAGTGAGATTTATTGCCTGTTAGACGCCACTTGTGAAGGTAAAACACGATGAGATGAAAACAAGTGCATCTGCAGCAGCAGCATCAGGGCCCTCTGGCTCTACAACAAGGCTAATGGCTTCATTAGTGAAGGGCACTAATTAGGATTAACGAGCCTTCACTACAACAAGCCGACCTCCCTGCTCTTAAACCTCTGCCTCTGTCAGCTCGCCGTACGTTCACTATATTCAGTCTTTGCAGTGGACGTCACATGATGTCCTAGATGTTCGGCTGATACAGAGACTGGAGTAAATCATGATTTAATTCATTTATTTGATTGAGTTAAATTCAGTTAGATCTTAAAGAGGCTGTTTCAGTGAATAACAATAATTTAAATGTCATAAAGAATGTATAAGGAAGGTGAATCAGTATATTCACTTCAGAAATAGTCTCAGTCATCACTTATGACCCATTATAGAAGTCTGTGGTGGTGGAACCAGTTGCGCATGAAATGTTGAAGGACAGCACTGGGGAATAATGCTGCCGGTAACCACATAATATAAGGGCCATAAGTGCACACAAACAACTGACTTTATTGCGGGAGTCTGAAATTCGCTTTTTTCCCCTGCACTTTACCATGTGCCTCTTCTTTGTAAACCTAACTATTGCTGATTTTGTTGCCTAATCCCAAACATGGTGACAGTCTGTGCTGGTGTGTAAACATAAGGACTGTGCTGCTTTATCCCACCATGTGCATTTGTTGACATCACCATAACAGCATCCTGGAGCATAAACCCGCGTCTACTTATGACATTTTAGTACCTAAAATGTCATAAGTAGACACGGAAGGTCGCTGACAGAGCGGCACCACATGACGAGTTGGGATGAGAACATGCTGGATATTACGAAACAGTGTGATAAGGTTTTCACGTCTATAGGCAACTATGCATCTTGCCAGTGCCACACAAACACAGTAAGACTGCAGGCTGGGTTTTATCTGCTGTGGAGGCTGTAATTCATGCCAGGGCTTTACCACCAGCTGCTATAATACCATCATTAAGTGGAAAACTGTGGCCCCCTCGGGAAGCATCCACAAATCCATCATATCCTTTCATCACGCTCTGCGGTAGCTGTGAAGATACAGTGTTTACTTTAAGGTCTTTCTTCACGTGTCATGCGCTTCCTGAGAGCCCTGAGAGAGCGGCAGCATCTGTTCCTACAAACAAACGGCCTGTGAACCTATGAATCACACCGAGTGGCCACTGACAACTTAATTTATCCAAGCCGGGAGCAAACCAACTCACACTGGTTTCAGTCTTTTTAATTTGAGAAGCTGTCTGATAGGCTGTAGGCCTGAGCTACAGTGGTCTTTTTAAATGCCGCACACTGTGCTGATATATGAAGCTGGAGGAATATTGCTGGTTCAGCTTAAAGTCCCCAGTGAAAAAGCTCGAGAGCCTTGATTCTCTCTTAATCTGCTGTAGTATAAATGTGCTGAAACCGAACAAAGGCTATGGATCGAGTGTAAATTAAATAAAATGCTTACAGTTTCAGAATATATCTTCTTTACAGAGATAGACTGTGATTTCTTCTGGCAGCAGATCTCCTGCTGAAACTTGTTTTCTACACTGATTCTCTATACACACATTTCTACTGATTTCTATTCATGAAAAAAAGTCCTGTTGTGCCATCTCAAAATGAGCTCCAGTCTGTTGTCCAAAACTCCCAGATCGATGTGTTTCATTTCATCAAATGGATGTTTTCTGGCAGTAACAACAGTTCACGTCCTCGACACTGAATGAAGACGGTTGGTTTTCCACTTTGTGACTGTTCAAAGTAACCTTCTCTCTGTGTGTCTTCTTCATTTTTTTCAAAGTTTTTTTACTTTTTGTCTGCACGACCTTCCTCGCTTTTCAGACAAATCCACAGAAATATTACTCGCAGAAAGATAAAGCCGGTCGTCTATTCTGGCCTTGCTCCCATTCTCCATTATAATTATCCTTTATCATTTGGGTCACAGAGACTATACATCATCACTGCAACCTTAAATCTATTACAAAGGCACAATGTGAAACTGTTTTTCTCTTTTTAGTTACGAACTTACACGGTTGTTTTTGCCATGTTTTTGCATCATTTTCACAATGACATAAAAGCTGTATCACCCTCTTATGAGAATAAGCACCAGCTGTGTATTACTAGCTTTATATACTTCATTTGGAGTAAGTATACAATAAATACTTCACTGTTTTATACTAACATGTTAGGAATCAATCAAACTGTGACTTTAGAAGAACAAAGCAAGTTAAACTTATTTTTTGTTTTGTTTTGTGAGTTGTTTCAGCTCTGTCCACATTTAATTTTAATTAATTTCAGCTGTGAGCTTCACTTGCATTGTGTGCAAATAATGTCCATAAACAGCACACTACAAATCTATTTTTTCTTTGAATGCAATGATTGTTTTGAGAATGCTTTATGTAGTAAAGTAGTTTCCAGTGTGAATGCACACACTCACACACAGTTGAGACATTGTTATGTTAAGTGCTTAAATGGTTAAGTTATATTATTCAGTGTCAACTTTTAGGACAAAAACAGCAGCCTTCTGGGTGGAAGTCCTTTGTTTATTTGATGTAAAAACATCCCTCCTGCCCTATATGGACTTTCTTGCTTTTATACTACCTAATGTGTGACGTTTCCCAAGAAATTTGTGTGTCCACCACAAAAGCGGATCGTGCTGTACCTGCTGTGTTGTTTTCATGGTGCCTGCTTGTCATTTTAACACATAGCATGTTTTCACCGTGTAATGCTTTGTTTAGAAGTCGTGGTCATTTTACATATTTCAGTGAGACCAGGCTGCCCCTAGTACTGATGGATTTGAGCGCCACCACCAGATTCCAAACAATTTAAATCGTAGACTGTAGATAAAGATGGATGACATGACAGCTCCCCCAAAGTGAGGTTATTCAATCTCGATCGCCCCCTGGTGTCTGACTGCAGTACAGGTCCTAAGACCTGCCCCTTCATGTTAATAAATTGTCATAGGCTGAGCTAAAAACTCAAAGTATATGCCAAATAAATTTTTACCAAAGATTGTGATTGAAGTGTTTGTTTTCATGAGTTCAGTTTTAATGAGTTATTAAATTATACAAAAGGGGGGTTTCCACCATGACTGACAGCTGTGATAGCCAATCCGTGCGCTTGCATTCAATGGAGCTGCTCATGATTGGCTGGATGGGTGTTCGGGCGGGACTCCCCCACCGCGAATATCGTTACTGCGCAGAAGCAGGGCACCCAATGACGTCACACTCGCAAGATAGCAACGTTCGTACACTCGGGATATTTTAACCTCACTTCAGTATGGTGGGGGGTAAGTTTGTGCGCATTGTCCATCTTTATTTACAGTCTATGATTTGAGTTGCAAGGCCTTGTGTTTTCCTCCACACAACTGTTTCAAAGAGCACAGTACTGAATATCAAAACACTGTTAAACCAAAGTCGAGCGTGAGTTCAAGAGAGAGAAAACCTCTCTCTGTTCAGATGCAAAAAAAAGAAAGAAAAGGAAACGAAGTCCACTGCAGGATGATGAAAACTAATCATAAAAGTTTCACTTCTTCTCTGTGTTTAAAACTGACACAATGGTCCATCCAGTGAGGTGATTTTGAGGACCAAAGTAAAGTCCTGATACAATCATCTCTTTGATGTAACTTTTTGATCTTTTCTTATTTGATATTTTTTACAATAAATCTCAAAAGGGAATTGTCAGGAGGGTGAGGGAGAGTGGCAACAAGAAAAGGACAGTGGAGGCAGAAGCACTGATGAGGGAACGAGATGCAGGTGAGCAGAGCAGCCACAGGGCTAATGAGGAGAGTGGGAACAGGTGTGTAGGTGGGTGGGACAGTCAGGTGATGAGGAACCGAAGAAGTCCAAGGTCATCTGGTGGATCAGTGAAAAATGGCAACAAAAGGGACCTGAGTGGTGTACCACAAGTCGAGATAAGTGTCTTAGTGAGGTATGTTGAGTCTAAAGCCGGGGTCTTCCGTACTACGAATGTGGCTCTGTTTTAACTTGGCAAGATCACCATGGTAACATATACAGCAAATTTAACCTAGTAGGGAGCAGTTTTTGTTCCGTGTTACGGCTTGAAATCAGCTGAAATGCAACTTTAACAGCTGCTTTGAGTAGCCTGACTTTATAATCAGTGTCAGTATATGAGCAATACAGATTCTCAGCTGAGAGAAAACATTATAAATACACTTTATCCAACTTGTTGAGCCATAACATTACAGAAATGCCACCCCACGAAGCCGTGCAAGTACAGTATCACTGTATAAATCACAAAGTTTTTTTTTTTACACAGAAACCTGCAGTTCATCAGTGACGCAGAAAATCTGAGCAAGAATATTGTTTTATTTTTTTCGCACGGTTGTGGCTCTCACTGAACTGAATGTATTTGTAGTGTTTTCTGGTCAATTTGCCCAGTGGCTTTAAAAAAGCTCCTTTAAAACCACAGATCACATAATACATGAACAGTTCTCTATATTTTTTTCATCAGGATGATTCCTTTAGATCATATTGTACCATTACCACTTGTTATGTTTATATGCCTACTTCTGATTTGCAGAAGTCTGTTTTTACACTGCTCTTATATTAGAGCTGATAGTATGTCTGTTGATATTTAATCTGTAAAATTAATTTAACTTTGGTTTGTCCAAAAATGTAATGTAATGTAGTTCTTGGTTATAATATTTAAATCTGTTGTAACAAGTTTAAAGTTTCAGAGCTGCAGAATGTGCAGCCTATAGACTATATATATAGTTTATATTAACATGTGCATTCACTATACCTAATAACAATAGTAGATTTTATTCTTAATGCTCTGCCTTTGGAACAAATCTCAAAGGTCTACAAGATAAAACCATTAGAATAAAAAACAGATAAAAACAACCACCATAAAGCGTATTTAAAAGTCATAAAAAACCACCTCTTTTCTTAAATGAAGCAACAGTATTGCTTTTCAAAATAATACTTTTCAATATCCTTCAAAGGCGGAAGTAGGTGGCACCCGATGGACTATTTTTAAGTGTCAAATGACTCGTGAACACGCTCCGAGCCTGAAGCAGAAAGCCTGAGTTATCAGAAACAGGTGATAACCACCTTCCTGGTACCCTGTTACCTCTGACCAAGGCTTTAGGATTTGTTGAGACACCTTGGTGGTGGCTCTGTTGAGCTTGCTTCGTGGTAAAGCCCCCGGGGAACAGGATTGGTAATTGCACCTCATTGTTCCCAGATAACAGCTGTTTTGAAGCTCTGTGCTGTGCAATAGTTATGATGTATCTAACTCATCTTCAGTGACGCAGCAAATAAAACAAGCATGTCAGAAAGTTTGTGAAGTAGCTTTTTCTCGCCCCCCTCTGGAAGCTGAGCGCTGTTTAATAGCTGTTGTTGTATTTATGTGGCGTCTCTACGGTTCGCCTGCCGCAGATTGAAACACAAGTTATGGGTTTATGTTTGGAGAGAATGTGCCTGGTGTTTGCTCGTGTATGAGCATGTGTGCATGTCTTAGGTGGGAAGAAGTAAATTGCAACCCATTTCTCTTCTCCACCCTCCACATTAATGTCTCACTTGGGCTCCCTCACTCAGATTGCTCATTTTCCAGCCGCTGCTTTTTAATAGGAAGTCTATCCTGTGAAACTGGACAATTGGAGGAAATCCATAGAGGGTCATTTAACAACAGGATTGGTGCTCCGTTTGGGCTTGTACATCATGGTGTGACACATAGAGCACCTTTGTGTGTTTATTAAACCATCTATATCATACAAAGTTAACATGAAATTGATTGTTTAAGTGTTTTAATGCATTTCACTGTGCATGTGACAGTATTGTGTGAAACTCAAACATAAAAAGGCTGAAAACAAAACTAAATCAGCCCTGCGTGAACAATGCAAGCGGCTGAGTTTGTGTGGAGGCATTGTTTTAGGTAAGACGATGAAATAGTGTTCAGGGTTGAAGTCGTAGATCTGTGAGTTGACGGCTTATTAGACACCAAAACACTGCACAGCCGTACATTATACTCTGAGACAGGATTTAACAACTCTTGAGCCCCTCCCTGAGTCCACCAGTGTCCTGTTCAGTTATTTTGTACATTTTGAGGAGTTACCTCTTACAAACTGAATCAGTTTTGTGTCTTTAATACAATTTTGCACGTTTTATGGTACTGTTTCTCTTAAAAACCTATCATTTAGATTTTCCATAAATAAACCCTATTAGGGAAGGTAAATTTACCTCATAAAGACATAAGACACTAAAATCTTTGAGGGTTTAGCTTCTCTCATACGGCAGTCGCCGCTGATATCTGCACAGAAGAAGTTTGTCATGAAAACGGAGCACCCACCCTTTGTTTTCCCCCTGGTTAACACTGATAGCTCTATCAGCGTTGTTGCTATTGTTTAATACTGTTATGGAGTTGACATCATTGGCTGCTAGGTGCCAGTTTAGCCACCTCCATGTTGTGAACCATGTGCAGACAGCTCATAATGTCTGAATTTCGCATAGAGCCTCTTTAAGGTCCTTTTGTACTAAAAATTACAGTGAACCTGAAACAGTGGTGGATTCAGGCTGTCTGAGGAGCAGGGCTAAAAAAGACGAATTAAAAGGGCACTAGGTTTGTTTTTTATGGTAAGGCAAGTTTCGGCAACAAGGCAAGTCAGTGTTAAGTGCTTTCCATCAAACGGTAAAAGCATAGAGACAAAGTGCAAAAAGTGTAGCCCATTCTCATTCCCAAGTTGTCAAATACTGCTGTTTTGACAGTGTTTTTGTCGTAAGATGATGATGCCAAAAGCCATATGCAACTGCATGCCGTCAGGTGAGAACACAGACCGACCGAGCGTCCCTGGATAGAACCCATCACGGTATTATTATTATTATATGCCGGCCTTGACTGGATAGCAATAAAGCATGGCAGGTTTGCAACAGGTTGAAATGCTGCTGGTTACAACTTAATATAAGGAGTGTGAGGGTGCCTATAGGGCAGACTGTAGGGGCAAACCCTGGACTTTCATGCAGATGGTCTGGTGTCCGCCTCCCATCTAAAAGTGATGGGTTTTTGTACGGCTTATGATGTGCCTCTTTTGCATAGACCTAAACATCGGTGCAAGCATGTGCCTTTCTTTACATCCTGGCAATAGTTGCCATGTGCTTGTCTAAACATAGCCATGTGCAGCATAATCCCACCATGTGCTTGTGTTGACATCACGGTAGCATCCCAGAACTTAAATAGCAGATGCAGAAGGTTTCCCAGAGTGCAATATGTAGACGTGGAAGTTGACTGCAAAGGTACAATATGTGATGACTTGGGATAAAAACATGTTGAAGATACACATTATAATGTGTAAATAGACTTAAAAACGCCATTGAAGAAACAGAGGTATAAAATACTAGAAGAAAAGTTACAGTACTGTGCAAGAAATGAATAAATAAGTGATTTAATAAAAGACAGCGGCAAACAGAAACATCTTAAGCCTTGATTCAAAATAACTGATCTGCTGTTTTCTAGAGTTTGTTCCACATATGTGGTGCATGTAGACCTGTCCCAGATGACCTGAGAGGTCTCGATGGTTCATTAAAAAATCAAGTGTTTACAAAACATCCATCTGACCTCCATCAGCTATTCCAGGTGGGATTGCCTTCAGACTTTAAAGATCATTTTCTACCAGCTCAACTGTCAGGAGACTAAAATGAGTCTCACATAGAGAAGAACTAAACTTTGTTAGTGTGGATCTGTGTCAGTCTGAAACTTGTTTTTTGCAGGTTGATAAGGATTGAGTCTCTGCAGCTTAAGTCTTTCTCTCTCTGATTCTTTGTGTGGATCAGCACTGGCTGGACGATGGTCCATTGGTGAGGAACAATGGCAGTGTTGAGAAGTGGGACCAAACCCAAACTCAAGTAGCCAGACATTTAGCTTGATGGGCATTTTGGCTGCTTTTGTTGTCACTTTACATTACCTTATGCCCCCATCCTTGAAAAAAAATTAAGCAAATGTGCCCTCTTGGATGCCTTTACGGAAGATAAAATATGATAAAGTGCCCTTCTGGATGCCCTTCCAGTGGAGAAAATTCGATGCAGGCTGCCCTGCATGTTAGAAAACTTTGGTGCCCTCATTTTTTTGCCCCTCAGACAGCTTGAGTCCTCCACTGCATGTCACACTGTGCTCAGAGGAGTAATGATTATGAAAATTAGTTTAATAAGCCATCACTTTCCCATTATGAGACATATAAATAAATAAACTATCACCAAGCAGCATGGAGCACAATGTTCATCAAGAGAAATGATTAGATCTACAGGATTCATCACAGACACAAACTATTCACTTTCTCAGAGTTTGCTCCATCGCACAGCTGATGTCTTGTCTTCAGGGTCTACGTTTACTGAACTGTCAAAACAAAAGAGGATGATGCTTTCTGAACACAAATCACTGCTGGCATTAATATTTTGGCATGCAAGGACTCAAATGTTTGGGGGTCTGTTAATGTGAATGCTTTTGTTTTTAATCTACAATTAACTGGAGTCAGACTTTATGGAGGAGCTTTGCTGTGTCGCTTAATTACCAGCTGCTAAATTGAAATGTAAATTTGCTCTTTCTTCCTGCTACTGAGGCGGAGCACTTCAACAGTTTGCAGTGCAAGCACAAGAGAAAGAAAGAGGAGCACTTTCACAAACCGACTGCAAGAACCGGAGCACATTCACATATGATGCAGAATAAAAAGCAAATTATGCAGACATACCAAGATGCCTGTATTCAGCTCCTACAGTGGCTAATATATACACAATGTCAGATACGTACAGACATGGAAGGAGCCATCCACCTCATTTCCACAGAGTTTAGTGTGTGTTTTTTGAGCCTATTCTCATTCTGAAGACGTCAAATACTGCTGCTTTTGAAGCGCTTTCGGCAATGACGCCGAAAGCCACCCATCCCTGGAGAGAACAATTCATGGTGTTGGTAAATGCTGCTGGACGATCAGACGGCACCTGCAGCAGCAGCATGATACGCAGACAGTGTCAATTGGATGGAAAATGTCAAGTCTGCATGATACAATGCTTGACGGTGTCAGGCTGAAATGTTGCGAGTAACGATGTAATAAAAGGAGAAGGTCCAGAGCAGGTGAGACGGGCGGTGGATGGATCAAACAAACTCTGGACTTTCATGCAGGAGTCCAGTGTTCATGTGTTGTTGTTTTTCTGAATGATTGATGACATTATGATTGTGGCATCGTGAAATGTCAGCAGCAGACTCAGACTAGAGTGTAATGTGTTGACATGGAAGTCCACTGCAAAGCGGCAACGTGTGATGACATAGGATGAAAACATGTTGGTATTTGTGCACATTTGCTGAAAGCTTATGGACGACACGGAGGAGTACCGGAGGAAATTGTGGAGGCAGTGTGGCATTTTTCAAGTGAGACATAACTGTAGGAAACAATGAAGACATTTGTAAAAAGTGGAAGTTCAAAATTGGAGGTAATGTAGTGAAAAGAATTCACCATCTAGAAATTGCAATGTATTAAATGGCCTCACAGACCACTGCCATCTACAATGCTTCCTCCGTTAAAAGGTACATTACTATGACCTCCTCCACCATCGCCTCATTTGTTGTGTGAAACTTTTGACTCTGCCTGGATGTATTAATGCCAACATTAAGGATGATGGAAGTATGTGGGCAGTGACAGTTACAATGTTTGAAATTAACGAAATTTTCATATGTAAAGGGAGTATAATTGAGCCCTAAGACTGACAGATACACATGTGGCAGTGTTTATCAGTATGAAATGCCCAGTGTAGAAAAATGTTTTCTGTCAAAAATTGGCTGAAGAAAGCTGATGCGCCTACATTTGAATATTTAATGCAATTAAAGGTCCACTCTTTGCTCCTGGCTGTGTTGTTGCAATGCTCATAGTTATTATCTGTGAATGTGGTGTGAGTTAATTGCAGAATATTTTCTGTTCTGCTTCCTCAAAACAACCATGAGGTTCATAAATTCATAATTTAGCTCTGGGAATCTTCTTTTTGATATTTCTGTGTGCATGCTCTGAGGAGAGATTCCCACTACTGATCCCAACCTATTTCCTTTTTTTATGTAACACTGTGGCTGTTTAAGCCCCTTTTCCAAATCTGCTCTTGTTTTGTCTGTCTCCTCCTGTCCTCTCCACCGTTGCCATTATTCTGCAGATGAGTGCTATTATTGTTTCCTTCATACCATCAGTGAGATTTAGACCCCATTCAGTCAAAATATAGAGAAAAGGAAGCTTATCCCCAAATGCTTTTCCGCTCTTTCATTATTCACTCCTCCGATGGGGGAGGCTCCCTGCACGGTTGTATAAATATTTGGTGGTGAAATTTTAATAAAGAAGTCAAGTCAGCTGAATTTTCCGCAGGGAGGTGTATTGAGTAAAGTTCACTCTGTCATTTTCAGAGAGGCTTTCATCATGAGCTGGACGGTTGCTGCACAGCAACGATGAAACGTTTCCCCTCGAAATGAAAATAATAATGAAAGACTTCAGTCTTTTTAATAGTTGTGAGCCACGTTATAATGAGGAAAGTTACAGTATATTACACTTTCAACCCCATGTGGTTAATTATATTTTATAGTATATATGTCATATTTTACCAAAGTGCTGTAAGAACGCTCAAATTTGTGCACTAAATGTGAAAGTTACAAAGAGGCAGCTGTACTGTAATCTACATGCACACCTTAATTTGTTTGACATGATCACATCACTCCAGTTTTAGCCTCTTTAAACTGGCTTCCAGTATGTTCAGCCCATTTTCATTCTGAAGTCGCTGAAATTTCAGCATAGGATCCTGACGCCAAAAGCCACCTTTCACATCCTCATGATACGACGCTGGTCGGCGTCAGCTGAGAACGTGGCTGGGCTGAGTTATTGCGGTTCTTTTGATGTATTTTCCCCATAACAAGCAACCGAGTGAATGATCAAAGGAATCACAGCTCCTGTTGCCTCTCTTGGTTGGGTAAAAAAAAAAAAAAAACATTTTGCCCACCCAGGTGCATGCTGATCCTATCTGCCTACCTATCTTTATAACTGTGAGTGCCCCATATTACTTAATTCACACAAAAAAAAAAAGAAATAATAATAAACAAATAACTAACAAAAAATGCTGTCAAAATCTAACTTTAATAAAACAGACATCTAGAATAATAAAAACATTAGTTATGTTTAATGAACAACTGAATACTATCAACAAATATCTCCAAACAGTTGGTTTCTGTGTTAAAGTTTGGTTTTTTTTGTGTTGTACTTTGTTTCTCTGCAGGCTGCTGAAGTTTCTGCAGCTGCAGTCTGACCGACTTTGTCTTTCTGGTTGTTTGTCTTCATCGGCGCTGAAGCTGGTCTATGGTTAAGGACGCCGACCTGCATCGTGGGGACCTGGATGTGACTTCCAGTCGAGGTATGTCACACAGGAGTGTGTGTGATGAATGTGCATGAAGGTTCAAAAACAACCACAAAAACTAAAAATTTTGCGTTAACAAAACGTGTTCGTCACAGTCCTGCCTCCATTTCAAATTTCTGAATTTCATCATCAACCAACAAGAAGGAAACGGAGAACAGCTGAGGAAACAGAACAAGTAAGTCCATGTTAGCCCAGGTGGTCGAGCTAGCTAGATTAGCTAGCTTGACGGGCATTTTTTTTGAGTGCTTGAGAGATAGAGCTGATCATGTGACCTTCAGCTGTATGTTACATTATATACAGTAAACCTGCCTTATTTAGGCTTTTTAATGGATCATCTGTGTGCTTTTAGTTAGACTTGGTACATTTAAATGGATAAAAATAAATGGATTAAAAACTTAGAAGAAGTATTAAAGTAAGTATTTTAAAAGTGTAAAACCCCTTAAAATAGCATAATAACACTACAGGTAGCTTAATATTTACCTTACATTACCATTTTTTGCTTACTTTATAAATGTTTTTAACAAGGACATCAGAACAAAACAGTTTTAACAGGTAATCAGGAGACATGTTCACTGTTCCATGTTTTTTAAACAAAAAGCACAACTCCAGTGCAGACAAAAGCAGAAATAAACACAAAGACACAACAAACAAAAACAGAAGTGCCTTTACAATACCAATTACTTAAGAATCTACTTATTAATTATAGCAGGTGTCAGGCTGAAACGTTAGTCAGACATTCCCAACATGCCTTCCATTAGGGCAAAGGGGCCCCAGACTTGTAACAAAATATCTTCTCTCCCATTTATTCTGTATATTGTTTGTTTTGAAGGCGCAAATTTGATGTTGACTAATAGATAAATTAGTTTGATGTGTATATGAAGGTTTAATTGGTTATCCCCACCTTTTGAAGGGTTTTTTAAAAACCCTCACTTTGTTTTGTCTGTCCATTATTTTAAGGTGAATTTACTTCTCCTCATAGGGTTATTTATGGATTATCTAAATGATAGAAGAGTTTTTTTTTTAAAGAAACAATCCCATAGAATGTGCCAAAAAAGTATCTAAGACCTAAAATTCACCTTAATTAAAAATGGATCCAAGCATTTTTAAAACCTTCAAAACAGCACAGACAGAAATCTTTTGATCTAAATAACTGAAAATGCTCAAACTTTGGTTGAAACTGTGTTTATGTACATTTCTCGCACTCAGAAGTCATAAGTTATTAAGGGTAAAGTGTTCAAAGCTTTATTATAATATATGAAGTCAAGAAGTATATATTATTTAAAGCCTTCGTGCTCTTGATGAGAGACACTGCACGCTCGCCTGGACTGAAGCAGTGTGTCTGATCTTAACTCAGACAAAGGTTTCAGACGCATTTTGTGGAGGCGGATTGTTAATGAGCAGCACACTTTGGGGATCGAGCGGCTCCGAGGTAGGAAGGGTTCATAAAACCTGCCTGTCTACGAACAATTAGAGCTTTGCTTACTTATTATTTTCCAGTCCAGACTGCCCCACGAGGACTCCTCTGCGAGGAGAATTTTCACTCTCAGCTCTGACAGGGAACATCTAATTGACATTTGCAGAGCCACTGTCCGTCATCCCTCCGGTGATTATTGTACTGCAACTCTGAGATGTGAATCACCCAAATGCCCACTGGAAACTGACTGACATTATGTTATTACTCATGACTGATTATTTAATTCTGAAATCAATAGCAGTGATATGGCTGGTTTTCCAAGTGCATAAAGGTGAAATATGAAGGTGCTGGCTGCAGCAAATGATGCTGCTTTCAAATGGTTGAATATCAGAATAGCATTGTTTCTGCCACTCCATACCGTTTTTTAAAGATGATACTTGTGATCACACATCATAGTTAAATCTATGGAATGTGTGTGAATAAAAATGCTAGTCTTTCAGAATTAGAGCACATTATATAACTCTTCTCCGGTACATCATCTTATGAGTCATAATACATTATCTTGACTTCATCAGAGTGGTGTCTGAGATTGTTTCTGGCTTTTATGTGACTTTCAGATCATCATAGATAGTTAGCATACACAACATCTAACATCATGCTGTCAAGTTATGTGTTATCTTGTTCGGTGTCTGCCACCAACTCCATTACGTGTAGGTCAGACACAGGAGCACATTCAGAGCGAGACTAATTCCCCCGAGAAGCACCAAAGAGCGCTACATTTCTGCCCGTGGCCAACTAACTGTACCAGTCACTCTGACACGCTGAGTCAATAGACTGGCACTTGGACTCAATTCACCCATCTGCAATTATAATTCCATAATTTATTTATTATATTTAAAATGTGCAATGGGGTTTTTAAGGTACAGTAATTCTTTATACACTGTATTAACTGAGCAATAATTAGTGCTATAATTCAACTACAGCAGTACTCTCTGCAGTTATTCAAAGGTGCAATATTATTCCAACTCTTGAATGTATATTTTAACATGTTACACAAATTGTATATGTAGAATATATTCTTATTGTTCATTTTATTTATCTATATTGTGTAATGCCTTGTTGCAACATACACATGTTCTATTTGTAACTTTACATACTACTTTTTACATTGTACTCACGCAGAAGACATATAGTGTTTTGTCATTTTTACATACTTTACACATTTTACACATTTATATTTTAAAATACTTTTTGCTTGTACTTAGTTCTACTTTATGTATTTCTCTGTGATTGGCATCAGAGTGACTTAAACAAACAATTTGGAGGGCCTTTTGGTTCTGTTCACTGAGGATCCATTGATACTAAAGGGAGCATGTTTACTTTTCAGGCCTAAGTCCACTATCGTCTCTTTAGTTTTTCTGACACTCAGGAGTTGGTTGTTATCCTGACACTAGTAGGTCAGGTCCTTCACTTCCTTCAGGTAGGCCTTTTCATTTTTACCTTTGATCAGATCTACCACAGCAGTGTTGTCAGCAAACTTGATGATGATGGTGTTGGAAGTGATTACACAGACGTGTGTACAGGAAGTCCAGCAGGGGCCCCAAAACGCAGCCCTGGGGTGCTCCAGTGTTAGAGAGGAGGGTGGAAGAGGTTGTGTCTGCCCACTCTCATCATCTGCGCAGTTCTTTCTGCGCTGTGAACAATTTGGGGGTGTAATTTTACGGGTCATAATTCTAGAAAGACACATTGATGTGGAGTTTTTTAAATGTACGTTTTTGGCGCTTTGAGCAGCACAAGCCGAGTGGCATCTAGTTCTCTTATATTGGATCTCTTAGGCCAATATCTCCAACACTCGACAACTCACACCAGAACAATCTAGGATGATAAATGGCCCTACAGGCAAAAGGAAAAATATATATATTTGATTTGTGGGTGAACTGTCCCTTAATGTGATGGACTGGTAAAGTTCAGCTTTAAACTTTAATCATTTGGGGCCATCCATTAATACCAAGAAATTGAATATATTTCAGTGTAATGTATAACTGTTTAAAATATGTTTAAATAGAACAGAATTTGGTGCTTTGTGAATATGTAGATTTTTACTTTTTACCAGTTGATGAGTTAAAATTAAGGATTTACTAAAGAGAATTAAGAAAAGCATTGCAATTTTTGGTGTTCTGTAATTATGACATTTTGTGAAAACATTTTCAAAAAGCTGATAAAAATGTTATTTTATATATTATGTCTATGATGATCTCTAAGTTAGATGATCAACCAGTGGACTGCATACAAGGAAACTGCAAACAAACTCAGACTATGATTTGAAGAAGACAAGATAACTCACAGTGGTCTGCACTCGCTGTCTGCTCTCAGAGTCAAATATTGTTAAATAAAAACTCTGTCCTGATCTAAATCAGCTCCAAATATTCTTCTTCGCCAATCTCCCCAAGGACTATTCAGCCAGAGCCCGAAATGCATCC
Source organism: Plectropomus leopardus (assembly GCF_008729295.1). Classification (NCBI taxonomy): domain Eukaryota; kingdom Metazoa; phylum Chordata; class Actinopteri; order Perciformes; family Serranidae; genus Plectropomus; species Plectropomus leopardus. Next base: position 31,013,796 of record NC_056470.1, read on the forward strand.
CATCAGCCAGTTTTCATTTCCTTCTCAGAGGGTCAGGACATGAGGCAGTCCTCTATAACAGCATTCATAAATAGAACAGCTCTAATGGCTCCAGTGAAATAGACATTGCAGAGTGTACGGCCTCAGTGTGCGGACACTCCTCCGTTTGATTACGAAGTCACAGTAGTGTCATCCACGCGCCTCACGCAGAACGCCGAGGCGGTGTGAACTGACTAATGTGGGGCTATTTATGGACGTCAGTGAGAGCTTCCTGATTAACTGTGTCAAGTGTGGGAGGCAATGCTTTCACACACTGGGAAATTTACACCATACCCTCCCTCTCCACTGATCCTGCTCATGTGATTTATCGAATGGCTTTGGTATCTCATCTGCAGCCTGCCTCCCTGATGCCCTTCACCGTGTTGATATAAAATAGAGGAGGAAGGAGGGAAAGAAAACACATGCTTCATATTCAAGGAGGGAAAACACATGAATTACAATGAGGCCTGATAGCAAATGCATACATTTCGAAATATGAGTCAACAGTCATGCCAGCAGGTCTGTGAGGCTGCAAACTTGCTGAGGCTTAGTAGATTTTCCATATTTACCATCTTACTTTAGTGTAAGCATCCTAACATTAGCACAAAAACACAAAGTACAGCTGAGGATCAATGTAATTAGTTTTGAAGACAGAAGATCATAAACCAAAGTGTTGAACAAATTAAAGTCTTAACTTGATGATGACACTGGGTGAAAGGTTAAGTGATCTCCAAAGGTTACTACAACTCATCCAGAACTAACGACTGCATATCAGATTTTGCGAGGGTGTTTTTGTGATTGGCCTTAAATGTCTGATTTCACTGCAGCTTTTCTGAAACATTGCAATACAAGTTGCAGTATTTTTAGGCATTTTCCATTGTCATAGAATGCACATCATGATATGGTGCATTTTCAAAACCAATGTTGATGTAAAATTAAACAAATATTGAAAATAAATCTGTGCTGTTCCAAAGTTTACTTTGTTATATACGTCAGAACCAGTCAGAAGGGCACTCAAAACCACAAATGTCAACGTGATTGTGGTGCTTAAAGTCCAGGTAAAGTGATAATTAAAATGTGTTCTAAGTTTGTCACATCATAGAAAAATTGGTAATTAAACACCTGACCGAATTTGAATGACCAAAAAAAATCGGCAGGTATGTAAAAGAAGGTCACAAAATTATGAAAAAATGCACAGTGTTCTCTGATCTGAAACAGGGGGGGGGGGGGGGGGGTCTGCTGGAGGAGTGGAGGCTACGCCCAATTACGTGATTATGCTAATGAGGCTTCCTGTTGTTATACTGTTACATTGTCACTTTACCCGGACTTTAAGGAAAAGTCAGTGGATCTTAAAAATTATTCAGGATTCATCCTCTGGGAATCATGAATGTGTTAAACACCTCATGGCAATCCATCAATAGTTTTTGAGACATTTCAGTCCATCCCTCAAGCCACACAGCTTGCTTGGCTAAAAGATGAAGGAGGTTCCTCTGCAGCAGTTGACTTGCTTTAAGCCTTCAGATGCACATTTCTGCACTCACATCTGGCTGCTGCACAGCACAGCAGAGAGACGAGTGTTGCTGGGGATCATTCGCCACTCTCAGACTCGGCTTAGCTGAGGGGCTTGGCGTGCCCTGCCTCTGACAACCACATTGTTTAAAGCTTCAGGAGATTAGCTGAGCCACAGCCGCTGCCAGCCACTGATATGACTGCTGCAGAATTTACAGCAGGCCCGCTGAATGGAAGTGGGGTCCGGGTCGGACTCTCTGGGTGGCCCTGACAGGCAGGTGTGCTAATTTCAGCTGAGGAGTGAAAGCAGGAAAACATCTGCAGTGTTGTCGGAGCTGCATAAGGGGATGAGGCCATAGGTTAGGGCCCTTCGGCAATGCCCCTACCCAAAGGCAATCTCATTTTAAAAGGCTCTCATTACCCCCAAGTCGCTGCAATCAGGTATGCCGTAAATCCTTCGGATCCAATTTATTCAGGAGCTGGCTGACATGGAGCCTCCATACCAAATAATAGCTTTCCAGGACTTCCACACTCAGAGAAGCACACACAGGTCTAATCTACTGATTACAGTAGCTGACATGGGAGAAGTATTGCTACTCACATAAAATAATATTAACTGGGTGTCTTGTTCATTATCTGGACAGTTAAGTATTTTCAAATCACATTCTCTGAAGTGTTTTTGAAGGTTCATATTTTAACTTCCAGTATCCATTAAAGTGTTATTGTCTGTAAAATTAAAGTAGTCCCCTGGATAGTATGTTAATGTATCTTTAGCTACTTTTACACAGAGATTGCGCTATTGGGCTTCAACAAAGTCTATTTATACCACCCATGCACTTTTACACAGAACGAAATGATGGCAGCATCATTCGTGATCATACACTGCATCACGGCATCCTGCAATGAAAAGAGGCATGACAGGCATGACATTTAACATGCGAGTTCCCGCCTCTAGCATGACAAATAATATATGCGTCAGCAGCACTTTCTAAACAATGACAAAGGCATAACATATTAATTACAATCATTTAACGTGTCTGTTATATAGCGGCTGATCTCGTCCTCTGCTCGAAGGGTAAGGAGCTCCCGTATTTCGTTTTTTTTGCAGTCTGTGGATATTTACAGCCACTGCTCTTTGAGTAAGCTATGTTAGCTATGCTTTTTAAATTACCCATGGTGGGTTGCACACATAAACAGGTCATCAAAACGTCACAACCGTCAGTTTGACATTGTTCAAGAAAAATAGACCACTTCATATTTCTTCATAGAGGTAAATTGGAAGCCAGTGTGCTTGGGGTGTTCATATCACCTTTCAGCACTTGATATTTTTTATATTTGGTGCCACTTTTAGACTCATCATAGTGAAAAATCACGATAAATGACAGGAAACGGTCTACTTTGAGTTGTAGCTGAGAGATTAGATTCAGCTGTGAAAGCTAACTGCTTTGTTTAAAAATGACTTATAAATCTTCCTTCTACCTTCTTTATTGCCAACAAAATAGCGTCAGTAACAAAGCCGCACTCTGATGGTGAGTTTGAAGATGTGCATGCTGATAAACAAACATATTGTAGAAATTACACTTATTTTTTTGAAGAAATCTCAGGCTGTTCATGATCTGTTTTGTAAATGAATTGTTTATGTTGTCAGAATGGGCTTCTTGTACTTCTTAACGCTACAATATGAAAAAAGGTGTTGTGTTGTTATTATGCCAGTCAACAATGTTTCACTGGCCCATCCCATTAACACCAAACTGGGCTGCATGTTGCTAATGTATTAAAATGAATTTGACAGCCCTGTTCTTCTAGAAACTGTAAATATAAGTATGAATCTGAAAAAGTTCCCAGTAGCTCCTCTTTAAATGATCAGTTTTATAGGTTACCATCTAGAATCTCTACAGTGTTTACCGCTCTGTGTTTCTACATCTATTACCTCAACTGACATCAGTGTCGGTGCTAATGGAAAAGCTGAGGCAGTTTCTTGATTTGATATGCGGCTCCCGGCTCTCCGGCTTCTCTTTACATATTTTAAAGCCAGTCAAGTTCAAGGAAGGACTGCCTTCATTGCTGTTTTCTTGTGGGGAAAGGCTGAACCTGTAACTCAGATTAGAAACTAATCTCACTCGCCATAAGTACAGGAGCCCCTAAAAATTCACAGCATATGCTCATAGAGCTCAGCATATGGTGTAGAGGCTCAGAGCCACATCGCCTGGCTGATGAGTAATGTTTTCGTTAGTGGGGACAAAAGGACAATCAAAGTAAATATTGATGACAGATATACATTAACCCTTTGAAATCTGAGCAAAGTGGCCTGATTTCAAAAACACGGGAAGAAGGGAATGATGAATTTGAGAAGAAATAACAAAAACAATTGCAATAAATTTGAAAAAGGTAAAGGAAAATTACCTGGAAATTGAGAAATGACTCAAAAAGTGCTTTAACTAATAAAAAAAAAAATTAAAATCCTTTAACATAATTTTAAATAGGCGATAATGATAATTATCACATTTTCTGGACATATTTCTGTATCTTATCTTTTTAATAATTTTCTAAATCTACTAATTTCTTGCAACATGCGGGACATTACTTTCCACGATGCTCATTGCCTTTTTCCCATGTTTTTAAAATGAAAAAAAAAAAAAAAATCAAACAAATTTGCTCAGGGTTGAAAGATTTAAATACTTATAGGAGTCTGAACAAGCAGAAGAGAAGTGATGTCGATCCAGGTTTGAAAGGGTTACATTTACATTCACATACAACTGAAACTGTTGAAAAAATACAGTATAATTCAGGGATTTATGTTATTTCTGCTTATGTGGATTTTGGGCTTTTCCTGAGAGTAAGGATTTGTAATTTGAAACATGAAAAGTTTTTCCAAACAAGAGACAAAGGAGCCCAGACTGTTTTGGTGATACAACAACAACTCAAATCCGACAGCTGCTTTGCTGACAATGAATGAAACACTGGTGGAGATAACAATGTTTTTCCCTGAGTTCAAAGCCTCTGGTGCTACAGAAAAAAACAAAAATTAATTTGGATGTAAGACATTCATCCCCCCCCCCCAAAAAAACCTCCTCGCCATTAACTATTAGTAGACCAGCTCCAAGTCTGGTCTCTTGGTGGTGGTTTCACAGATGGAGGCTTTGGCTCTTTGGTTTGCAGCAGTTTTACATTCAAGTAAGATTTGAGAAAATGTTGAGCCTGTGTTCGAGACCATAGGCCTGTGATACTCAATTTAAAGCCCATGGGCCAAATCTGGCCCCTGATAGGCTGCCCAGTGCCCCCCCAACCCTTTTCTAATTCAGAATAAAAATCAAGTTATTCCCACTGGAAATTGTTTTTGTACTTTCAGTATATATAAGGTGCCAAAATGCATAAAAAAGGAGCAAACTAGAGCTTGTTTGTCAAAAAAAGCCCAGGCTAAGCCCCTAATGTCCTAAAATCCTACAAATGTGCTAAAAACCTAAAAATGTCATAAAATACAAAAAAAAAGTCTTAAAATCCTAAAAATGTTCTAAAACCCGAGAAATGTCCCAAAATCCTAGAAACTTCCTAAAATCCAGAAATCTCCTAAAACCCTTTAAATGTCCTAAATTCCTTCAAATGTCCCGAAATCCAGAAATGTCCTAAAATCTGAGAACTGTCCTAAAACGCAAGAAATGTCCCAATATTCGAAAATGTCCTAAAATCCTTAGAAATATCTTAAAATCCGACAAATGTCCTTAAATCTGAGAAATGTCCTAAAACCCAAGAAATGTCCTAAAATCTGAGGACTGTCATGAAAGTTAAGACATGTTGTAATATTCAAAAATGTCCTGAAATCTTAAAAATGTTCTAGAAAAATCCTGAAGTCTGAGAGACTTCTTAAAATCCTTGAAATGTCCTAAAAGCCTAAAAAAAATATATGGGGCTGCTGCGACTGGCCCTGGGCCCTCTGTCATTCTTTAAAAGTGCGCCCTAAGCAAAGCGATTTGAGTATCCCCACCATAGGCGAAACGTACACGTGTTAATTTATGTATCTGAGTCATGAGTGCAGCTCACACTTTATCTACAGTGGTTTGGATGAGCTGCTCCTCTCAGGTCATTATGAAGGAGGTACAATACCACGTTTCTCTCCATTTTTCGGCAAATGGTGCTCATGAATGAGTAATGAAGACTCAAGATGGCGTGCTGTGTGCAGTGCAGCATTCATTTTCTGCTGCTAAATGCCTTGTTAGCAGCACATCCTACTACTCTCTCTCTCTAGCATGAATGGAGGTAATTGTCTTCGGTATGCATCATTGAAATACTCCCAGAAAGCAATAAACTGCAGGAAAAACACAGCGACACGACAGTGGAGACAACAGCGTCTCAGTCTATCTCTCTCTGTCAGAGTTGTTGTTCTTAACAATTAGTGAGGTTGTTTTTTCTTTTCTTTTTGCAAACAGTGTGATGACATTTTAATGTGAGTGTTTTTACTCACAGTTTGGCTTGTGACCGATTTACATCCTCGTTATCAGTGGAAGGAGGATGATGGCGAGATTTGGCCATCAATTCTGATTTTCCTCCAGGCAGAGCTGCTATTGAATACAGCATGAATAGATGTTTCTACCTTTTTCTTTTTTTTTTTTTTTCAAACTTTAGCTTTTCAGTTGCAGATTGAGGTCACTCTGGTATTTTTCTCATTACAAGTCTGCATAGCAACTCGGTGGTTTTCATATCTCACGCAGCCAGGATTTTTGTATTTTACCCAATTTTCTCCACATTGAGAGGTAGACAATATGTTGAATGCTGCTAAAATGAGTGTTTATGAGATCAAGCAGCACATTCTCTAAAAAGGAGAAACTTCTCCAAAGAGTCAAACAATAAGTGGTCTGATTCATTTTGCAATTGTAATTTTTTTTTTTTTTTTTGCCTGGCTGGTGGTGTGGGTCTAGGGATGGATTTTTGGGTCAGTGGGTCAGTCAGTGTGCTGCTTTGGTCCATGATTTTTGTTGGTTTCACACACCAGACTTCTCTCTCTAGTGCTCTTTTTCATTCTACCAATTTAAGTCAAGTACACGACTATAAATGACTAAATAACAAACCACTACTTTTCCAGTTTAACCCAGTGCTTACACCTGCTAAATATCAGCATGTCAGAATTATCTCAAAGCTCCAGTGTGCCAAAGCACAGCCTCACAGAGCTGTTAGCAAGGCTGCAAAATTAAGCAGCAGTTTTTCTTTCAAAAGTCAAACTTACTTTGTAAATGTGTCCTCCTGTCTTTAGATAATGATATTTCTGTCTGGTACAGACTGGAGGCCTTGAGCTCTGTTGCGGTTCTCAAGGTCACAGTCACAGCTCTATGGCTGCTGAGCACGGAGCGGCAGCTGTCTCGGCCTGAAGAGTCCCTGGGAAGCTCAAAGAATCCTGCAGAGCAAAACCTGGTTCATGGCTAAATGGAGATGATCCTTGGCCATGCTAAACTTCCTCATAAATCTGCCCAACCTACAGGGTTTCCTGCTCGCCTTACATTTACAGATGGCATTTCATCCGTATCCACTGGGAGCTGGGCAGAAGGGACTGTACCAGATTGAGGGAGGCAAAATTAAGATTAATCATTTCAAAACCACTGAGGTTTTATATTTGCAAAACTTCCTCTGCTTTGAGTACAGAGAAAACTTTATGTCCTCGCGCAAATTTAATTATTTGTGTATATTAAACAGTTGTTTACAGCATATATATTTCTATTATTCATTTGCCTGCAAAGCAGAATTGAACACAGATTTTCCTGTTAAGCTGCATTTACTGGTTTAAAAATTCATCAAACAAAGTAATTATTGATCTTGTTTGCAGTTGGAATTGTTGCGTTAACAGTTCAGACATCTCTTTTATAATGGCCGTCTATTAAGGAAACGGCTTCTTAAGCTACTGCAGATTTATTGATTTATTCATTTTTCATTTCTGATCGGCTGTTATGTTTAAAATTGTGTTTCTAGTAGGCTTGACAGTCAAGTGGAAGGCTGCTCTGCACATTGTTCCAACAGCCAAAAATTAGGAAGTCTAGTCAGTCTGAAAAACGTCCTATCGCATGATACACACTTTCTCACACTTTCTCACACTTCCACACACTTTCACACACTCTACATTTCCACTCATGACCTGGCTTATTCTTTTGATTTGATTAGCTTTGATAAATCACCATAAAATCCCCTTCATCAGTCTGTGCAGCATACAGCCAGTGTGTAGCGCTGATACAGCACGGCAGAGCCATATGACAGAGTGCGCATACAGTGCCTCAGTACTCGCAGATCAAAGGCCAGAAACAGTCTGCTAAAGAGAAAGCGTAGCCCGAGGACAGGCTCTGACGTCTGGGGAGAACTGTGTGGGCTTTGAATTATACAGAAATCTGATTTAAATGAGATATGAAAGTGAATGTTTGCTCAAATGAATAAACTGCAGACATTTACCGTAATGACCAGGAGAAGTGCAAAGGAAGATTGATAAGAATGCAAAAAGAGCGTCTGTAAATCACAAGCCACATTTGGAATGATAGGAGATTTGGACTGCAGTGTATGTACTTTGAAATGTTCATCACTTGATATATTGTGCAAAAAACACATTCTACAGTATTTAACAACGTACTTCAGTGCTGCATTCAGATACCCCAAAAGGGACTCTGCCATTGGCATTAATGAGATTTTTCCCTATCTGACTACATGACCAAGATATTAATTTATCCCCAACTGCGTTTGAAATGTGAGCAGCAGCTCTGGGTTGTCACGAAGACGCATTCATTCTCCTCATTTATCATTTTTCAAAGCAAACTTCAAGCCCGGCCTTTTGAGTTGTTGTTTTGATGCATCCTACTTTACCTGTGAAGAGGATGAAACGTCTTTTCAGAGGTCATTTGGAGGCTCCACTTATGCAGTCTTCTCACAATATGGCAGCTCCATTTATACAGTCATACATCTCAGGGCCTCCACATCAGCAGAGATTATAGCTTTTTTCAGTCTTTGAGTGTGTTCCTGTAATACTGATGCTGCTCTGTAGAGTTTGAAAGAAGTTACACTAAAAGACATTAAATATTAAGTTTTTAATACTACCTGTGTGACTTTTTGTAATGCACAGAGGGCTGAGGTTCCAGGACATTGCTACCTTGACACCCTTCTTAATATATTGTGGAAGGAACACAACACGTAGGAGCTGACAATGACTAAGCAGGTGTTGATTTAACAAGACCGTAAAGTGCCATCTAATAGGACTCATGGCTAACATTAGGCCTCTAAGAATACAAATATAACAGTACAAATGGTGTCCTTGATAAGAGTCAAAATCAGATATATTTTATTCAGTACAGTCGCTGTGATGCCGAGCATAGAGAATTATAGAAAGTAGAAATACAAATACAAATACAGTAATAAGAATAAAAACAATTAGCACCATTCGTATATAAATATTTAAAACTGTAAATATGCATGATGTGCTGAGTTTGCAAAGTGTGTAATAATATAAAACTGCCTTATGCTTTACGTTCCACACTGTATTTGACAACATTACAGTGTATTTCTTCACTTTAGTATTTATTTTGACATTTTTCTAATACCACATATATCTAAATGACACTTTACTGCTTCACTTTTTAAAATTATATGTACCTCTATTTTTTATTAGATTTGTATTTTTTGTACAGAATATTGACCTGTAATTTAAATTCTTTTACCCTTGTACTGCTGCAAAATTTGAATTTCCCCTTATCCTATCTTACCTTATCTTATGCTACAGTGCAAGTTATAAACAGAACATATCTGTATGATGCAACAGTGTACATAGCAATATCTATATAAGTAATAATAAAAATATAAACAAGATGTGTAACATATGTTCAATATAGCCTACAGTCAAGAGTTGAAAGAATATTGCACATTGAATAATTGCACAGATTGCTGTAGATGAATTGCAGCTAAGACAGTGTAAGAGAACTATTGTACCTTAAAAACCCAGCACATTCAAAATATAATATATAAATAATGAAATTATAATTGAAGATGGGTGAATTAAGTCCAAGTGCCAGTCTATTAACACAGAGACCGACACTGTGAGTGGAGTTATATACAGTTTTATGTTTAATGCTGTAAAAGGACAGATGACTTTAATTGGTTGTACAAATACACTAGTGTTCGCGGGTTGAACCATAGCCCGCGGGTCGCACAGTTTGGGTAAGCTTGTTAGAAAGTGCCACGGGTTTCGGGCGAGCGGGTTATAAGTGACAAAGCTGCATTCTGAGTAAATTATTCATCACTTTCAGAAACTTGAAATAATCCAATTTCCACCCTCTCGTCCTCTCTCTGTCTCTCTCAAACAGCAAGCAGCTTCATCATCAGCACTGATGCACTCAGGCGTTCTGTATTTTGTCTTTTGACCAGGAAAATCGAAGTTGAAGTTCGACATACTTAATTCTCTACGGCCATAACGTCTGGTAGAAATATTTCCTTCTGAAAATATGTAGGCTTAACACTCTTACAGCAAGCAAATGCCTCACTATCCACACTGCATCTGTTAAATACTACACTTATTCCGTTAAATATGTACTACCTATCAGCTGTGGGCTCATGTAAACAAACCACAGAGCTTATCAGCTGTGCTCTCCAGATCATACTGAGGGTGTGATACCTTAAATGAATGATGAGTGCTTGCTTTCTTTTAAAGTTTGTACTTTTAACCAGAAAGCACACAATTTATATTGTGATATTGGAAATGACATACAATACAGCCAACAGCACGTAGTTGTTGTTAGCGAATGTCATTACCAGAAACTTTTAGCTGCGGTTTACAAGTTTGCAGATTGGGTCATTGATTAAGGCGTGATGTTTATGGGGCAGGTGGGGTGGATTGGTTCTCATAACAGGTCAGGTTGGTGTTAGCTTTAAAAAATCCTGACTTGCGCATTACTAATAACCACTGTTAGGACTTAACAGCGCACTCATAGACTTGAGGTGTGCACATTCAATAAACCAATTGTTCTGCAAATCATGGTCCATAATTTGCAGAACATTCAAACGTACACTTTTGTATGATATTTGTATGTTCCGTTTTAAAAAAACGACCACTTTCCGTGGCACTGTCCTGGCTTGAATCACAGCAGTGTTTCACCAAAAAACACCCATGTATTTCTGGCTAAAACATCTCTGGAAACACAGCGATGACTGACTGCTGACTGGCTAAAATATAAGCAGCTTTGCTGTTTGTTGGTCACAAACAGTGGTGTGCAGCTTGGCATGCAACTCGCCTGGGTGTCACACCATCCACTGTCCTCTCCACCTCCTGTTGACAAAGTCAGCTCATATATACATATATGAGAGGTGCAAATTGCAGAAACATACAGTGCCAACATGTTCTTCAGGCGACTGGGCTGGTAAGCTAGTTACAAAATAAGTGGAATAAACCAAACAGACGAATGCAAGGATGCCTTTGTGAGTGTGTTTGTGTGGCGCCTCAGATTGAACTCAGAAACTCCAGTTCTTCAGTTTAGTTATTTCCCTCTGGCCTCTTTCTCTTTTTCGTCTCATCTTTGTTCATTTAAAGATCCATTAAGCCACCAGACGTGCACATTTTGGAAAAGTTGAACATTTTGAACTCACGAGGACAAGTATTCACAGCAATCCGTCCCGCCCTGGGCGGATTCATGTCTAATCGCCTCTTTCTATTGGCTTTGTATGCAGCGCTCTGTCTGAGCACTCAGACACAAATATGTTCAGAAACTGTTTCATCTTCTTTTGAAAGATGGAAAAATCCACTCAACAAATACGATGCAATATCAACATTAAGTAATTTAGATTTTCTTGCATTAAAAACTGATTGATTGGATTTTAGTTCAACTTTAAGTTTGATGCAAACCAACAGCTGGTGTAGTCGTCACACGTTCGGTCTCTACCTGTGAAAGGTAATGAAGACTGTTGATGAAAGAAATCAAGCACAGCGTGAGCAGCAGGCTGGAGGATATTCAGGGAACATGATTTGAGTGATCTGTGGCGATGGCTGTCTGTTTTCCTAACTGAGACACAGGAGATGATGAGTTTTTAAATTAATTAGCATTACTGTGTGTTTGTGGAGTGCGTGCGTGTGCGTGCGTGTGTGCGTGCGTGCTGCTTTCAGGGACCACATCAATATTCCCCTCCAGCTCTTGTCAACATTTTCAGAGTTGGCATGTCATGCAGTGGTGGAGAGATAACTGACAAAATGGATACAAGGACACTCACCTCGACTGAAAAGACGAAGAAAACTTGGCTGTGAATAAATGAGTGAGCGAGCTGAGAAAGCGGCTAAATACAGACACGATAAATTTATAAATGCATGAATGCTGGAGCACTTATGTGTCATGCACTGCTGTTAGAAATAAGCAAAGCTAATGTCTTTTTGGCCCAACATAGACCTTCATGTGATGTAACGTGTTGCATGTTTAATCTGTCGTATTCCTTATTGAAGCACGCCTCAGATGATGGCGCTCCCTCCTTAACCTTAGCTTCAAGGTTGCGCCCTGTGGAGATTGACAGGTTTTATAATGACTTCCTGCTGATCCCAAATGAACGCGGGCACTGTCTGAGGGAGCAAGAGGGATTTGTCATGCATGTAAATCGGCAAATGAGGTAATCCAAGTGGAACGCAGCACCTCAGGATAGGGGAACATAAGACTGATGAAATAACCCAAGAAAAATAAAAAATCCTAAATTCTATCTTGAGTAGGTGTTTATTATATATTTGTGTTATTTTGTATGGGTTTAATTAAATTTAGCTCAAGAAAAGAATGTACTTGGAAAGCTCAAAATCATCGCTGTGCCTCGTGTACAATAGAGGATTTTCAAATCTTAGACATGATGACAGATTTAACCAGTTTTTTATATTTCGATCACAAGAATGCAGACACCAGAAGATTCAGTCAAGATGCAGGATCGTACACGTAGCGTTTATACAGCCCGTTTTCATTCCCAGGGTGTCAAATACTGCATGACATGCGATAAAGACGCTGAAAGCACAAAAGCATCCTTTGGCGTCTTTATGAAACACACTGGACTTTCAACAGACTCGAGTGTAAACCCATTAGTGGCAGTATTTGACACTGAGAGTAAGTTAGTGTTAAGAGCAAGAAACTGTTGAGAGCAAGAAAGTGCGCAATGGTTGTTAGGGAGGAGAGGTGGAAAGGTCAAACAAGACATTGACTTTTATTATATTTAAGAGGATCAAACAATATATTATTGATATAATGTCCACTTAAACTGATATTGATATTTTGGGGTATGCTTTTTTTTAAGTGGCTAGAATACATTTTGTTGCAAAGCCCCGTCCACAGCAATACAAAGCTTAACTTTTTGACAGAACTCCTGATGCTTCTCCAAACTTGGAGCGCACCAAACATCAACTACTATAAATAATACACTATGGCAACACCTGGGAATGAAAATGGACAAGATTTATTCCAATTCTGATGCCAGCTTTCTGAGATGTTGCCAGTAACAATGGGCCAGATGTTCTGGTCATGCTTTCTTTAAACAGTTTCTGGGCTTCAGTATTTGAAGTGTTCTCACATTTCTACAAACAGAACCAAATGCATTTATGGCATCATTCACAGAGTATAGTGTGAACATATCAGCTTCATTGCTTGCTTGACAATTGATCCTCAGTAGAAAGAAGGCTGTCTGTCTTATCTCTTTTAGACACTGGATTGTATAATGTTAATACTTTTGTTTAAAAGCATAAATACATGAATAACTGTGGAATAACAAACAACAACTAAAGAACTGTTCACTTCAGGGAAAGTCAGGTTTATAGCAGCGGTCAGTTTACCGACACTGATGGTCAGCAGTGCATAAAGCGATGTTGAAAATAAAGCTGCCACAGCTTGAAATGTACCCTGGCGTGTCCCCTCCAATAGGCTGTGGAGGTCCAGCCTGTTTGTTTTTGTGCATCCTTGTTTATTCAGGTACTGTGGCCATGGCTCGTGTCCACACACACTGCCTCCTCTGTGGCATGTGCCAACCCACTCACATGCCGGCCAAGTCCACCCACTCCACTGGCCCCTTTATCCACCTGCCACTCTCTATAGTCCATCAAAGGCAGAAAAAAAAAACCTTATCTTATCCTCAAACTCGCTCTACCTAAATGAAATGCCCGCAGCATTTGCACGTGCGTGCGTGCATGTGTGCGTCTTGGCCCAGTTTCTCTTTTAACTGTGTGTGTGTGTGCGTGTGTGTGGCTAAGTGATTGCTCTCTGGTACCTTGTTTCTCTGCTCCCCAGGTAATAGGAAACTTGGAGACAAACGGATGCCGGACTGATTGCCTCTGTGCTGTCCAACAAAATGCTTCAGGGGTAAATAGGGATATTTTTCTCGTTGTGATGGAGCCTTGTTTTCTTCTACAAAACTTTCTCCGTAGTGCTTCTGTTTCATCATGATATTAGTCATGCTTTTTACCAAGACATCAGAGGGCTAACAATGCTGCATCAGACTGAGCCCGGAGACCCACAGGTATAATGACACGTACACCTCCGCTGTTACTGCATATAGCAGCGAATGTGATGCTAATTGCAGCCAATTACTCTCCCGTTGCCCCCTGGTGTTTTGTAAAAGCTAAATATACATCGCCTTTGGCGCAGAGGCAAATAACATGACTCCATCTTCAGAAGTGGATTAAGACAAAGACAATGAAAGACATCTAAAGGGTACATTATCTTTATTGCAACCCAGAGGATATCATTAATCTGAGATAGCTGAGTGAGAAGGTGAGAGGAAAGGCATGTGAGAAAACCTCACAATATTTGAAAGATTGGCACTGATCTCATTGCACTTTTCCATCTCATGTATTTTAAAGGAACAGTTTGACATTTTGGGACATTTTGAGCAAGGGACAAATTTTATATTGGGCACAGTGACATTATCTTTATTGGAACCTCGGCAGTGTTATTAATCAGGGATCATGTAGGCGGAAGAAGGTGAGAGAAAAAGAATATGACAAATTTAGGTGAGATTTCTTGCTGAAAGCTACATTCGAAGACTGATACCATTCTTAAATTTCATCTTGTTAAGGGGCGGCCAGTAACTTATCCCATTTATAAAAGGCTATGTAGAAGAGTGTTTTTGTGTTGTCTAGGTCATGTGTCATGTTGAAGTTGTATTGAATGGCTGTCTTTATAAACCTAGATCTGTGATATTCCACCATGTTTTTTTTTTTTGTTTTTTTTTTTGTGTGTTTAATTATTTGTAAAAACGGTTTTGTTCTTATGTCCGTGTTAAAAGCATCAATAAAATTACAAAAGGCTATGCCCAGGAGTGTTTTTGTGTTGTCTAGGTTATGTCTCATGTTGAAGTTGTATTGAATGGCTGTCTTTGCAAACCTAGATTCGTTTTCTGTGCTTTTTGTTTTAAAAAATGGGACAGTGAACATGTTGGTTGATTATGAGTTTAAACTTCTGTTTTGTTCTGTGGTCCTTGTTAAAAACATCAATGAAATTACAAAAGGTTATGTCCTTGTTACAGTGGCTGTAACTCAATTAATTTCTCAATAAGTAAAATAAACACCAGAAATAAAAATTAAAGAAGTTGAAATCTCTTCAAAAATATTCTGATATAATGATAAAAAGCTAGTTTAATTGAAACCAGATTAACCCTCCCGAAGTCCTGTCCCACTTTGCTCTGTGCTACAATAAAACTTTCCCCTCTTCTAGTTAGTTCTAGGCTTGAATATTTCTAATTCCTTATTATCATTTTGCTCCAACAAGTCTCTACAGACTCTCCAACTGATTGAAAATGCTGCGGCACATGTACTGACGGGATCCAAGAAAAGAGATCACATTTCTCCTTTTTTGGCTTCTC